>NC_142871.1:1815454-2128409 GCF_051225735.1 Oryctolagus cuniculus | reverse complement strand
ACGGAGGAGGGCATTCACACACACACACACGGAGGAGGGCGTTCACACACACACACGGAGGAGGGCATTCACACACACACACACGGAGGAGGGCGTTCACACACACACACATATGGAGGAGGGCATTCACACACACACACGGAGGAGGGCGTTCACACACACACACACGGAGGAGGGCTTTCTCACACACACACGGAGGAGGGCATTCACACACACACACACACACACACGGAGGAGGGCATTCACACACACACACACACACACACACGGAGGAGGGCATTCACACACACACACACACACACACACGGAGGAGGGCTTCGGCGGCTCCCTGGCCGGAGTCCTGCCCCCTGTGGATCCTGCAGGGGGTTAAGAAGCGAGCGCCACTCCACTAATTCAGCCTCTCAGGTGGTAATTGTCAATTAAGCGGTTTCTAGGGCTCTGTTTAATTCAGCCACAAGCTAAGCGTACTTGTTCTAAAATGCATTTCAGTCCGTCGTAGGCCTGCTCTTGTAGCAATTCAACAGGCAGCACAGGACTGCCTCCGGGCGGGAGGTGGGGCGTCCGCCTCTCCCCGAGCCCGCGAGACCTCGGCTTTGTGCCCCGGACCTCGCGGGAGCGGGAGGCCTCCAAGCAAGAGCCGCACGTTTGCCGAGATTCTTAGAAAGTGTTTCCCACGGAACCAACTCAAGTCCTCTTGGAAACAGAAACCCATCCTGCCGCTATCCGATCTGGAGTAGAAAATGAAGTCTAGGCGAGCTCGCAGACAGCTGCTTCTGAGACGCACAGTTGCGCCATGCACCACCCCACTCCTTGCGCTTCCGTAATGGCCATGTCGCTGCCTTAAAAAGAAATGGGGGCGGGCCTTGGCCCCATGGCAGACACTGTTTGCATCCCAGATCTGAGTGCCTGGGCCTCCCCCATCCCAGCTTCCCACAGATGTGCACCCTGGGGGGCGGCAGCAGACGGCTCAAGCACTTGAGTTCTTGCCATCCAGGTGGGAGACCCCGGTGTGGCTCCCGGCTCCCGGCTTTGACCAGGAAGTGAGATGGTGCCTGAGAGACTCCTGTCTCCATCTCTCTGCCTTTCAAACAAGCAAAACTGGTTAAGAATGAACTGATCCTCAGCTGTCAGGTGAACAATGCAGGCGGGGTTGTGGCACAGCGGGGTAAGCCCCCAGCAGCGCCGGCATCCCATGTGGGCGCCAGTTTGAGTCCCAGCTGCTCCACTTCCTATCCAGCTCCCTGCTGATGCGCCTGGGAAAGCCATGGAAGGTGGCCCAAGACCTTGGGCCCTGCACACATGAGGGAGATCAGGATGGAGTTTCTGGCTCCTGCGTTCGGCCTGGCCCAGCCCTGTCCATTGTGGCCATGTGGAGAGTGAAGCAGCCGATGGAGGATCGCTCTCTCTGTGTGTGTCTCTCCCTCTCTCTGTGTAACTCTGCATTCAAATAAATAAACATGGGAGAAGGAAAAAAGCAGATGTGCAAGGATGACTAAGGAGCAGAAGCGGCCTGCTCCACAAAGAAGGGACGCTGGGATCAGAGACGCATCGGGGACATGGGACAGAGGAGGCCAGGCAGCCCGCGGCCCCAGAGAACACAGCGATCCCCCAGCGGAGGGCCAGGGCTGGAGGACGTCTGTGACAGACAGAATTCAAACCAGCCATTGGGAGGAAGCTCAGTGAGAGGGCAGAGAGTAGATACATTAAGGAAGTGAGGAATCCATGAGTGATAGGAATTAAATTATTACCAAGGAAATAGAACTCATCAAGCTGGACCCAGTAGAAATCTTGGAGATTAAATCTTCAGTCAGTGAGATAAAAAACACAACTGAGCAGTAACAGCAGAATAGACCAAGTGGACAAGACCTGGAGGACAAGAACTGTGAAGTAACCCAACCAGGCAAAAATAAAAGCAAATTAAAAGGAATGAACGGGCCAGTGTGGTGGTGCAGGTTAATCCTCCGCCTGCGGCACCGGCATCCCAGCTCTCTGCTGTGGCCCGGAAAGGCAGTGGAGGATGGCCCAAGTGCTTGGGCCCTGCACCCGCATGGGAGACCAGGAGGAAGCACCTGGCTCCTGGCTTTGGATCAGTGCAGCGCCGGCCGTGGCGGCCATTTAGGGGGTGAACCAACGGAAGGAAGACCTTTCTCTCTGTCTCTGTCTCTCTCACTGTCTAACTCTGCCTGTCAAAAAAAAAAAAAAAAAAAAAAGTGAAGTGTTGGAAAAGATATACCAGGCAAATGGACACCAAAAGTGGGCAGGCATAGCCATCCTGACTTCAGATAAAACAGACTCTAAAATCAAAAACTGCATAAAGAGAAAAAACAGGACAATATATTTAGATAAAAGGTTCTATTCAGCTAGAAGACATACAATCACACATATATATGCACCCAACCCTGGACCACCCAGAAAACAGTGTCAGACCTAAAGGGAGAGACGGACTCCCATACAATACCAGCGGGTGACTGCAGGACCCCACTCTCATCAATGGACAGGTCATCCACGGAGTGCAAAGACTCACAGGAGTGGAGATGCGCTGCCACACGGACGGGAGTGGAGACCCCACCACGCGGCCGGGAGTGGAGACCCCACCATGCGGCCGGGAGTGGAGACCCCACTACGTGGACGGAGTGCAGACACGCCACCACGCAGAGCGACTGAACACCGACAGGCCGTTCTGCCCGACAGCTGCAGCCGCACATTCTCCCCACCAGCACCCACACTCGGGACATTTCTCTTTTGTTGATGTAAGCACTTAATTCTATAAACGTCCCTCCATCTGCTGGCTTACTCTTGCTAGGACACACCACATTCTAGGCCACAAAACACGGCTCAGCAAATTTAAGAAGATTGGGCTCAGCCGTGCGTCTTCTCAGACCCTGAAGGAATAAGACGGGATCAACGAGAGGCGCAAGAATGCAACGACCAAACACTGGGAAGTAACCAACGTGCCACTGGGTGAGCGGTGGGGCAGGGAAGAAAGCAGAAACAAACCCAAATGCTGTCTTGAAATAAACGAAAATGAAAACACAACATGTTAAAACCTGTGAGGTTCAGCAAACGCGTGTTAAGGGGAGGTTTACAGAATTAAGTGCTTATATTAAAGAAGAGAAATGTCCCAAATTAAATATCTAATGATGCATCTTGAAGACTTAGAAAAACAAGAACAAACCCAACCCAAAACCAGCAGGTGAGAGACAATAAGGATCAGACAGAAATAAATGAAATTGAAACAAAAATACAAAAGGTCAACAAAACAAAAAAGTTGATTTTCCGAGAAGATAAACAAAATAGATAAACCTCTAGCCAGACTAACAAAAAGAGAAAAAACTCAAATAGGCAGAAAAGGAGACATTACAACCAACACCAGTGAAATACAAAAGATCATAAGAAATGGCGATGAAAAACTATTTGCTAATGAACTGGAAAACCTCAAAGAAATGAATAAATCCTGGATACACACAACCGACCAATATTAAAGCAAGAGGATACGGACCGCGCAAACAGACCCAGAGCCAGCAGTGAGACTGAAGCCGCATCAAAAGTCCAGGACCCAGGAGAAGTCCAGGACCAGATGGATTCACTACCGCATCCCACAAAACAGTCAAAGAGGAATCAGCTCCGATACTCTTCAAATCTTCCAAAATATTGAGCAGGACGGACCTCTGCCAGACTCCTCACGATGCCAGCACCACTTCGTACAAAACCAAAGACTCAACACAAAAGGAAACTAGAGATCTGCTCCTTACTGAGCACGGAGGCAAAGACTTCGCGCGAGAATCCAGAGGCCGAACCCCACGATGTGAGATCGTGATCCAGTGGGCACCGTCCCGGAAGTGCAGGGTGGCTTAGTGTCCACAGCGAAGGAACATCGTAGTCGCGTCAGTGGAACGAAGAGCAGAGACCACACGTCGTCTCGCAGATGCAGAGACAGCACTGGGTAGGCCCCAGCCCGGTTTAGGGAGAGGAGGAACATTCCTAGAGCTATAAAGCCAACGGCCAGTGTCTTCCTGAGTGCAGAACGGAGACCACCTCCCCTCGGATCTGGAACAGGCGAGGGAGCCGCTGCACCCCTCTGGTTCAGTGTATTGCATCTGCAGGTGACACAAAGCTGTACGTGGAAAACCTAAACACTCCACCGAAAAGCCGCTAGAATTGATAAACCAAGTCAGTAAAGTTGCAGGTTGTAAAAAAAGACATAAAAAAGTAGCCTTTTTATATGCTAACGATCAACTCACTAAAGAGAAATCCCATTCACAGTAGCCACAAAAAATTAAATATCTAGGAAAAATTTAACCAAAGAAGTGGAAGATCCCCACAATGAAAACCACCAAACGTTGGTACAAGAAATCGTCAGAGACACACGACTAAAAGAGAGACATTCCTTGCTCCACGGAGTGGAGAATCAATATCATTAAAATGTCTGTGCTTCCTAAAGCAACCTACAAAGGTAGTGCAATCCCTTTCAAAATACCAGTGGCATTCCTCACAGAATTAGAAAAACAATCCTAAAATCCCTAGGGACTCACAAAAGACCCCAAAGCAATCCTGAGCAAGAAAAATTGAGCCCGAGACAGCACAATACCCAACTTTAAAACATATTACAAAGCTGTAGTAATTAAAACAACTTGGCACTGGCATAAAAACCGATACACAGATCACTGGTACAAGATAAAGAGCCCAGAAATTAATCAACATACATATAGCCAACTGCTTTTTTTAAGAAAAAGATTTATTTGGTTATTTGAAAGGCAGAGTTATAGAGAGGCAGAGACAGCGAGCGAGAGGTCTACCATCTGCTGGTTCACTCCCCAGTTGGCCACAATGGCCAGGGCTGAGTCAGGCCGGAGCCAGGAGCTTCTTCCAGGTCTCCCCGGCAGGTGCAGGGGCCCAGCACGTGGGCCGTCTCCTGCTGCTTTCCCAGGCCACAGCAGAGAGCTGGATCGGAGGTGCAGCTGCTGGGGCTTGAACCGGCGCGCATACAGGATGCTGGCACTGCAGGTGGCAGCTTTACCCGCTACGCCGCAGCACCGGCCCCAGCCAACTGCTTTCTGACAGAAGTGCTCAGACCGTGCGGTAGAGTACGGACAATTTCTTCAACAAATGGTGCTGGCAAAACCGCTGTGTGTAGAAGAATGTGCAGACGAGTGAAATCAGGCCCTTCTCTCTCACCACACACAGCAATCAACTCAAGATGGATCAAAGACCTCAGTTTAAGACCTGAGATTGTGGAGTTTCTGGAAGAAAACGTGAGGACGTTGGTGTAGGGGACGACTTCGCGGACAAGATCCACAGAGCTTGGGCAACAAACGCAAAACTACACAAAGTGGGCCGTATCCAGCTCAGAACCTTCACACAGCAAGGGAAACGCTCCACAGAGTGACGAGACATCGCACAGGAGGGGAGCGCGCATACTGGCAAGCAAAGATTACTATCCCTAAAATATCAGCTACTCAAAACACCCAACAACTAAAGACAACCGGTCCAGTTGAGAAGTGGGCAAAGGACTTCAACAGCCAGTTCTCAGAAGAACCGCGAATGGCGTCAAACACAGGCAGAAATGTGCAGCATCAGCAGCCATCAGGGAGATGCAAATCAGCGCCCTGGAGCGATGTCACCTCGCGGTCAGAAGGTCAGAGCCCTGAACAGAGTCACAATGCTGGCGAGGAAGCGGACGAAGCGGAGCACTTGCACGTTTGGTTCCCACTGGAGGTAAATCAGCACAGCCACTGCAGAAAGCAGTGTGGAGCGTGCTCTCTTAAAAAAAAAGATTTATTGATTTGAAAGGCAGAGTTACAGAGAGGCAGAGAGAGAGAGAAAGAGAGAGAGAGAGAGAGGTCTTCCATCCACTGGTTCACTCCCCAAATGGCCACAACGGGCAGAGCTGTGCTGATCTGAAGCCAGGAGCCAGGAGCTTCCTCTGGGTCTCCCACGTGGGTGCAGGGGCCAAGCACTCGGGCCATCCTCCACCGCTTTCCCAGGCCACAGCAGAGAGCTGGATTGGAAGTGGAGCAGCCGGGACTGGAACCAGCGCCCGTATGGGATGCCGGCACTGCAGGCGCTAGCCCAACCCCTAAGCCACAGGGCCAGCCCCAGAGATTTCTTAAAAAGCTAGAAGCAGACTTGCCTATGACCCAGCAGCCCCACTACCGGGTGTACACCCAGAAGACCTGACCACAACGTACCAAATCACACCAGCTCCAGCACGCTCACAGCTGCACGTTCACAACAGCCACAACCCGGAACCAGCCGAGGTGTCCATCATCAGACGACGGATCAGCACGTGTGCTACGTGCACACAGTGGAGTGTTACTCAGCTCTAAGAAGAGTGAGATTCCTGTGCAGCAAAATGGATGCGCCTGGAAGACACCGTGTTCAGTGAAGTAGGTGGGGCACAGAAAGACGAACAGCACGCGTTCTCCCTCAGACGTGGGAGCTGAGGTCTGAGAAGAAAGAAGAGAGGTGGCGGTGGGGGCGGGGAGCTGCCTGTGTGCATCCGTGTTGCTCAGAGACAGCCTGACGAACCCTTTCCTCCTTTGTCAAGCCAGTGGTTAAGAACGTCCCACCGCTGCGGCTTCAAAAACCTGCGATTGCTTTGAAGTGCACTGTGCGTGGATGAAGTGGGCATTTTCCCACCCGACTGCGGTCTACTGCTGTCGTCTGGATCCCCCCAAACGGAGGATTTTTTCCTTTTCACTTGTTCAGCTCATTTGATGAAGTCTTGAGCCTTTTTACTGTAATGTGAATGTAGAATATGCTGGCTCAAAAACCAGAAAAAGAAAGGGAGAAGGAAGGAAGGAGAGAGGGAGGGAGGGAGAGGGGAGACAATGTCATTATGTTCTTAGACTTTTATCTACATATCATTAAATCTGTTAAAAACTAATTAAAATCAAAAATAAAAACGAAACCTAAAAAAACAAATTGCATCCGTTCTGAGCAACGAGGAGAGGTGGAAACGGGGCTCTGAGGCGGCCGCTCCGCACTCGGCGGATTTCGCGTCGGGGAGGCAGACACGCAGGTGCACCCAGCACGCTGACACACACGGCGGAAGCGCACAGGCACTTCAACACAGCCGCGGGAAAGGGATCGAAGGGTCATGTTGGTGCAAAAATACTTTAAATCCATGCATGACTGATTTTCCAAAAGTTTGGGGAAAGCAAATGCATATTCCAAAACAAAACCAAAAACAGGGCCGTGGGTCTGTCGGTAGACTTGTCTTGCAATCCCATCTCCCATGAGTGTTTTGAGCACCACATGTTTGAGGCACATGACAGCCGTCAGTCCCAGACGGTGACCCGGTGGCGGGGACTCATGAGAGCGAGGGGGAGGGGGTGGCTTTGTCCCGTGTCCCCCCCCCCCGCCCCGGGGCTGGGTGAGGATGGGGGAATCCAGTGACAGGAGCGCCCCCAGCGAGGTCCACAGGCAGCTCTGGCTCCTGCGCGCACGGGCTGGGTTTGTGCCCTTGACTTCCATGGCCGCCTCTGGGTTAGCGCTTGCTGACCGTGTCCAGGCAATGTCAGAACGCGATGCACGGCCAGCCTAACACGCAGCCTCGCGAGAAAGCTCGGCCTGAGGAAGGGTGCAGCCGCAGCACCAGCCTGCTGAGACGTGGGAAGGATACGCAGAGCCGACCCCGGGAGCGGCACCCTCGAGGTCACACGCCAGCCCAGCTAAGCCCAGACGCCCTGCCTCTGACCTGCGTGACCTCGACCCGTAGGAGAGCGACTCGGGCGGCACAGGTGGGCACAGTCAGGAGCAGGGAGTCGGGGCGGGGCCGGGCACGGGAGCGAGGCCCCCCTTGGGCTGGGCAGCCAGGACGCTGCAAGGCCATGCTGGTCTCCAGTGGGAGGCGCAGCTGCCCTGGGCAGAGCACGGCAGGTGCCCTGTCATGGCTGGGGGCGCCTCCACTGCCCCCGCGTGACGTGGCGTGTGTCCCGGAGGACAAAGCCCGTGCACACACAGGTGGCACTTGCCACGTCAGGGCTGCTCAGGGCCTCTGGGCGTCAGCTCCCACACGACGGGTCCCCGGGGCAGGGGTCTCTGGCGGATTCCTCGTATCTCCCGGGGGCCCAGCAGAGGGCCGGGCCCTGCTCCCTCTGGGAGGGGCCTGCAGCAAGTGTGGAGAGGGAGCGGACGCTGCTGAGGGCTCCGTCTCCCTGGTGCCTCTCTGCACTGATTATAAATGTTTATTTTCCTTTTTAAAACGATTTTCTCCATCTTAAGCTAGAAACAACATATCTTTTCGTTTTTAAAACATGCATAAATCAGAATTACAGAGGGGGAAGAGACAGAGAGGGAGAGGCAAAGAGGTCTTCCTTCTGCTGGTTCACTCCCCCAAATGGCCACAACGGCTGGGGCTGGGCCAGGCTGAAGCCAGGAGCCAGGAGCTTCATCCTGGTCTCCCACGTGGGTACAAGGACCCAAGGACTTGGGCCACCGTCTGCTGCTTTCCCAGGCCATAGCAGGGAGCTGCATTGGGAGTGGAGCCGCCAGGCTCACGTGGGATGTGGGCGTCAGAGGCCGCGGCTTAGCCTGCTGCACCGGCCCCTCACCGGCTCATTTCTCGGGAGTCAGCCTGACCCGGAGTGCTCAGATCGACGCAGGGAAGGGAGAGAGGGTCAGCCCCGGGGTCAAGAAGCCCATCCCCTTCCCCGAAGGGTGATTAGCCAGATTCCCCTGCTGAGGGCGTCCTGGGAAAGCTGACGCTGGGTCCCAGCCCCCCAGCACTGCTCTCTGTACCCCAGTGTGCGGCCGGTGGCAGAGGAGCAGCTCCCCGCCAAAGCCCGGTCCTGCAGCTGGGCCCCCACCGCCCGAGCCGGAGGCGCCCACCCCACCCTCCCGGCCGGCGCTCCGGGCCCTGGGCCCTGCCGGAAAGCAGGGACCCAGGGCCGAGCCCATAGACAGGGTGGTGAGGGCCAGCGTGGACCCCGCAGCTCCACGGTCACCGCAGAGTGAGCACGGGACTCCTCAGGGCCCTCGGGACTCCTCAGTTAGCGAGACTTAAACAAAGGCGTGGATGTACGGGCTGTGCTTCCTGCCCACACAGATGGAAGGCGGGTCAGGTTTTCCCCACAGAAGTTGAGGGGCAGGAGCGCAGGGCAGCCAGAGTCCACGGAATCTGACCCAAAGCTACCTCCCCACATAGCTAACTGACCAGTAGCCGAGTCCCGGGCAAGTGCGACCACAGCTGGGCCAGCGCAGCCCTTTCTGAGCCAGGCCTGCTGCCCCCTGCTGGTGGCGCTCTCCTGGGCGCGCGCTGCCCGGCTGGCTTCTGGTCTCAGGTTTCGGCTCAGCAGGGGACCCGGGGTAGACAGCGACAGGGGCAGCCGGGAAGCTGGACGACGCGGCATGATTCTGCAGGGGTTCCTTCCAGCCACTCAGCGGGACCCCAGCAAAGCACCCAGAGGACGGCTGGAGCGTCCCCGCTCTGCGGCCAGCCTGCTCCTGGAGCGGGACCCACCCGGCTCCCAGAACGGCGCTTCCGGAAGGTTCTCGAGCTCTGCCAGCAATTTCACTTCGCTGTGGGCTGTCGGAGTCCTTTATGTGAAAACCCTGAAGGCTCATCACTATGTGAAGCGAGCCCGAGAGCCCTCTGATTGGTTGGTTCCATCCAGCCTCTGTCTCCCGCGTGCAGTGCGTTTCCCCGCCTGCAGCCCTTTGGAGGGCACAGCTGCGCACGTCCTCCCTCCCTCAGTAACAACAGATGCTCTCTGCTGGGAGCGCCGGAAGCCTCTGCCTTGTCACACGCTGGTCTCTCGCTCCTGGGCTCGGGCAGAGCTGGTGCAGGAAGATACATATGCACACGCGTGTGTATGCAGCCACACGTGTGCGTGTGCACACACCTGCACGTGTGTAACTGCCGTCACTGTGGGACGTGCGCCAGGAGAGGAATGGAACACAGAGGGCCGGAGGAGCCGGGCAGCCGTGCCCCCCTCCGACTCCCGCTCAGGGAGCAGCCCCACCCGTCCTGGGGACCCGGCTGAGCCCCTCGGAGCCGCAGCCCCCGGAGGTCCACCCCGCCCCCCCCCAGCTTCCCTCGGGAAGGGCCGAGGACACCGGGCAGAGCCACTGCCAGCAAGAGCCACGGCCACGCTTCCCAAATCCCCAACAGCCCAATCGGCACAGCGCAGCCCAGCCAACAAAGTAACACGCCGCTCTTAGACAGGTTTCTGTCGCTTTCTGAGATTTATGTTCATTTACTGTGTTGATTGGAAAGCCAGAGAGACAGAGAAATAAAGAGAGAGATCTTCCATCTGCTGATCCACTCCCTAAGGGCTGCAACACCAGGGCTGTGCCGGCCCAAGCCAAGAACCGGGAGCCCCACCCAGCTCTCCCACTAGGGTGCAGGGACCCGACACTGAGCCGTCACTGCTGCTCCCAGGTGAACGCTGGCAGAAGCTGAGAGGGAGAGTGGAGCTGAGATGCAAACCCAGGCTCCCCGGGACTCAGGCGCCCGCTTGAGAGCTATGCCAGACACCTGCCCCGTGCCCGTCTCTCAGTCACCTGCCCCATACCCATCTCTCACACACCTGCCCCATGCCCGTCTCTCACACACCTGCTCCATGTCCGTCTCTCAGTCACCTGCCCCATACCCATCTCTCAGTCACCTGCCCCATACCCATCTCTCACATACCTGCCCCGTGCCCGTCTCTCAGTCACCTCCCCCGTGCCCGTCTCTCAGTCACCTGCTCCGTGCCCGTCTCTCAGTCACCTGTCCCGTGCCCGTCTCTCACACACCTGCCCCGTGCCCGTCTCTCACACACCTGCCCCGTGCCCGTCTCTCAGTCACCTGCCCCGTGCCCGTCTCTCAGTCACCTGCCCATGCCTGTCTCTCACACACCTGCCCATGCCCGTCTCTCACACACCTGCCCCGTGCCCGTCTCTCAGTCACCTGCCCCGTGCCCGTCTCTCAGTCACCTGCCCCGTGCCCATCTCTCACACACCTGCCCCGTGCCCGTCTCTCAGTCACCTGCCCCGTGCCTGTCTGTCACACACCTGCCCCGTGCCCGTCTCTCAGTCACCTGCCCCGTGCCCGTCTCTCACACACCTGCCCCGTGCCCGTCTCTCACACACCTGCCCCGTGCCCGTCTCTCACACACCTGCCCCGTGCCCGTCTCTCATTCACCTGCCCCGTGCCCGTCTCTCACACACCTGCCCCGTGCCCGTCTCTCATTCACCTGCCCCGTGCCCGTCTCTCACACACCTGCTCTGTGCCCGTTTCTCACACACCTGCTCTGTGCCCGTTTCTCACACACCTGCCCCGTGCCCGTCTCTCACACACCTGCTCCGTGCCCGTCTCTCACACACCTGCTCCGTGCCCGTCTCTCAGTCACCTGCCCCGTGCCCGTCTCTCACACACCTGCCCCGTGCCCGTCTCTCACACACCTGCCCCGTGCCCGTCTCTCAGTCACCTGCCCATGCCCGTCTCTCACACACCTGCCCCGTGCCCGTCTCTCAGTCACCTGCCCATGCCCGTCTCTCACACACCTGTCCCGTGCCCGTCTGTCAGTCACCTGCCCTGTGCCTGTCTCTCACACACCTGCCCTGTGCCTGTCTCTCACACACCTGCTCTGTGCCCGTCTCTCACACACCTGCTCCGTGTCTCTTTTAAAACAGCAAATTAGGGCTGGCACTGTGGCACAGTGAGTGAAGCGGCTGCCTTTGACACTGGCCTCCCATGCGGATGCCAATTCAAGTCCCAGCTGCTCCACTTCCAGTACAGCTCCCTGCTCAGGGCCTGGGAAAGCAGTGGATGATGGTCCAAGTGCTTGGCCCCTGCCACCCACGTGGGAGACCCAGATGAAGCTCCTGGCTTTGGCCTGGCCCTTGCGGCCATTTGAGTAATGAACCAGTGCAAGGAAGATCTCTGTCTCTGCTTCTCTCTCTGTGCAGCTCTGCCAAATAAATAAATCTTTAGCCAAGAAAGAGAAAAAAACGCAAATCTGAAACGTTTTCTAACTTTATTACAGCCCTCAAGGTTAGCTTCCTATGACATCGTCCGCTGGGACGACTTGGACTTGCGGGCCAGCCCTGCAGATGGACGCTGGTGTGTCGGCTCTCCTCCATGCCTGGGGCTGCCCAGGGTGGGCTGGGTCAGTGTGTGCGGGCTTGTGTCCTGCAGTAAGAGATTCTGAAATGCAGGGGTGGTGTTACAAGCAGCACAAGTAAGCGCTGCTCCCGGGGATGGTTTGCAAGGTGGTCCAAAGATTTTTCCCGACTCCGACGTGTCTTCATCTTGGCCCATTATGGCGAGCAGATAGGGGAGGGCTGAAGGCCCCTAGGGACGCCCACATTCCACACCGGGGTGCGTGGACTCAACTTGGCTCCACCCTCAATTCCAGCTGTCTGCTTCCGTGCACCCCAGGAGGCAGGAGGTGATGGCTCAAGGACGAGAGTCCCTGGCACCCGCTTGGGAGGCCTGGATTGGGTTCTGGGCTCCTGGCTTCAGCCTGACCCAACCCCGGCTGTTGCAGGCATTTGGAGAGGGAACCAGCAGATGGAAGATCCATGTTCCTCCATCTCTCTGCCTTTCAATAAATAAAACAAATCAGCTTTTTAAAAGAGGGACTGACTTACTGACTTACATACGATGCCAGGATCTAAGAAAACCGAAAATGTAGACATGTGTAATCTATCAAAAGTAATTTTAACTTTGTTGTGGCTACAATCAAAACCCCATTGTGATTCATAACTTAATGAGCGAAAGTTTAAAGCCAAAGTGAAGAATAAGGAGAACAGAACGGGCCGTGTCCGGATGTACAGTCTGCAGGCGCAGGAACGGCACCGATCGACAGAGTTCACCCAGCAGCTAAGGTGACACGTACGGCTACGGACTAGAGCTTGGCGGAAAAGCAAACACTGACCACCAACCAGCAAGTGGCGGATGCCTGGTGAGGGCTGCAGTCTGGCTTCCCAGGCACCCAAAATCAGGGCGGTCAGCGTCCACACCCCCCAAGTACGAACCCACAACAAGCAGCCAGTCTGGGGGAGCTGCTCCCCGACTTGGTGGAGGAATACTTTTGAAGCCTAAGCTATGGAACAGATTTCCAAAGGAGTAGACGGGTGGATGCACCCGCAGCCAGTCTAAAGATCCTAATCAGCGTCCAGCAGCAGCAGGAGCGGTTTGCGGCACTTTAAGGAGTCACGCAAGCCCACGTCCTCACAGTGGGAAGGGGCACGTCCCTCCCCTGCTGCTTGATGACAAACCCTCTCCCCTTCACCCCGGGGGTGGGGGGTGGAGCCGTCTTCAAAAGCGTGCGCTCTAAGCACCACCCATGTATTTCACATTTCATTCCATGTCCGTGACCCCTCTGATGTTTCCACGACATCTTAACAAACCGTCAGCCCAAAAGCTCTTTGCAAACTTGAGAGTCAGCGACTGCGTGCAGTAGAGACCTCTTCTTGCTGGTGTTGCTGCTGTGATTCAGCTGCCACCGCCTGACCCCGATGCGGGGGGGGGGGGGGGGGAGGGAGCGAGGATGGGCACGCCCACGCCACGTGCACCGCCCAAATCCCCTCCCTCCTGCTGAAGACGGCACAGCTGCTCCTCGCCAGGCGCCAGACTCCAGCACACCTGCTGGGACCGCCCTGCCTCTGCACATGTAATCAGCTCTGAGCACCACCCCTTGTCCCAAGCCCAGGAAGGAGGCAAAGTGCCCAACCTGGAGGAGCCCAGAGCCGGGGTGGGCAGGGTAGGGGGAGCTGCAGGGAGCGCGCCACCGCGTGCATGAGGCATGGCCCAAAGGCTCACGGACTGGAAGCTCCAGTCCAGGGCAGGGACACTGAAGGCGGGGCCTGATGGGAGGCAATACGGTCACAGGGCATCACCTCTGGGGCACTAAAGCCCTGGAGGACAGGGGCCAGGTCCCCCGGGACTGGGCAGGAGTCGTCAGCATGGGAGGTCAGGGGCGGCTGTCATGTTGCAGCCGCCGTCTGTGACCCAGCATCCCGTGCAACAGTGCTGGGAGCCCCGGCTGCTCCCCTTCCCCTCAGCTCCCTGCTACCGAGCCTGGGGAGGCAGTGGAAGACGGCCCAAGAGCTTGGCCCCAGAGAGACCCGGATGTGGGAGACCCGGATGGAGCTCCTGGCTCCTGGCTTCTGCCTGGCCCAGCCCTGGGTGCCGTGGACATATGGGAAGTTGACCAGCAGATGGAAGATCTCTGTCACTCTTCTTTCAAATGACAAATCAATAAATCTTGAAAACAAAGAAGAGTTCAGCCTGCTTCCCCCACTCACTGCCCCGCTGTGATGTGGCCGGATGGCCCTCACCAGCCCAGGGCCACGCTGCCACACCTGCCGTGGACAAGAACCACGTGTGCTGTGAGCACATCGTCTGTGGCACTGAGGCAACAACACGGCTGAGCCGGGAGGCCGGGATCCGTGGAGAGGAAGGGCTGGAGAAAGGCTGGGCCTCCCGAGCCCGCGCCCACCTCGTCAGTGGGGCAGCCCTGGGGTGCACCCCCTCAACCCCAGGTCACTGCTACATGGAGCAGACACGTCTGTGGAAGTGTGTATGGGGGCAGCGGGAGAAGGGCGCCTTGCACACCATCAACTGGGCAAATGTGACTTCCCCAAACATCGCCGCCGAGCGAGTCCTCGTCCCTGCCGCAGCCAACACTGCCCGTCTCCAGGGGCTCTGCTGCACCGCCTCGTGGCCACGGGGCACACCGCACGGCTGCACACAAGGCACAGCTCACACGTGCATGGGACACACCGCACGGCTGCACACACGGCACGGCCCACACGTGCACTGGGCACACTGCACAGCTGCACACACATGGCACAGCCCACACATGCACTGGGCACACCACGCGGCTGCACACACGGCACGGCCCACACGTGCACTGTGCACACCGCACGGCTGCACACATGGCACGGCCCACACGTGCACTGGGCACACTGCACGGCTGCACACACAAGGCACGGCCCACACGTGCACTGGGCATACCGCACGGCTGCACACAAGGCACAGCTCACACGTGCATGGGACACACCGCACGGCTGCACACACGGCACGGCCCACACGTGCACTGGGCACACTGCACAGCTGCACACACATGGCACAGCCCACACATGCACTGGGCACACCACGCGGCTGCACACACGGCACGGCCCACACGTGCACTGTGCACACCGCACGGCTGCACACATGGCACGGCCCACATGTGCACGGGGGCACACCGCACAGCTACACACACGGCACGGCCCACACGTGCACGGGACACACCGCACGGCTGCACACACACGGCCCTAGGCCACACGTGTAGTCCATGGGTCAGATAATAAAATTACACTGAGTATTAGAAAATATTTTCAACTGCACGAGCGTATAAATGCAGTTGTAAAATCTGTGAGAAATAGCAGTCGGTTCTCAGAGGGGCTCCCAGCTTGAAGTGCTTGTGTTGGGAGCCGTACAGACAAGGATCTGAGGTTCTGCCTGAAACAGGAATTAGCAAGGAGATGAGCACTGTGGCTGGTCCCCTGCCCCGGGCACCCGCGCCCCACACGAGGGTGCCTGCGCCTGCCTCTGCTGCGAATCCGGCCTCCTGCAATGCGCCCTGGAGGCAGCGGGGGGGGGCCCTCCCCACCTCTGGGGTGACCGACCACGCCCACAAGATGACGTCACTGTGGGAGCCTCAAGGACAGCAGGGAGGAGGCCACAGAGGGCGCAGACCCCCGACCCCGGCTCTCCCCACACCTCTGGTACGCCCTGGTCCCTGAGCTGCGTGCCCTGTCCGTGAGCCGGTCACTGCGGGTCCAGTGCTTTCCCCACGGCTGAGAGTCGGGAGAACCCTGACAGGGAGCCCCAGGCACCCCCTCACCCAGCCGCTCAGACACCAGGGCGCCCCCTCACCCAGCCGCTCGGACACCCGGGCACCCCCTCACCCAGCCACTCAGACACCCGGGCACCCCTCACCCAGTCACTCAGACACCCGGGCACCCCTCACCCAGTCACTCAGACACCCGGGCACCCCCTCACCCAGCCGCTCAGACACCAGGGCAGCCCCTCACCCTGTCGCTCAGACACCTGGGCACCCCCTCACCCAGCCGCTCGGACACCAGGGCGCCCCCTCACCCAGCCACTCAGACACCCGGGCACCCCCTCACCCTGTCGCTCAGACACCCGGGCACCCCCTCACCCAGCCGCTCAGACACCAGGGCACCCCCTCACCCTGTCGCTCAGACACCCGGGCACCCCCTCACCCAGCCACTCAGACACCAGGGCACCCCCTCACCCAGCCACTCAGACACCCGGGCACCCCCTCACCCTGTCGCTCAGACACCCGGGCACCCCCTCACCCAGCCGCTTGGACACCAGGGCGCCCCCTCACCCAGCCACTCAGACACCAGGGCACCCCCTCACCCAGCCGCTCAGACACCCGGGCACCCCCTCACCCAGCCGCTTGGACACCAGGGCACCCCCTCACCCAGCCGCTCAGACACCCGGGCACCCCCTCACCCAGCCGCTTGGACACCAGGGCGCCCCCTCACCCAGCCGCTCAGACACCAGGGCACCCCCTCACCCAGCACTCAGACACCCGGGCACCCCCTCACCCTGTCGCTCAGACACCCGGGCACCCCCTCACCCAGCCGCTCAGACAGGGAGTCCCGGGTACCTCCTTCTCTCAGGCGCTCAGACACCCGGGCACCCCCTTTCACGAGTCACTCAGACAGGGAGCCCCGGGCACCCCCTCACCCAGTCACTCAGACATCTGGAGCCTCAAAGTAGGCATCTAAAGTAGGAGCTTCGCCGAGCCCAGAGAGACGCGGAACGCCCCGTGCGTCCCAAGAGCCCCTGAGCTGGTGGGTGGGGGAAGAATCTGCTGTCTGCAGTCAGAGTTGGGAGCCAGATCCCCTGAGACCCTGCCAAGGCCAGGGGGCCCGGCCACGACTCCGGGCAGCACAACGGGGCCGGGACTTGAGGACTCCAGGTATTCTCTCGAACCTATACAAGGATGACCACAATCATGGAACCGAAACAGCACCAGTTCTCAGGCTGGGCACCAGCTCGTTTTTATACACCAGGAGCAAATAATTCAGAAATTAAAAATAAAACAATTGCATTTACAATAGTGCCGAAGCACACGGAATTTTAGAAAAGTTAATAGGAGAGAACGAGACTTCTCCCTAGGGGAAGCTACAGCAAACCTAAGGAGGAGGGAGACGGAGCCGCCGGCAAATCCTTCTGTGTGTGGCAGGCCACGGGGGAGTGAGCCACAGATGGCAGCTCTGTCTCCCAAGTTAAACGGAGAAGAGAGAGAACTGTCAACAAATACTGGGATCTAGACAGAGACACACATGATACAGAGCTGGTGAGAAAGGGCCGGGCTGTCTCCACGCTATTTTGAATCGGTCAAAAAAAGGGAGGTGGGTGGAGGGCTGGAGGGCCGGCCAAGCGGACGGCTGGGGCAGAAGGTCACGGGTGGGACCAGGGGATGAGGGGGCCAGCGTCCACGGCGAGCTTCTCCCAACACTGCTCTGTTCAGGCTGAGTGTGGACCCTTGGGGAGTCTGGCAAGTGCCCATGGCTGCAGCTCCGTGGATTTGGTGCCCACCCACCCTCTGCTCCCTGGGCTACAGTTCAGGGGCTGGGATAGGGCCTGGACAGGAATGACTAAACCCCAGGTGTCAGGCAGGTGTGTGGCACGGTGGGTTGAGCGCCATCTGTCATGCCCACATCCCCTGTCGGCGCTGGTTCAAGTCCTGGCTGCTCCGCTGCCCATCCAGCTCTCTAACCTGCCTGGGAGCAGTGAGGGTCAAGTGCTTGCGTCCTCCACCAAGTGGCAGACCCTGGTGACCCCCCTGGCTTCTGCCTGGCCCAGCTCGGCTGTTCAGGTGTCTGGGGAGTGAGCCAGCAGGTGGAAACAAAAACCCAGGCGACTGATTTGATGTGCAGCTAAGACTGAAACCACGGAGCCGCCAGGGCAGTTGAGGGGCGGGGGGACTCCCTTTGCATTATGGGTCATGGCTAAATTTATCCTGTCCTCATCTCTACTGTGTTTTCCAAGTGCTCTCCATATCCATGGACTCTTTTTCTCTTTTTTTTTTTTTTTTTTTTTTTTTTTTTTTTTTTTTTTTTTTTGAAAGGTAGAGTTAGAGACAGTGAGAAGGAGAAACAGAGAGAAAGGTCTTCCTTTCGCTGGTTCACTCCCCAAATGGCCGCGAAGCCAGGAGCCGGGTGCTTCTCCCAGGTCTCCCATGTGGGTGCAGGGGCCCAAGGACTTGGGCCACCTTCTACTGCTTCCCCAGGCCACAGCAGAGAGCTGGATTGGAAGAGGAGCAGCCGGGACTAGAACCGGTGCCCATATGGGATGTTGGCACCACAGGCAGAGGGTTAACCTACTTTGCGACGGTGCTGGCCTTGCCCATGGATTCTAAAATGATTAAAAAGTTCTCGAAAGCCAAGGTCAGGGCCAAGAGCAGACTCATCGCCTGCACAGACGCTGGGCGTGGCCAGAGGCAGAGCAGCCAGGGAGGAAGATGGAGAGTGGGGCGGGCACGCCATCCCAGCACAGCCTCGCATGTGGCACAGCAGAGCGAAGGCTTTGCCTGCATGGGGTCTCTGAGATGCTGTGGCGCTGGCCAGGGGAACTGTGGCAGGGCTGTCCCAGACTGGCTTTGTGGGCCCGCCCTCCAGCCTCACCCCACCCCGGCCCCTCAAGGTTGGAGGCCAGGATCTTGCCTGTGTCCCCAGCGCAGAGGAGGGGCACCAGGAGGAGCCCCTGGAACAGGTGGCTGAGGGTGCCCTGGGCTCACAGCTTACCAACACGCTGGCCCCACCTGAGCCCCGAGCCCCCGTCTCCTGATGCGGCCGGAGCACCCACACACACAGCCCCGTGCCTGGGATGAGATCCCAACTCCCCACGCGACAATGCGAGGCAGTGGGCCTTCAGGGCTACTCCTGTCTTTACGAGAAGCCACAGGGGCTGGCTCTCTGCCCCACTGTGGGAGGGGGTGGCCAGGGGGCAGTGTGCGCAAGCCCTGTGGGAGCCCTTGCCCAACACGGACCCCAGCCCCAGGGTCAGCCGCTGCTGTTACACCACCCGGTCCACGGACGCAGCACGGCGGCCCCGTCCAGGCTCTCCGCACACCTGCGGTGCTGGCCAAGGAAATTAAAATCAGCCCCGTGTGAACGTTTATTTACGTATTTCATCTGCTTGGAAGGGAGACCAGCACAGGCACACGCCCACCTGGTCTCTCCCCCAGTGCCCACAAGAGCCAGGCTGAAGCCGGGAGCCCAGGACTCCATCCGTCTCCCACGTGGGAGGCAGGGACCCTAGCACTTGAGCCACCATCTGCTGCCCCTCAGGGTGCTCACTAGCAGGCAGCTGGAAGGGAGGTGGGCGGGACTCCGAGCAGCACTCCAGTGTGGGACACGGGCATCCCAAGCAGTGCTGTAAGCCCTGCGCTCTTGTTCCAAAGAGAAAATCAGGATAAAATCAACAGGTGCCCGTGTTGTGCCTTCTAACACACACGCTCCTGAGAAGGAGGAGCCCTAGAGAAGCGCTGGCCGAAGGCGTCGCTGTTCTAGAACAGGAAATGTAGCTGCCCGGACACCGCCTCACGGTCGTCATTATCGCACACTTTTCCTGCAAGTGTGACCTCGGCTTTGCGGGGGCGGTGAGCCGCCCACACGGATGCGGGTGGCACCGGAGCAAGGTGCTCTGACCTCGGCAAAGCCTGGGCCTGCAGAGCCCAGTGGAGAAGCACAGACCGGGAGGGATGTGCCACGTGGCCACACGGACGACACAGGGGCATGTGCAGGCAGTCACGGAATGTAAAAGGAAGATGCTCACAGGTGTGAAATCAGCTAGTGTGGGGCAGGGTGGTCGGGGGGGGTCAGTCTCTCTGTAGGAGTCAGTGTGGGAGGGTGGTCGGGGGGGTCAGTCTCTCTGTAGGAGTCAGTGTGGGAGGGTGGTCGGGGGGGGTCAGTCTCTCTGTAGGAGTCAGTGTGGGAGGGTGGTCGGGGGGGTCAGTCTCTCTGTAGGAGTCAGTGTGGGAGGGTGGTCGGGGGGGGTCAGTCTCTCTGTAGGAGTCAGTGTGGGAGGGTGGTCGGGGCCGGGGTCAGTCTCTCTGTAGGAGTCAGTGTGGGAGGGTGGTCGGGGGGGTCAGTCTCTCTGTAGGAGTCAGTGTGGGAGGGTGGTCGGGGGGGATCAGTCTCTCTGTAGGAGTCAGTGTGGGAGGGTGGTCAGAGCCGGGGTCAGTCTCTCTGTAGGAGTCAGTGTGGGAGGGTGGTCGGGGGGGTCAGTCTCTCTGTAGGAGTCAGTGTGGGAGGGTGGTCGGGGGGGTCAGTCTCTCTGTAGGAGTCAGTGTGGGAGGGTGGTCGGGGGGGGTCAGTCTCTCTGTAGGAGTCAGTGTGGGAGGGTGGTCGGGGGGGTCAGTCTCTCTGTAGGAGTCAGTGTGGGAGGGTGGTCGGGGGGGTCAGTCTCTCTGTAGGAGTCAGTGTGGGAGGGTGGTCGGGGGGGGGTCAGTCTCTCTGTAGGAGTCAGTGTGGGAGGGTGGTCGGGGGGGTCAGTCTCTCTGTAGGAGTCAGTGTGGGAGGGTGGTCAGGGGTGGTCAGTCTCTCTGTAGGAGTCAGTGTGGGAGGGTGGTCGGGGGGATCAGTCTCTCTGTAGGAGTCAGTGTGGGAGGGTGGTCAGGGGGGGATCAGTCTCTCTGTAGGAGTCAGTGTGGGAGGGTGGTCGGGGCCGGGGTCAGTCTCTCTGTAGGAGTCAGTGTGGGAGGGTGGTCAGAGCCGGGGTCAGTCTCTCTGTAGGAGTCAGTGTGGGAGGGTGGTCAGGGCCGGGGTCAGTCTCTCTGTAGGAGTCAGTGTGGGAGGGTGGTCAGGGCCGGGGTCAGTCTCTCTGTAGGAGTCAGTGTGGGAGGGTGGTCAGGGCCGGGGTCAGTCTCTCTGTAGGAGTCAGTGTGGGGCAGGGTGGTCAGGGCCGGGGTCAGTCTCTCTGTAGGAGTCAGTGTGGGAGGGTGGTCAGAGCTGGGGTCAGTCTCTCTGTAGGAGTCAGTGTGGGAGGGTGGTCAGGGGGATCAGTCTCTCTGTAGGAGTCAGTGTGGGAGGGTGGTCAGGGCCGGGGTCAGTCTCTCTGTAGGAGTCAGTGTGGGAGGGTGGTCAGAGCTGGGGTCAGTCTCTCTGTAGGAGTCAGTGTGGGAGGGTGGTCAGGGGGATCAGTCTCTCTGTAGGAGTCAGTGTGGGAGGGTGGTCAGGGGGGTCAGTCTCTCTGTAGGAGTCAGTGTGGGAGGGTGGTCAGGGGGGTCAGTCTCTCTGTAGGAGTCAGTGTGGGAGGGTGGTCATGGCCGGGGTCAGTCCCTCTACAGGAAGTCAGTGTGGGAGGGTGGTCAGGGCCGGGGTCAGTCTCTCTGTAGGAGTCAGTGTGGGAGGGTGGTCATGGCCGGGGTCAGTCTCTCTGTAGGAGTCAGTGTGGGAGGGTGGTCAGGGCCGGGGTCAGTCTCTCTGTGTTACCAGAGAAATTTAGAGGGTTCTTGTCTTTGTGCAAGAAAGAATTCAGGCGTGAGACAGAGTACTGGGAAGTAAAAGTAGCAAAGTTTATTAGGGCAGGGACATCCGCAAGAACGGATGGGCACCTCCCCAGACAGGACCTGGGAGAGAGCACAGTCACTCGGACTGGGGGGGGGAGGAGTGAGGTTACATGGTTGAGTGCAGAGATGACACCAGGCCAGACCAGGCGGGCGGCTCAGCAGAGAGGCAGAGGGCTGAGCGCGCTGTCAGGTTGAGGCCGGGGGTTTTTAAGGAGATGGTCTTGCTTCCCACCTCTGCTCCTCTTGGAACAAAGGGCTTTTTGGATGTAAATAGAAAAACTTCTATCTGAGTTTTCCCCTGAAGGTATCAGACAGGAGGAAGCCTAGCTGGCGCCATCCTGGGTTCAGAGGAAGGGTGAGCAGGACCCCTGGAGAATGGGGATCAGAGCAGGGTGTCTGAGATGCAGATACTGAAACACTGTCAGGATGACTCTGAGACGCATGTGCTGGACATAGAGGTCTTCTCTTTAGGCCTTTATGTCACACACACACAAGCTCATACCTGACTTCCTACCTAACACTGGGAGGCCTCTGCACCCACGGCACTGGCTGGGCGCCGCCTGGGCTGCCTGCCCTGGTCCCATACGGCGGAGCGGGGAGAGCCTGCCTCCTGCAGCGGCAGCCCTGGCCCAGGCTCCTGCTCCTCGCCCAGAGAGGGAACCGCACAGGAAGATGCTGCACAGAGATTCAGTGAGGGAGGAGGTGAGAGCCGGTGCACACGGGCGGAGGGCCACACGGACGCGGGGCATTCTGGGAAGGTCACGCTCTGGGAACCAGCAGGACTGGCAGCCCGCGTCTGGGCCCTGCAGGCCCCTCCCCCACGGGCATTCCAGGTGGGCTCTTCCTTGCGCCTCCCCCATGGCCGCCGTCCCCTGGCTGCCAGCACGCTGTCCTCCAGGCCTGGCCCATGTTGACAAGCATTGCTCCTTCCTCTTAGGGGAGCCTGGTTTCCACAGTGCTACTTCCTGCAGAACTTCCAGGAACTTCCGCGTTCCGCCGTGACCTGGGCCCTCCCTCCCCAGGCTTTTACTGTGTCCCCAGAATGCCACAGCCCCACGGTCACCATTGGCGCCGTGTGCCCTGGTCACCTCCATCCCACCAGCAGCCCTGCCTTGCTCTCCCCACTGCCTCCAGCCTGGCCAAGTCCCCGTCAGGCGCCCCCCAGTGGTGGTTAGCGGGGTGCCGGGCAGGGCTGGGGCTCGGCAAGGCAGAGGCAGGTTTTGTGTCCCCTAGGTCTTCCTGAGCAGGTGCGCCCTGGCCACAGGCCTCACCGACGGAGGCGAGCCGAGCTGGGCTTCCAGGCCGGGTCCTGTGGGTGCTGCTGCCCTCTGACTGCCTTGCCCGGGTGTTGTCTACAGCATCTCATGGGGAGCCTCAGGCGTGGGGCACGCGGCTTCCAGGGGCTAAGGTGCGTCTCCCAAGACAAGAGGCGCTGGAGAGCCTCCCACTCACAGCTTCCTCAGTGCTGCCGGCCACTGCCGGCCACCTCCTGTCCCCTGCCCTCGCTCCGTTCCTCCCCACCCTCTAAAGCGCTGCCCTGGCTCCCGCACGCCTAGCACAGCTGACTCAGTATCCGCAATTTAAAAAGGGCCGGTGGGACGGGCATGTGCAGCCCAGGGGTCCAGACGCTGCCAAGATACCAGCACGGCACATCGGGGTCCCTGGGTTCAAATCCCAGCTCCGGCTCCTGACTCGGCGTCCTGCTACCGCAGCCCCTGGGGGGCCGCAGTGATGGCTCCCGTGGTGGGGTCCCGCCATCTACGTGGGAGGCCTGGACTGAGTTCCTGGATCCCAGCTTCTGCCCAGCCGAGCCCCAGCCACGGTATTTAGTGAACCAGTGAATGGGAAATCTCCCCCCTCCCTCTCTCTTCTCTCTCTAAAATGAAAATATTTTAAAAAATAATAATAAATTTGGGGCTGGTGTTGTAGATAAAGTCGCTGTCTGCAATGCTGGCATCCCGTATGGGCGCTGGTTCATGTCCTGGCTGCTCCGCCTCCAATCCAGCTCTCTGCTGTGGCCTAGGGAAGCAGTGGAGGATGGCCCAAGTGCTTGGGCCCTGCACCCATGTGGGAGACCCAGAAGAAACTCCTGGCTCCTGGCTTCAGCCTGGGCTGGGTAGTGGCCATCTGGGGAGTGAACCAGCACATGGATCGCGCTCTCTCTCTCTCTCTCTCTCTTTCTCTCTCTCTTTCTGTAACCCTGACTTTCAAATAAACAAATCTTTAAAAATAGTAATAGAATAGCCATTGGTTGGTTGGTTACTTTGTTCTGTGAGTCGCACAAGTTTAGCTGAGTTTTTTGGGATTTCCTTCTCTTTAATTTTGACCGATTACTCAACACCCATCCACAGCACATGGGGAACCCGCCAGGGAGGAATAAGGCAATCCCAGGTCTCAGGTCCCGTGGGCGGGGCCGTGGGCCTGGCAGCAGGGGAGGGGTGCTGTGAGCTGCCTGCTGGGCCCCGTGGGCCTCTGCAGGGACTCAGGGAGGCCACGTGTCCCCCCACTGGCTTCTCCCTGGGGTGCAGCAGCGCGGAGTCGTGCACACACGGCAGGGCTGGCAGGGAAGGCGCCCACTGGGCCGAAATTCCGCTCCCACGGGCCCCTGCTCAAGGGGGTTTCTGCGACAAGCCAGAGTCAGGACAGGAGTTTTGTTTTTCAAGATTTGTTTTATGTATTTGAAAGGCAGAAAAGAGAAAGACAATCTCCATCTGACGGTCCGTTCCCCAAATGACTATGATAACCTGTCTGGGCCAGGTCGAAGCCAGGAGCTGGAACTCCTCCAGCCGGGTCTCCCACGAGGGTGCGGGGGCCCAGGTACCCGGCCGCCCTCCGCTGCTTGCCCAGGCGTTAGTTAGCAGGGAGCTGGGTCGGAAGTGGAGCGGCTGGGACTTGAGCCGCCTCTCTGCAGCTCACACAGGTGCAACGGCAGCACCGTGCCCCCCCCAAGCCCAAGGCCCTCTCTCCACGGAGCTCCTGGGCCGTGTTCCACCTTCCCCTGTCTGCTCCCTCCCCCTGCGGCCTCCTCTCCCCGCCTGCCCCCCCCCCCCCCCCGCGTTCTGGAAGAGCCCATCCTCCCGCTGAGGTCAGCACAGGAAGCCGGAGATGGGAAAACGCATTATTTTTAAAAGGTGTTGTCACAGCATCACAGAACACGGGCTCAAGGGACCAGGTGGCGCCACCGCCTCAGCGGGGGAGGGGCCCTGGCGGCCCCCGAGACCCAGGAGCTTCTAGGCCCGGTTCCACGGCCTTGGCACAGGGTGGGAACACCAGGCCTCTACATGGACCCTCACTGCAGGCGGCTGGCGCCTGGTCGACCCCGTGAGCACCAGCGCACCAAAGGACACGCTCCTGGACACGCACCTGCCTCTCCGGCCTCACCCCCTGCACGGCTGGTGTTGGGATTCTCCACAAGGACAGGCCAAGGGTGGACTCCCCAGGCTGTGAAGTGGACACACTGGGTATCAGTGCCCCAGGGGTCCAGGCTGGGGGGTGCAGGAAGACAGAGAACGGCGTGGGTGTCAGAGCCCATGAGCGGGGTTGAGGAGGAGGTGCAGGCTCCCGTGTCCGAGCCCACGCATGCAGGCAGCACCCCTTGCATGGGGCCAGCGGCAGACCCGGGAGCCTGGCTCCACGGAGACGGCTGACCCCGGAAGTAAAGTTACTGAGGGTGACAGGAGGCGGGCTTATCAACACCAGCGACAGAGTCGCACGTGCGGACAGGATGAGGGAGAATACCTCTGTGTATCGGAGCGGATTGGGAAGGCCGGGTGTGACTGCCGCTGGCCACCCCACAGGGACCAGTGTGGAGACACACGTGGACAGCCACGTGTGCGGAGCCGCATCCCTCCCCGCCGGGTTCCAGGAAGTGAGTCAGCTCCAGGCTGCCTGAACTGCAGGTGCGGCCAAACGTGGGTGCGGGGATCCACGGCAGGCGCCGTGCGAGGAGCAGCAGCACCGGAGCCCACAAAGGCAGACACGCGCCTGCCCGCGCCGGGACGGGAGCGAGCGCTGAGGTCGCGGGACACCACTCTCCCCGGTGCCAGGACGGACACCGCTGGGCAGGAGCTCCGTGTGCCGGGGCAGGCCCACGCCAGCCCCGCTGTGGCCCCTGCACACCGGCAGCCTCTCCCTCCCTCCACGCTCGGCCCACGCTCTGAGGCCACGGCGTCTGGGAGGAGGGACGGAGAACCCCCAGTGCCGGCTCACCCAGCTGCCCCCGCTCGGGGCCTTAGGACTCGGCCCTCCGCCTTCCTGACGCACACGCGGGCTCTGCGGCCACAGCAGGGCAGACGCCAGCCAGACTCACTTCTCCCCCGCTACACCAACAGCGCCCGTGAGCCGGGAACACAGGCTTTCCCCCAGCAGGAAGCCAGCCGGCGCTTCCACAGCACCCACCTGCACACGGCGTCAGATTCCGCGGGTGCCAGCCCCACGTCAGACGCCACCCATGACCCCAGGGTGCTCTCCTGTGCCTCTGACTGACAGCTGTCAATCAGGCCCCCGTGGCTCCCTCCTCGGGTCTGATCAATTTGCTGGCACAGCTCACAGGACTGGGACACTCAGCTCTCTGGTTTGCCCTGATGGAGACCACAGGGGGTCGGACGAAGCTGCAGGGGCGAGGCGGGGGGACAGGCGAGGGGCTCCCGAGACCTCTGTGGGCAGGGCTAGCAGCAGGCACTCCCCGCGTTCGGACAGCCAGACCCCGTCCTGTGCTGTGTGGCAGTGGCACCGCGGAGGCAAGAGCGGGACCCTCACCTCACTGGTCCTTGGTGTCCAGCTTGACCTTTAGCCCCTGTTCCCCCCCTGGAGGCTGGGACAGGGCAGGGGGAGGGGGAGTCCCAACCTGGACCCTGCCCTGGCCGTTCCCGAGCTCCCGGGGGCCAGCAGGCACCTGGGCAGCCCCACCCACCCCACAGATTCTCAGGGCTGCATGTGCAGGGCTGAGCGCCAGGATCCCACGTCCCCTGCATCTCGCAGCCCCCTGCGCTGCTGCTCAAACAACTTCTGCACAGCCCAGCCCCGAGACTCGGTCCAGACCCACGCGTGCCGCCCCTCGGGACTTTAGCTTCCTCTGCATCGGAGTCCACGGCCACTCTTGGCTTAAGGAACTCGGAACCTCGATGTGAGACCACCTGAGCCCAGTCTCCCAGCCCGGGCTCCACCAGGGACACAGGCTGACCTGGACTTCTCTCTCAGGCCTGTCCACTTGGAGCTTCCCTCAAGACTGGGTGGTGGGCCAGGCCACGTGGCCATGTGGGAGGCGCTGACCACCCAGCTTCCTGATCTCCCAGAGAACTGTGGAGACAAGGGTGCCCAGCCCCCGGGAACAGCAGGAGGCCGCTGGGTAGAAGATGAAGAACTGGCCCAGGCTGGAGCAGGGTGCGCCCACAGGGGCCCCTCCTGCACCCCAGACCCGGGCTGCTCGGCTTCTGCACTTGGAGCAAACGCCTGGTGCTCAAGGCAAAGCCGTGGTTGAGGGGGCCACCGCTTCCCTTGGGCTGACCTGCGGCTGCTTCTCTGAGGGTCTGTGGGTCCCCTCCGTCCCAGGAAGTACCCCGGGGCCTCTGCAGCCCCTCCGCCTTGCTGGTGTGGCCTGGGGGCCCCCAGAGTGTCCAGCCGGGGCGACCTCCTGCTGACCTACACCTCCACTCACCCACCAGGCCTTGTCCGGGCAAGCATGGCTCCACGCGGGAGCCCCTGCCCCCGGGGGCCGCTTGTCCACGCCCTCTTGCTTTTTACCGAGAAAGGTGTTCAAGTCTCAAGCTCAAAGTCACAAAAAAGGTTGGAGGATGTTTGCCATCGGCCTTGGGATGCAAGGAGAGCGCCGCGGAACCCCGCAGGCCACCAGCAGCACCGCTGTTGGCCCAGCAGCGCGTGGGTGGCTTGGGAGCACGACTGTCTGTCTTCTGCTCCTTCCACCATGACCGGGGTGGTCACGAGTCTGTGCAAGTTCGCACGCTGTGTAAACGCCGCCAGCCATCCCTGTGTCCAGGCGAGTTGTTGAACTTGTCGGTGCTTCTCTGCTCTTCATTAACCGCCCAGGGCTATCCTTGGCCGAGCTCAGAGGCTGCAGAACCAGGAGCCGCTGCCTTTGTTACACGGGACCGGAAGCCCAGAAGTCGTCAGTTCCCGCCCCCATGGCTCCCTTCAGTCAAGAGAGCTCCCCTGCCCCCGACTTAATTCTAAGGATCTCAGTGGTAAGGTTGCCTGTAGCTCATGTGCACCTGAATGTTCACGCTGGGATGAGTGTTTCAAGCGTGCAACATGTATCCACAAGGTGTTGCATGTATCTCACACAACCGCAAAGCAAACCCCTAGCTCTGGCAAACACCAGGGCACGCCTCTCACCGTCAGGGTCCTCAGCTGCAGCTACATTTCTACTCACCGCTGAAACGGAGCAGCCCACCAGGGGGTGAGCCCCTGGGCCGCACTGAGGCCTCTTGCTGTCGCTGGGTTTCCTCTGCTCCAACACATGCAAGAGACAGCCATCAGGGGGCGCTCACGTGTCGATTAGTGAGGCCTGCGGCACCTGCGTACTGGGGGCTCCATTTGTGGTCACTACCTGGTGTTTCCCCCGCACGGTCACCTCTGGGCTGGATTCAGGTTAACCATCCAAGCTGTGTTTAGTTCGGGCAGCAGCAGGAGCCCAGTGCCCCCTAGAGGACAGGCCCCCAGCCGAGGCCCAGCACCTGCACGTCCACGGGGCCAGTGCCTCTCTGCACTTTCCCGGCATCGGAAGGTAAATGGGAAGCCAGTGACGGCTCTGCTCCCGGAAACCAGGGCTGAGTGCGCGGCACCTGCGCGGGTCTGAGCTCGGAGCGCAGGCACCCGCTGGCTCCTCGGCGTCCCCCCGCACTCTCCTAATAACCGGAACAAGCCAGGCAGGAAGTGCTCGTTCTGTGCTTTTTGTCTGAAGTAGATGGAAGACTCACTGCAGTCAAACAGAATTTCCACGACAAACAGAGAAGCCGGCAGCACGCCCCACGCACGCCAGGATTCTGCTTCGGGCACGAGGACGCCAGCGCCTGCCCCTGCGGAGGGAAAGGAGCTCGTCCCACAGCAGAGCGGCACGCATCCTCACCCAAGTCCCGTGCTCACCGGAAACCGCGGTCCCGTCGGAATTCACGCCGCGAGCAGAGACGCTGAGAACAGCGTTTTTCGGCTCGGCTCTCGGAGGTGATGCATGTAGCCAGCACGTCGGCTTTTAAGAAAATATTTACGGCACAATTACCGACTGCCGTGGGATCGATCGAATTCTTATTCCTGACCCAAAGTTCAGAGAAACACCGCAGAAGACAGTCTGAGCTGCCTCACCTGGGCATGGCGAGAAGCCGGCAGCTGGCATCTCCCGAGACTGAGCCCACGGGACCTTGCGCCCATGGGACCCTGTGCTGTGGGACCCTGCACCCATGGGACCCTGTACCTGTGGGACCCTGTGCCTGTGGGACCCTGAGCCCACAGGACCCTGTGCCTGTGGGACCCTGTACCTGTGGGACCTTGTGCCTGTGGGACCTTGTGCCCATGGGACCCTGTACCTGTGGGACCCTGTACCTGTGGGACCCTGAGCCCACGGCACCCTGTGCCCTCGGGACCCTGTGCCTGTGGGACCCTGCATGCTGGTTCATCCCCCACTCAGTGCAGAACGCCGGCTCAGATGCCCTGGCGCACTCAGGGGGTGCAGAGGTCAAGTCCTGGCTTCCACAGGTGGAGGCCTCCCCGAGGCTCCGCCTCCCGCAAAGCCCCACTCCCGAGGCTCCGCCTCCCTCAAAGCCCCACTCCCGAGGCTCCGCCTCCCCAGAAGCTCCACCCCTCCCCGCCCTGCAGCCTTGCTTCCTCCAGGGTCTTGTTCAGAACTCTCCGCTGCCTCCTGGAGGCCACCCCACCGGCTCAGCCCCATTACCCACACCGCCCATCTCTCT
This sequence comes from Oryctolagus cuniculus, assembly GCF_051225735.1. NCBI lineage: Eukaryota > Metazoa > Chordata > Mammalia > Lagomorpha > Leporidae > Oryctolagus > Oryctolagus cuniculus. The sequence continues at coordinate 2,098,954 of NC_142871.1, read as the reverse complement.
CCACTAGAACACAAGCATGGAGGGAAGAGAATTTTTAAGGATTTATTTATTTGAAAGGCAGAATGTCAGGGGAGAGAGAGAAAGAGATCTTTAGCTGCTGGTTCACTCCCCAAATGGCCACAGTGGTCACGGCTGGGCCAGGCCAATGCCAGGAGCCAGGAACTCCTTCCACGTGGGTGGCAGGCGCCCAAGTACGTGAGCTGTCACCTGCTGCTTCCCCAGGTGCATCAGCAGGGCGCTGGAGCAGGAGCGGAGCAGCCGGGGCCTGAGCCGGCGCCCGGATACAAGGTGCTAGTGCCACAAGGGGCAGTTTAACCCGCCGCACACACCACCAGCCCCAGCTGCCCTGGGCTGCACCCCCAGGGCCTACTGGGCGCTGAAAAGTGCCTTGATCGAACGAACACCTCACAGCAGCAGGTGTGGAGCCCTGATCCGCCCGTTGTGAGCCGTGGGTGCCTGCAGGGGAGGCTGGGAGGGCAGGGGGCACGGAGTCGAAGCCCCTGGCCAGCCATGCCGGGATCAGAGGCCGATGCTAGGGCAGAGTGACCGCTGATTCGGAGCGGCTTAAACTCGGTGCCCACTAGACAGACAACGGCGGGTTGGAGTTCACACGCCGTCCAGGTAAGAACCTGTCAGGCGCCCCCTGCCGCCACCCCAAGGGCATCTCCGGAGACGCCGCAGGTGCTCCACCTGGCAGAAAGGGGGCCAGGGGCCTCGCCACAGCCGCAGGGCCGGAGCGCCAGGCTCGAGCTCATTCGGCAGACGCCAAGGTCAGCCGGGGAGTGAGAGGCTTTGCTATGAAGGCAAGTGAGAGACGCGGGTTCGGGAAGCAGTGGTGTGGGGCCTTCTCTTTTAAAACATTTCTGGGGAGTGGGCGTCAGTGCTTCGGGGGCGGGGGGTAGAAGACGGGGCCGGATTCACAGACGGACAGCCCCCGCGCGGCCGCAGCCCAGGGCCCCCGCTTGGCGGGCGGCGGCTCCCCCGGCTCCGTGCAGTTGCGCAGGTGCAGGTCCTCCTTGGTGTAGCACAGCTCGATCTGCCCGATGGTCTGCACCTGCTCATCCTGCGGGGGACAGCGGGCGGCGGTCAGAACTCCGACCCCGCGTTTCCGAACACTCGGCGGTAACAAACCCGGTGGCTCCAGGAGCGGCCCCAGAACACACAGGAGAAAGCAGCCTTGCCCTGAGGCAGCACGGGCAGCACCCCCGGCTGAGCCCTGGACGCCCGCTGGGCCAGCCGGGCAGCCCCTTCCATCTTGGGAGAAATCACCAAGCAACGCACGACCGTGGACCATGCACAGTGCACACGCATCCTGCCGCCAGCGGAAGGGGCGGGCAAACGGTGCCTGTTGCCAAGGGAACGCTGACGGATGGGGAACTATGTTGAAACCGGGGAGACTTTGAGATGGTGACTTAGGACGGCCTCAGGGCTGGCCGCGGCCAGGATTAAGTGGCCAGAAAACAAACGCTCTGGTGATTTCAGAACTCGCCCCCACGCCACACACGTGCACACGTGCACACACGCACACACAACACACCCACACCACTCTCACACACACACAAATACCCACAAACACCAAGAGCCCCCAGGAGCCCCTGGTGGCCACAGGGGGAGAGAACACGCCCCTCTGACCTGTTCTGGCGGAAGGCACTGGATTTTGGGGACCACGCCATACACTCGGGTGAGGGCATCTTTAAAATCTGCAAGCTGAAAACATCAAAGAAATGTGTTAGAAGTGGGATCCCAACTGGGCCAGGGTGACACACACAGCTCACAGGGCACGGGGATACCGCTCACAGGAACACGGCTCACGGGGACGGGCACACGGCTCACGGGAACACGGCTCACGGGGACGGGCACACGGCTCACGGGAACACGGCTCACGGGGATGGGCACACGGCTCACGGGAACACGGCTCACGGGGATGGGCACACAGCTCACAGGAACACAGCTCACGGGAACACGGCTCACAGGGATGGGCACATGCTCACGGGAACACGGATCATAGGAACACGGATCATGGGAACACAGCTCACGGGGATGGGCACACGGCTCACGGGAACACGGCTCACGGGGATGGGCACACGCTCATGGGAACACAGCTCACCGGGAACACACATGGCCATCAGCTCCGTCAGAAACGCCCTGCCACCAGGCCGCAGGCTTGCTCTCCTCTCCTCCCCCCACCTCCACCCCCCCCCCCCCCCGCTGTCGCTGTCCCCCCCCGCCCCACCTCCCCTGAGACCCCCTGCAGTCACTGCGGCATCCCCCAAGGCCCTAGAGCCTTCTCAGCTCTGTCCCCGCAGACCCCTGCCCTCTCCCTCGGTGACCCCGCCCCTCTTCCTGGAGGCAAGGCCTGGAGCCCAGACCTACTGCTTGCTCCTGGCCTCTGACCTCCGGCTCACAGGTGGGGTCCCGCCCAAGCCCCCGGGGGACCTGCCCCTGCTCTTCTCCCAGGCGCTCTGCCTTCCCAGGGACCCCACCCCTGTGCCTCCCTCCGCCTCCACGTCCTGCTCTCTGTGACCCTGGCCTGCGGCCTGGCCTTGTGCCCACCACACTCCCCCTCCAGGCTCCCTCTGCACACGGCACACGCCTGCAGGAGCTGGCCCCAAGCCCCCGGCCACCTCTGCAGGGTTGCAGCTCCTCCCCCGCCCCCTGACCCCTGACCCCTGTCCCCATAGCGGGCTGCTGGGAAGCCGCTTTTCCACCCCACAGCTTCCTCCACACACGTCCCTCCCCGGACGCTGCAGACCTCAGGCTCAAACCGTCCGGGCTGGACCCACCACCCTCACCCCCTGCCCAGTTCCCAACATGCGTCAAAGTCACTCCTGTGGAGGCTGGGGCAGGGCCAAGCCATGACCCCTCACCCCGCACAGCCACGCCCCAGCTCCTCACACCGTCCCTGCCCCCCAGCTGCACCACCAAGCCCAGGTCCCTCCCCGCCCCCTCCCCCGAGGCACAGGTCTGGGCAGCCCCCACGGTGCTCGCTCTGCTGCGGACCCGGCTCTGAATGCTGGCCCGCATCATGGTGCACACCCAGCTCAGAGGCCAAGCCCCATGGACCCTCAGCTCCGGCCACCTCAAGGGCTCGTGGAGAGGTCAGAGCTGTGGCAAAGCTCATAAAGCCGCCGCCTGCAGTGCCGGCATCCCATATGGGCGCCGGTTCAAGTCCCGGCTGCTCCACTTCCCATCCAGCTCTCTGCTGTGCCCTGGGAAAGCAGTAGAAGATGGCCCAAGTGCTTGGGCCCCTGCACACACATGGGAGACCTGGAAGAAGCTCCTGGCTCCTGGCTTCGGATCAGCGCAGCTCCAGCCAGTGCGGCCATTTGCGGGGTGAACCAGCGGATGGAAGACCTCCCTCTCCCTCTCTCTCTCTCTGCCTCTCTGTAACTCTTTCAAATACAAAAATAAATCTTTAAACAAAAACGGGAGGGGACTCGCGGGGCAGCTGCTCCCTAAGACAGGAGCTGGGGAAAGAACTGGGCTGGGCAAGGCTCAGAGCCGAGTACACACTGCTGCGAGGAAGGAGACGCTGCCACGTGACCGCGGGCGGTCAGGAGACCAGAGCCACGGCCCAGGCCCAGCCAGCGCCCTGCAGGTGAGGAACTGGAGCCCCCCCGCGGAGTGAGACCCACCCCCACAGCAACACAAAGCCACGGCAGAGACCCTGAGAGTGAGCGCCCCCTGGAGCCGGAGCTGCCGCGGGCGCGGTGCCAGGCTCTTCGGTGAGATGCCAGTGGCTGCCGCCCTGACAGCCACGTGGGGCTGCAGGCGGGGAACGAGGGAACAGCTGCTTCTTATGTGCCCTCAGCGGCCGTGAGTCCGGGCCACGCTCAGGTTTCTGTGACCCCGCCATAGGAGAACACAAGCGTCCGGCCCCCAAACAGAACACCCGTCTGCAGAGCCGCACGTGCTGTGCATTCCAGCTGCCCCCAGAACCCAGGGCCCCGCCCCTCCTGGAGGGCCCCCGCCCCTGGCTGCAACCTGCCTGCTCCCAGCGGCCTTGGGTTAGCGCTCACCACGCACAGGAAAGCAACCCCTGGCCGGAGTTCACGGCACTCAGGTTAATCAGGCCGGGGTGACGCTAACACCCGGCCCGGGGCAGGAGGACACAGAGCCCCCAGTGGACGCACAGGCCAGAGGCCAAGGGCAAGACTTACGTGGTAGTAATTGATAGACGGCTTTATCCCCAGTTTCAGGAGCTTACTGAAACCAAGATGGAAACAGTTAGCAGTGGAATGGAGGCGCGTTCTCACGCACTGTTTTCGCAACGAAGACCGAGCCCCCTGAGGAAACTCCTGGCGAGTCAGACGGCACTCGGAATCTCCGATTTCCCTCGGAGAGACCGGGAGAGACCACGCGACTGCCCCAGTCTGCCAGCGCCTGGCAAACCCGCTGCTCCACGGTGCGCTCCCCTCACAGGCGCCGCACACGCCTGGGACGCCCAGCACAGGGAGCCCAGCGCTGGCAGGGGCAGCGCAGCACAGCTGGGGGCCTCGCTGACCCCACACAGGGCCCTGTGGCACGTGACACATGTGTGGGACACCAGCTATGTGGACAAGTGTGTGGGGTGTCGAGTAGGTGGTCACACGTGTGGGTACTGGTTATGTGCGCACACATGTGTGGGTACAGGTTATGCGGGTACACATGTATGGGGTACCAGTTAGGCAGGCACACGTGTGTGGGGTCCTGGTTAGGCGGGCACACGTGTGTGGGGTCCTGGTTAGGCAGGCACACGTGTGTGGGGTCCTGGTTAGGCGGGCACACGTGTGGGGTTGGTGACAAAACCGTTCGTGTCTCCCAAGGTCTCGCTCTTACTGCAAGGACACCTCGTCCAGCACCACAGCCCTGCAGGCCACACAGGCTGGAGGGCTCCCGAGCGACACCTGAGTCACAGCACCCCGGCGGTGACACGTGCCCATGCGTTCCGCGTACGTGTACCAAGCAACGTGGGCCTTCAGAGCCGAGGGAGGGCCTGTCATCCGTTCCACGGCGGCCGTGAGAGCCCCACGAGGCGAGGGCACGGACGCACACAGCTGCTCACGTGGGGACTGAGACCCCGGCACCGCCCGCTCCGTGAGCCCTGACCCCGGAAACCCATCCGCCACAGTCGTGTTCTCCGGGGGCCTGGGGTCACCCACCCCCGATCCCAGACTCCCCCAGAGGCCACAGGCAGGGGCGGGGCAGCGTCGGGGGCCCCAGGGCAGGTTCTAACACGAGTTCCAGCCACTTCCACGGGAGAACAGGGGGCAATAGCACCCTGGGCTGGACAGCGGCGTCCACACGGACAGGGACGGGCTGGCTCCGAGCACTCCCGGGCCCAGGTTCCCAGGGGGTCTGGAGCTGAGGCAAGGGCACGCGGCCTGGGTTGCAGCCAGGGCTCCCTCCCACCTGCCAAGGGGCGGCAGCCGGGTGCACCCGTCAGCGGCACTGGCTGCAAAGGCCTGCCTGTGGGAGCCGTGGCCGCCCGCGGCCCACCCACTGCCTGCCGCTCACTGAGCCAGGCCCGAGAGGCAGCTGACCTCTGCCTGCCATGAGGTCGCAGCCCAGGAGGACGAGCAGGGGCTGGGGAGGGGTGCGGAGCATGTGTGGCTGCGAGCTGGGACGCCTGCGGGAGCGGCACACCCACCTGTTGAGGTCCAGCTGCTTATACAGAGCCAGACTGGTCCCGAAGTACTTCCTCTGGGAGTTGAGGGCCTCCAGCTGGGCCGCGCAGGTGCCGTGCTTCTCCCACTCGTGCTTCCTGCGGCGGGGTGGAGAGCCCCCAGTCACGGGCGCCCCCGGCAAGCCCAGCCCAGGCACCACGTGGACCCGCGGCAGCCTTCTCCCGCCCGACCACAGCCACAGCCTGCCCCTGGCACAGCAAACCCAAGCCGAGACAAACCGAACCCCCTGGTCCCAATGCCCAACGGGTGTACAGCCACGAGGGGGCTCCTGCAGATGGCGGGGGCACAGAGCCAGGCAGCCTCGGCTGGCCACCAGCCAGGCAGGAGCAGGCAGCACGCGGGATACGGGGAACAGCCTCCGCCCACCGTCCTGGTCCCACAGGAGCCCCTCCGGGCTTTGCAAACCAAAGCTCCACGGAGCTCTCACTGTTCTCTGCAGGGGGAACGGCAGCGCTAGGGTAGGGGCGCAGGAGAAGCTGCTCGGGGCCTGGGAGTCCCTCCTGCCCACGCCTGACCCCAAGGTCGGGGCCCTTCCCGGCCCCCGGCACTGCCAATCCACCACCACTGAACACAGAAAGTCCATGCAAAGTGCATTCAGGAAGAAGTGCGTGGATTACAGGATTTCTGTCTTAGCTCCGCTGCCCACAGTTCTCTGAAGTGGCCCCTGTGGAGCCCACACCCACCTCAGGGCAGGGGGGAGCGGGGGCGGCTGGTCCACTCGGGTCCACAGCAGCAGGGAGCAGGTGGGCCTCAGGCGGCCCGGGCTTTGCCCGTGATTAACATCACAGGAACAGTCACACAAGCGTTCACAACCGAAGTCTGAGCTGACCGTGCGAGAACTCCCCCACAAAAGGGGCCAGCACTGTGGCGCAGCACATAAAGCCAGCGCCTGTGACACCAGTATCCCACGTGGTGCCGGTTCGAGTCCCGGCTGCTCCACTTCCTATCCAGCTCCCTGCTAATGTGCCTGGGAAAGCAGAAGATGGCTCAAGTCCTTGGACCCCTGCAGCCACGTAGACCTGGAAAAAAGCTCCTGGCTCCTGGCTTCGGATCGACCCAGCCCCGGCCACTGCGGCCACCGGGGAGTGAACCGGAGGATGGAAGACCTCTCTCTGTAACTGCTGAACCTCCACGTAAAATAATCTTGAAGATTAAGGTGACGATTTCACAGGCTCTCTTGAGTTAAGCAGGGCACGTGCGCAGGGCTGCGGCCCCGCGGAGGCTGGGGGTGTCCCCTTCCCCTCCCCTCCCCCCCCCCCCAGGGCGGCAGCACTGCCTCCCCCGGGAGGTTCCTCTCCTGCCCGCTCAGGGCCCGTCCTCAGAAGCCCAAGCTCCGACTCAGAGCAGAGAAGGAACGCAAAGTCACGGCCGGGGCAGCTCACGGCGAGAACACCGCACCGAGGACATCGCCCGCCACCCTCACCTTCTGTCCTCCGGGAGCAGCGCCAGACACGGCCCGCGGGCTCGGTCCCAGCCACAGGCTGCGCAGGCGCACACCCCCTGGCCCCCCAGCCTGGCCTCCGTGCTCAGTTCTCAGGGCACCCCATGGCCATGGGGGCGGCTAGAGCTGGGCGGGGACTCACCAGAACTGGGTGCGGTTGGGGGAGGAGTGAATGACGTCCGGCCAGTACATCTTCATCTCGCCCAGCAGATCCTGCAGTGACACAGACAGGCGTGGGGGCAGGGACGCGGGCCCTGGCGGCCGAGCGCTCTGCGACAGGGCGGGGAGGCGGAGGGCCCGACACGGACGCCTGTGCCTGCACCAGCTCTCCCGCAGAGGCTGGACCGGTGGCACATCCAGGGCAGGTGCGCGGGACTTCCAGGGCGAGAAGCGACACCACTCGCTGTGTGGGGAAGGCTCCTCTTTGTGCTCATCCCTGAGGCCACACAGCAGGTGGGGGGACCCCGGCAACCGTTAGCTGGAGCTGGCAGCAAAGTGCCACCACCCACCCCACAGCGATGGAAGACGCTCACGACTCGGGACCCAAGTCTGTCCCTCCTGCCCGGTTTCTCTGTAAACCTAAAACTGGTTCAATGTGACATCAAAACAGGCGGGGCTGGTGGCGTAGCTGGTTAAGCCATCGCCCACAATGCCAGCATCCCATATGAGTGCTGGTTCAAGTCCCGGCTGCTCCACTTCCGATCCAGCTCCCTGCTAATGCGCCTGGGAAAGCAGCGGAAATGGACCCACATGGGAGACCTGGATGGAGTCCCTGGCTCCTGGCTCCAGGGTGGCCCTGCCCCAGCCACTGGGAAGTGAACCAGGATGCAAGTTCTCTGTCTCTGCCTCTCCCTCTAACTCTGCCCTTCAAATAAATAAATTTTTTTTAAAAAGTACCAGAGCCAGCATCCATTTCCATGCATGTGCACATGTGTGTGCACAGGTTTACATGTATGTAATGCAATGTTTACAGTCCATACATGTGTGCATATGCATGCATGTGTGTACCCATGTGGCATGTGAGGTCTGCATTCCTTATACATGCATGCATTGTGGGCATGTATGTGTGTGTGCAGATGTGTGCCTGTGCGAGTCCATACACGTGTCTGTATGTGTGCACATGTGCATATACATGTATGTGTTACTGTGTGTACACGTGTGTTTTCACGTGCACGGTCTACATGCCATATGCAGTGGGAGGATCTCTGTGCTTCTGCTGCTCTCCCTCGCACTTTCTTTGCTTTGAGGCCCGTCACATCCTCACTGTCCAGAGTCCACACTTACAGCCAGGAGGGCCAGCCCTGGGTGCCAGCGGCCACTCTCTGAGTCTTGGCCACCTACAGCCGCCTCCCATGCACACACTCCCCTCTCCACACTGGATCCCTGCCCTCGGGCACCGGGACTGGGGACGCAGGGGCTGGCAGGGGCCCAGGGTGGGTGCAGCAGGCGAGCGGAGCAGGAAGGCTGGCTTCTACTGAGTCTGTGGGGCTGTCTCGGGGCCCAACGCGGGGGGTGCGTCCGGGGGGTGCAGTGCTGAACAGGGCGGCCGAGGAGCACGCGTGTCATCACCAGCCCTCTCCTGGGCAGACACAGCTGAACGGCCGTACCTTGATCTCGTCCAGGTTGAAGTGCCACGACCGGTTACACTCTCCGCCTTTGTCGGGCCTTGAAAGTCAAGGGGACAGACATGCGTCAGTCCTGGCTGGGCAACTGCTATGTGACCCTGATGCTAGGGGCCCGGGGGACCCCGCCAAGGTCTGCAGAGGCCAGGGGACTCTGAGGGGAGGCCCTCATCCACGCGACGTCCACGTGGACGCACAGTCAGTGTGAGAGGCACCGAGGTAACCGTGGGCGCATTCACGGTGTGAGAGGCGCCGAGGTAACAGTGACCGGGGCTCGTACCCAGCACAAGGTGTGGCATGAGCATGGCAGGCAGCCTCGCCGCCCCCCACCCCGCCCCCCGTCTCCGAGCGGTGACAGCTTGCATCTCTGTGGGCGAGCGCACAGCCGGGGCTCAGACAGTGCCTGGCACGGGGCGGGACCCTTATGTGTGCAGTGCCAAACGCCCCACCCGCCCCACTGCCAGACTTCAACTCTCCTTAGCTGCTGCTCAGCCCTGCAGGTGCCAGTGCCTACTTCCCAAGACCCCTGAGGGCCGGGCATGGGCCAGGGCCGGCCCCCGGGGGTGGGCAACAGCAGAGCTGTGGGTATTCCTTGCAGCCTGAGCAGCGGGGTGGCCACGGAGGACACCAGTGGGGTTGAGCAGAGCCCATGGAAGCCACAGACTGAAGACTCGCAGCCACTGGAGGAGCCAGGGCGACGGAGGACCTGAGGCCAGGCTCCACAAGTCCCCACGACCATGGCTCCTGTAGAACGCCGTGCCGGGACGGGCGACAGCGCCACCCCCACACCAGGCAGCAGGGCAACGCCAACCCCTCTGTGGTCAAGTGGACATCGCAGTAGGAGCACAGTATTCAGACAACCAAAAACCAGGATGTCGGGGCCGGCTTCATGGCATATGGGCACCATGGGCACCAGTTCATGTCCAGGCTGCCCCTCTTCCGCCCCAGCTCTCTGCTGTGGCCCGGGGGTGCAGTGGAGGATGGCCCAAGTGCTTGGGTCCCTGCACCCCATGGGAGACCAGGAGAAGCTCCTGGCTCCTGGCTTCAGAATGGCCCAGCCCTGGCCATTGCGGTCATTTGGGGAGTGAACCAGCGAATGCAAGATCTCTCTCTGTCTCTCTCTCTCTCTGTAGCTCTCCCTCTCATATAAATACATAAATAAAATCTTCAAAAAACAAAAAGACTAGGATGTGGCGTCTGTGGCGAGCGTATGACAGGGACACAGCTGATCGGTGTTTCTAAAGACTCTTGTTTTTAGGTACTTGTTTACTCTGGGCCCCAAAGAAAAACTAGGAAAATGAACTTCAGGGATCCCAAACGTACTCCGAACCCTGAACACGTATTTATAGGCTCGCTGTTACTTATCAAAACAGGACCAAGCAGCGAGAGAGCCAGGGCCACGTTACAAAGACCGGAGGATCTGGTCTACGGGACACACGCTCGGCCCAGGCCCAGGCCGCCTCCTCTGGCCTCTGACTAAGCTGCAGTCGCATGAAACACTTGCCATAGTCCATGGATGGTCCAGTAGTCGGGGGGTTCTCGGCAGTCGTTGGCTTCCTGGGGAGAGACAGACAGCGACGGGCTCATTGCTCAAGTGCACGGGCAACTCTCCCCGCGCCCAGTAAGACCCAGCACGTCCCAGCAGGGGGTGCTGCAGAGCGAACTCACTGCAGCAACACACCCAGCAGGCAGCAAAGCCGGGCCTCGCGCTCTGGGCCACGGCTGATTTCGCTCTGCTCAGGCGTCTGCAGGCGAAGCTGACCTGACGGAGACGCTCAGGGAGGCCCGTGAACAACTGGCTCACCACACAATAAAGAATATGCAAACACAAGGCTGCCGACAGCCCGCACGGGGTCCCGGACCTCGGCGAAGGCAGGCAGCGATGCGGGCAGGGAGCCGGGGCCTCCAGAGAGCCCACAGAAAAGTCAGCTTTCAATTCCACGTCCCCCCCAGTGTTGGAAACGACCTTATACAAACAGACTCCACCCCAGTAACAGAGGTAGAATCGCACGGGCCTGTCCGGCACCCAGCAGGTGCACCCCGCACGGGAGCGGGAGCCCCCAGCCAGCCCTGGCCGCCAGGCCTCCCCGCCTGACACCCGTCCCAAGGTGGACGCGGCTCCAGTCACTGACTGAAGATCTCTGCCCGTCTCAGCAGCAGGGCCCTAACTGTGGTCACGGGTGCCCTTAGGGAGAGAGAGACGGCGTGGGAGGGAGCACGCAGAGGCCAGGGCGACGCACCTGCAAGCCTGAGACCCCCACGCCTCCTGGAAGCCAGCCATGGCCGGCGACAGCCCTCCCGCGGAGAGGCCCCCGGTGCCTGGCTCTGACACCTGCCTATCCCGGGTGACAGCCCCCGCCCGGACGCACAGCTGGGCTGGCGCGGCTCGAGCCTCCAGCAGGGCGAGGAGCCAGCGCGCGCCCGTCCTGTGCCCAGGGGACCCCGGCCGAAGCAGCATGCTCACCTCGCACACAGTCGCAGGCCAGTGCTGAACCAAGATCAGCTTTTTCCACTCATGGTCACCACTGTTAAAAGACACAAAAATACAATTTTCAAGAACTTCTCAAGAACTGTATGTTTTGATTTTTACTTGAGAGGCAGAGGACAGAGACAGACGGACGGAAATCTCCCTCTCCCTGGTAACTGCCCGGATGGCCACAGCAGCTGGGGTGGCCACAGCCAGGTCTCCCACAGGAGGGCAGGGACTCAGGGACCACAGCCATCGCCTGCCGCCTCCCAGGGTGCACCAGCAGGGCACTGCGCTGCCACAGGTGTCCAGAACTGTGCACGTGGCACGGCACGTGTGCCTTCACACGCACACGCAACACGTGTTGCACACCACACTGTCAGATGTCATCCAGGGCACGGCACACTCCTCGTGGTGTCATCTAGCACACGTACAGGCCACACTGCCACACGTGTCTCCCAGCACCCGTGTTCCCCGGGGCACTGACGGGGGCTGTGGCCACCCCACTCGCAGCCGCTCCCAGCAGGCCCCCGGCCCGCACAGGTGACCAGCTGGGAGCGCGGCTCACAACACCCTCTGCTCGCGGACAAAGCAGCAACAGAGAGAACTCAAGCCCGCGGGATAAATCAGCCTTCGGCAGTAACCGAGGGGCACCGGAGAACCTGGAGCTCACGGTGAGGACGCCGGAGCCTGAAGAGAGGCTGGAGCTGGGAGGCTGCACAAAGCCGTGGTCTACACAGCAGGAAGCCGAGGATGCAGGAATCGGACAACCTCCACCTCCACAGCCCTGGCCCAGGAGCCTGCAGGGTAAGTGACCCCACAGACAAGCGCCAAGGAGCCACGGGTGCTGAGCACAGGGTAACGGAGTCCTCACTTCCCCTCGGGCCTGAAGTGACCCCGCAGACCAGGAAGCCAGGCCCTGCACACCCACTCCCGGCCAGGTGCCAGCGCCACGCGGGCAGTCACGAGGGCCCGGCACACGCGCACGGCCACGGCCCCCCTCCCCGGCCCGGTGCTGGCACCACACCCTCAGCCAGGAGGACCCGGCACATCCGCATACCCGCTCCCGGCCCAGCGCTGGTGCCACGCCGGTGCCACGCCGGCAGCCACGAGGGCCTGGCACACCCGCACGGCCACGGCCCTCCCCCCCCCCAGCATACCTGCTCCCGGCCAGGTGCCCGCGCCACGCCCGCAGCTAGGAGGGCCCCGCACACTCACAGGGTCACGGCCCCCACCCATCCCTGCACACCTGCTCCCGGCCAGGTGCCGGCGAGGGCCGCAGCCCCCCGCGTCAAGGCGCCACTAGCGGGCGGGGTCGGCCGCCGCCTCCACGCACAGGACACGCGGCGACCCGGCGTGAAACCCACCCTCCCGCCCCCGCGGCCCGGGGACAGGGGCTCTGAGCGGGCCGCGCGCCGCGGGCGGGAGGAGGAAGAGGAAGAGCCGTCCCTTCGCCCGGCGCCGCCAGGGACGGACCCGCGCTTGTCCCACGCTCGTCCCACGGCCGCCAGCGCACTTCCGGGAGCGCCGACCCCGGCCGGCCCCGCGCGCGGCCCCAGCTCACCTGGCGGGCTCGCGGGCCCCGGCCTGGAGCAGCAGCGCCAGGCACAGGCCGCCCAGCAGCGCGGGGCGCGCGGCGCGGGGGCCCATGGCTCGCGGGGAGCGGACGCCGCCGGCCTCGCCGGGCCTCGCCTGGCCTCGCCTCCGGCGCCCCGCGCGGTCCACCGCCTTCCCCGAGACGCCCAGCGCCGCCCGCCGGCCGTCCGCCCTCCTCGTCCGCTCTCCTCGTCCGCGCACGCCCGGGACGCGAGGGCCGCAGGACCCGGTCCCTCGGGCACTACCTGCCCCACCCGCCGGACACTCCCCTGACCCCGCCTCCTGCCCCTCGGGCAGCCCCGCCCTGCCCGTCGGACACACCCCTGAAGGGCCTCCGGCCCCGCGGACACGCCCCTGACCCCGCCTCTGCCCCACCCACCGCGGACGCGTCCCCGCCCCCGCAGTCCTGGCCTGGCGGCCTAGATAAACTCCCCCGCTCCCTCCCGGCACACAAGCTCCCATCCACCCTCCTGGACATGCTACCCCCCACGCGTCCTCTCCACTGCCCCGCAGACACGGCACCGCACACTCACCGCTGCACACACGCCCTCACCTGGCACCCCCACACAGACACACACCTCCTGAGCTGGGCCAGCCCGGTGCCTGCTGGGTCAGGCGCTGACCACAGCCCCTGCACCTCCCCGCCCCGCCAGAGATATCCTGCAGCCCCAGGCTCGCGGCTCTCCAGCCTGAGTGACAGCTGTCCTCACCCACCCACCCCACACCTGCTTGGTCCTGGGTCCTCACAGCCTGGGGCAGCAGCACAGCCCAGGGCCAGGTGGGATCTGGTGGGCCCCAGGGAGCTGGCCATGCCACCAGAGCGCCTCCCCCAGCTCTGCAGCCTCCCGTGCCTGCCCCAGGTGCCTGGAGCTGGGAAGCATTGCCGTGGAATCAGCCAGGAGCCCCTGGGGACAGAACAGGGGACGTCCTCGGGGCCTGCGTGGGGAGGTGGACTGGGCCAGACCCTGGCCTTCTCAGGCCCTCAGAGGGGCTGGCCTGGGCTGCCACGCCCACACCTGGTTAGTGACCACTGCCACGTGCATTTCTAGTGGACCTGTGCCTCTTCGCTCTGTCCTGCCCGGTGACTGATGACAGCGGCCTGGGCACTGCACGCCTGGCATTGTGTGCAGTGCGGCAGGTAGTCCAAGGTGCTCCATTTGTGTGTGTCTCCCTCCAGACTGCCTGGGGAGGGCCATAGCTCTCCCCCAGCATGGACGGCTTCGGAGTGGCCAGAGGAGTCTTGCCTCCAGGCCAGCGGTGCTCCGCAGGGCAAAGAGAAACTGGACCAAGCCCTTGCTCTGAGGGCTCAGCTCCTCCTGGCAGAGGCCTGGGAAGCCAGGGGCCCGTGTCTGGCTGTGTCCTGGATAAACAGGGCTGGGGACGCCAGGGAGTCTGGTGTAAGCCACGTGGGGAAGGGGGTTCTCGTAGGGGACCGCGACAGGGCCCTCTGCCGGGGCCGGCACCACAGGGCTGGGACCACGGGCAGCGTTGGGGCCGCAGGACTGAAGGACCAGCCCCTCCCGCCCGAGACTTCCTCCCGCGTGCCCTGCTTCACACGGCTCTGTCACGTCCAGCCTAGCCTCATCCCACCTCCCGCACGCTCCCCCCAGCAAGGGCGGTGACCACGAAGCACCTGAGGCGGCGGCAGCCAGGCCCTCACCCGTGTGGACCCTCCCCACACCTTCAACTTGAAACTGGGTCTGCGACTGTATTTCCTGTTCCCTCCTGACTTCATATTCGTTTTGTGTGCATTGTTTTCCAACCCTTTTTAAAAATCATTTATTCGTGTCGCTCCCCCTCTTCGTGGAGGAATGACACTAAACCCTGCCTAGGCTTCCTATCCGAGTCACGGCACCATTATGTCGCTCCCCCTCTTCGTGGAGGAACGACACAGGACCCTGCGTTGTTCTTTTGTCTGCTCGGCCCTCCCCAGGTTTGCTGCTGGTTCTTCCCGGGTTGGCTACCGTCCCTCCCACCTCCGTGGAAGGGAGGTTCCCCCTGCCACTTTCCCCACTTCCGCGGGGGAGCGGCACACCGACGGCCGGCTCTCTCGGGGGCTGCTCAGGTGTTCCTTCAGATAGATGTTCCTGGTGCATGTTGTCTCTCTCCTCCTTTATAGTCCTCTTCCACCAATCCCAACTCTGCTACCCACACGCCGAGTACACTGCTCTCCTCCAATCAGGAGCAGGATCAGCTCCTGGAGGTCATCACTCAAGTTGGCGAGAGGCAGCTGTGTAGAAGCTGTTTCTCCCTTCTCAGCGCCATATTGTGGGAGAGCAGATGCATAGAATAAGTCTTAATTCCAGTAACAGTCTAGTCCGAGTTGCTCCCCACAATTCGAAAGGCAGAGAAGCGCGCACAGACGCGGGGAGGGATCTCCCATGCACGCCCTTCAGATGCTCTCCAGGGCCAGGCCTGAGCCGGAGGCTGAGCCGGGAGCCAGGAAGGCAAGTCAAGTGTCCCCTTCACCGGTGCCGGAGCCGCGTCCCGGCCTCCCAAGGTCTGGGTTAGCAGGGACAGCGGCAGGAGCCAGAGGCGGGCGCCGGCCCCGGCTCTCTGGTTTGGGGTGCACCTGTCTCAGCAGTGTCTCAACTGCTCGGCTGGACTCCTGCCCCACATCCTCTTCTGAAAGAGCAATGGTGGCCTCGCGGTTAAGCCAACGCCCATGATGCCCACATCCCATATGGGCGCCAGTTCAAGTCCCTGCTGCTCCACGTCCGATCCAGCTCCCTGCTAATGGCCTGGGAAAGCAGCAGAAGACGGCCCAAGAGCTTGGGCCCTGCACCCACGTGGGAGACCCGGATGGAGCGCCTGGCTCCTGGCTTCAGCCTGGCCCAGCCCCAGCCATTGGGGGCCTTTGGGGAGTGAACCAATGGGTGAAAGATCTCTCTCGCGCGCGCGCGCTCTCTCTCTCTCTCTCTAATTCTGCCTTTCAAATAAATGAGTAAATCTTACAAAAAAAGAGAGGGGGGGAGAGTGACCTCCAATCATAAAAGCTTTCAGCCTCCTCATACCTAGGTGTGCACCTGAGATGTCTGTCATCCTTCTTGTCCATTACTACGCCTCCGTCAAGCCCCTGGTCAGAGCCCAGGGCACAGTGGGCGCTCAGTGACAGGAAAGAGGAGGCTGGAGAGGGGCTGTGGACGACGGCCGATTTTTACAGGCCCCAGAAAGAAAGAATTCAGACGGCAGACGGGAACGGTGGGCAGCAAGGCAGCAAGGTTGAGTGGGTTAGGGCATCCGTCAGAAGGGATGGGACAGACTCCCAGCGGCGCCCGTCCCTCAGACTGGGAGAGCAAGGGCCGTGGTTATGCGGAGAGATGCACCTGGCGGGCCCGGCGGGCGGCCCAGCAGAGCGGAGGGCCGAGCGCGCAGTCTGTGTTCACGCCGCGGCTTCTCAGGGAAGGGTCCAGCTCTCCCCGCGGTCCCCCCCGCCCCAGGACACAGGGTTTGCTGAGCGTGGTGGCTCGGGTGCAGTCCTCCCCAGGGTGCACTGCTCACTGCCGCCAGGCTGGGGATCGGGTGCAGTCCTCCCCAGGGTGCACTGCTCACTGCCCCCAGGCTGGGGATCGGGTGCAGTCCTCCCCAGGGTGCACTGCTCACTGCCGCCAGGCTGGGGAGCCCGCCGGGCTGGGCAGAGGAGCCTCCCGGGGCCTGCTGGGCGGAGCTGTGATGGTCCGATGGCTCTGTGCTGTCAGGCCGAGGAACCGTGCAGTGCTGGGCAGGGAGGAGTCTGGGGAGCTCTCCTCGGCTGGGGGGGGGGAGGGGGGAGGGCTGAGACCACCTGGCAGGTGCCGGGTCTGGGCGGGACTTGGCAGAGTGAGTCCTGGGCCGCTCCCAGGGCAGCTCCTGCAGCAGCTTTCTTCCTCAGGCCCCGCTCACCCGGGCTGAGCTCTAACTTCCTACCAGGCAGACGTCCTTGAAGCAGCGTTTGGACTTCAGAGATCCGAGTAGTCTCAACACTCGAACCCCGCCCCTTGGTTTTAAAGCCTCGTGGTCTCCCCTGCCCACGTCCACCCCTGCCAGGTGACGCCAGAGCCCTGCTCTCGTGGCTTCTACGACAAAGTCCGCGGAGCGCTCGGATCCCTGCTGCCCGTGCCACAGGTGCAACGTAGGCCACGCTCTTCCCACTCTGGAGCCCCACGGAAGGAACTGCCCACGAGGGGCCCCGTCACCCAGCGGGACGGCCACTGTGGAACCGCGCCGAGGCCCTAAGCGCTTCCCTTCTGATGGCTGAGCTGCCGCGCTGTTCTTTCAGCTAAAACAAATGCAATGGCTGAGGCTCGTGTCACAGAGCTGCAAATGCACCCTTCTTGTGGCCGGCCGGAGCGTCGGGGTCACGTGGCAAGCGTGGGCCTGCCTAGGGAGCGGCAGCAGGAGTGATGAGCTCCACCGTCACCGGAGAGGGTCAAAGAGCCTTGAAAAAACTGAGTGAGAAACCAGAAGGAAGCAGCAGGGGCAGACTGGCCATGTGGCACGGGGGCAGCTCGCCGGACAGAGTGCCAGGAAACACAGGCGAAGCCGGCGCGGCAGTGAGTGACAGCTGTGGGCGGGCACTGCATCAGGTGCAGACTGATCACCAAGCACCCTCCTTGCGGAGCGGCTGAGTGTGCCAAATCTCAGTCTTCATGCACCACATCGCTCCCGGTCTGCGCTCGCGGGAAAATGGGCTCTGGGAGCCTGAGTGATGGCCCACGAGATCCAAGGGGGGCGCTTGCTTACTGGATCCAAGGGGGGGCGCTTGCTTACTGGATCCAAGGGGGGGCGCTTGCTTACTGGATCCAAGGGGGGGCTTGCTTACTGGATCCAAGGGGGGGCTTGCTTACTGGATCCAAGGGGGGGCGCTTGCTTACTGGATCCAAGGGGGGGCGCTTGCTTACTGGATCCAAGGGGGGGCGCTTGCTTACTGGCGTCAAAAGTCGCAATTAGCAAGGGATTTCCCCACGCACATCTGTCCTGCACTGCGGGGAGGGAGGCGATTCCCGGCCACACCGGTCGGGCACGGGCCCACGTGGTCCATGCCAGGGTGTAATCCCAGGGCTGGTTAACCTTCCAGACGAGAGGAGAGGTTTCTCTCTCTCTCTCTCTCTCTCTCTCTCTCTCTCAGCTTTGGAGGCTGAATGTCCAAGGGTGCCGGCCCCCTCCGCTTGCCTGGGGGGTGTCACACCATGCTGGGAGCACCTGCTGGAGACAGCGCCTGGGGACGCGGTCAGACAGCAGGGACAGGCTCCCTCCTTGGCAGCAGCCCCGTGAGAACCAACTCCAGATGCCAGGAGAGGCCCTCACCCCTTCCTCGGGCAGCACCCTCCTACTGGACCCTACCACGGGACCCCACTGCTTAAAGGCCCCGCCGCATCTTAATACCGCCACGCTGGGGACCACCCTTCCTGCTCAGAATCCCTTGGGGTTCACCCACGTCCAGACCACCACAGGTGAGAAACACCCCAAGCACCTGCCCGTGCTCTCCCCTGGACCTGGACAGAACCCGGGCGCTTCGGCCAGGAGGGGAGGGAGGCATCCTGGGGGCCCTGGGGATCCTGCCCAGGGCTTGGTTTTGGGCCTTGTGTTGCAGAGGACTGGGGAACCACATGGCCCCACCTCTACTGCATCCATTTAGGATTCCCAAGGGTTTTTTTAAAAAAGCTTTTCATGATTTATTTCATTTTATTTAAAAGGTGGAGGGAAGGGAGAGGGAGGAGGTGTGGGAGGAGGGGTAGGGGGAGGGGGAGGGGGAGGGGGGGAGATCTTCCATCCTGTGTTCCACCACTTCACTCCCCCAAAAGGCCCAGAGTCAGGAGCCCGGAGCTCCACCTGGGTCTCCCCTGTGGGAGGCAGGGACCCACACGCTTGAGCCGTCACCTGCTGCCTCCCAGGGTGCACACAGCAGGGTGCTGGCGTGGAAGCAGAGGCGGCCTCCAGCCCAGGCACTCCTGGGGTACAGTGCCCACCCAGGTTCTCCAGTTCTGAGCAGCTCAGCCACATGGGGGGGGGACTCTCACTGTGACCCCCGTTGCAGTCTGCGTTGTTTGTGTGCCGCGTCCCCCCAGTGTCTGTGGCACCCCGCCCCATCCTTTCTCCTCTCCCTGGCCTCACCCTGTCGCCCAGCCTCGGTGGGACTGCTTCCTGCCGAGCTACGGCTGTGACAACACAGGGCAGGGAGAAGTGGAAAAGGCCGGTCCGCCGCTCCCCGCAGTGCAGCTTTTCCCGTAGGTGTCACTGAAGTAGCGGAGCCACAGGGAAGAGTAGCTTTGCGAAGAGAACGGAGAACGCTGTCCTGCGTGTGAAGGTAGCGCCTGGGGCTTTAGTCTGTGGTGGCCATTGCTCTATCTTGGGGCCAAGAAGCCACCGCCAAAGTCTGACCCTAAAAGTCTATTTTGTGTGGAGCAGGGGGCTAGGCCTATACTTGGGGGTGCCGGCATCCCACTCGGGGGCGCTGGCTGCGTCCCGGCTCCTCCCCTTCCAGCCCAGCTCCCTGCTAATGAGCGGGGGAAGGCAGCAGGAGACGGCCCGAGAGCTTGGGCCCCTGCACCCACACGGAGACCCACATGGAGCTCCCAGCTCCTGGCTTCCCCCTGGCCCAGCCCCAGCTATTGCGGGCAGTTGGGGAGTGAACCAGCAGATGGAAGGTTTCTCTGTTTCTTCCCCTCTCTGTCACTTTGACTTTCAAGTAAATCAATCTTTTCAAAAAAATGTATTATCCTGGGGCCAGCAATGTGGCATGGTGGGTAAAGCCACCGTCTGTGTTTCTGGTTCAAGCCCCGGCTGCTCCTCTTCCAATCCAGCTCTCTGCTAATGCACCTGGGACAGCAGTGGAAGATGGGCCAATAATCCTTGAACCCAGACGGCAGACCCAGAAGACGCTCCTGGCTCCTGGCTTCAGAGTGGCCCAGCCCCGGTCATTTCAGCCATTTGGGGAGTGGACCAGAAGATTCATTCTCTCTCTCTGTCTCTCTCTCTCTCTCTCTCTAACTCTGCCTTTCAAATAAATAAATCTTTAAAATAACAATAATAATAAAAACCAAAAATGTATTACTCTAATATTTCTTACTTACAAAAGGATATTTGCTCTGAAAAAGGACAAAAGCCGTGACGTCACACGTGTGCACACATGTTCACATGCACTCCTTCTTGCGTGTTAGGAAAATCTGCTTAGTTGAGCTGTTCTTTAACACTGTTTATCTTAAGACAAGTAAGCCAGGCGGGGCTGGCATTGTGGCACACCTGGTGAAGCCACGGCCTTCGAGGCTGGCATCCCGCGTAAGCGCTGGTTCAAATCCTGGCTGCCCCACTACAACCCAGTTCCCTGCTAATGCGCCTGGGAAAGCAGTGGACTATGGACCAAACGCTTGGGCTGCTCCCATGGGGCGACCGGACAGAGCTCCAGGTTCCTGGCTTCAGCCTGGCCCAGCCCTGACTATTGTGAACTTTGGGGAGTGAACCAGCAGATGGAAGGTCTCTCTCTCTCTCTCTCTGTAACTCTACCTCTCAAATAATCAAATCATTCTAAAAAGAAAGAAAAATGAAGAGGATTGTGGGTTTCAGAGTTCACTCACAATCGCGGTATTTTTCCTTAAGAAGCACGCCTTATTACACGCAGTGCTTTACTGTGGCACTAAGTCAGCGTGACGACAACTCTACGCATTTCTCTCGGCTAATTGTGGCGGTCACAGAGCTAATTCCCAACACACTGTGGGAGCGCTCGCTGAGGGTGAGCGGTGGAGAGGCCAGAGGCCGCCGCGGTCGCCCCTCGGTGCCCAGGGCTGCCGAGAGCTGGGGCAGGGGCAGGGGCAGCACATCGCACTCACGCCCACTCCAGCCCCACGGGGGTGGCCTGGCGTCTGGTGGGAGGGGCAGTGGGGAGGAGAGCCTGTGTGGGCTTTGACCCCGGGATGGATGGGTGCCTGTGTTCAAAGCAGGGTGTAGACTACCTCGCAAGACAGCTCTGAAACGGAATCTCACCTCATTCAAACAGAAATTGGCTTCCTCTGGGCCCCCGGGAGTAAACAGAGACCAGGGCTGGTGCTGGCCTGGTCCAGGCCCCCTCCTCTCTGCAGCCGGGTCCCTGTGGTCAGCTCCTCCCTCTCCCCTCAGGTCCCCTGCAGAGGGCGGCGCTGTGGGCTTCCCCTCTGCCCTTCAGCATGAACTGAAACCCAAAAAACGCCGGGGCTCCAAAGCATTCCAGCATTTCCCCGCCCCCCACTTCTCTCCGCAGCCCCCACGGCCCCAGTGTGGGCCGGGACGGACTGTTGACCGCCCGGACGGGGAGTGAGCACCCAGGGAGCCGGCTGGCCTCTGAGGCGGCACAGCCCCCACCAGCTTTCTCTCCCTGCCAGGATGCCCCCGAGAGCGTTGCCAGCAGGCCGTGAGGGGTGCACACGGATCTGGACAGAGACCTGGGAGAGGGCTGCCTGGGGAGGAACCAGCCCTCGACGCCCCCAGCTGGGCCTGGCTTGCCCAGGCTCCGCCCCTCTGACACGCATGTTGAGCCAATGGGAAGCAGTGAGCATGTGCAAACTGAATCTGGTCATGGCATTCAGAGGTGGGGCTGGTGAGTGGTCATTCGGAGTCCATGAGGTCATCAGGTGGAGCCCCAGGGGTTGGATCCTGGAGACTATAAAGCAGGCAGGGACCCACTCCTGGGGGCCCGTCCTGCCTCCTGCTGTGAGACACTGGGGGCCGCGTTGGGCTCTGCCAGCCAGAAGCCGCCACCAGCCCCAGTGCCACACTGGATGCCAGCCTCTAAAACTGTGAGCCACACGCACTTCCTCTCTGCACCACGCGCCCAGCTGTGCTGCGGCCCCGGCGTCACACGCACTCCGCTCTCCCCTGCATGACCTAATTCATGGGCATAATCACGGGTGTGCACAGCTGTGGGGTTAACTGCCGGGAAGCCGCAGTAACTGGGTGAGAGGCGGCCGTGCAGGGAGCCGGCGGGGCAGGGGTGCGGGCTCCTCGCGGCCTTTTGACGGTTGTGTGCGTTTGGCTTCTCAACAGGGTGAAGATTTCACATGATCATGAAACAAAAGTTAATTATTAAAAGGCCAACCCCAATTAAACACAAAGTAAATGAAGAAACTTCTGTCATGCCAAATTTGAGTTCTGAATCTCAGTTTGAGACCGTGATGCGTTGCCTTCAAAAAGAAGAAAAAACCCTGCCTTGGCCAGGGAGAAAGTGGGGAGCAATGGCCAGCCCTGGGGCAGCCTGGGCCAGCCCAGCGCTGAGGGCGCAAGGGCTCCTTGCAGAGGGGCTGTTCCGGGTGGGGCCGACGGGCACCGGAGCCTGGCGTGCAGGCTCACGGGGGAGGTGGGCACCCGGCCCGGGTTCCAGGTGGTGGCCCAGGAGGGCTCCTCCTGCTAAAACGGATGACTGTTTCCAAATATTCATTTATTTGAAAGGGACACACACACACACACACACACACAGAGCCCTCCCGTCTGCTGGTCCACCTCCAAACGCCTGCTCTGCCAGGGCTGAACCAACTCCAGACTAGAAGCTGGGGACTCGGGAACTCACTGTGGTCTCCCAGGCACATTAGCGGGAAGCCAGGACTGGAAGTAGGGTGGCGCCCAAACCCAGGCCCTGGAGTATGGGATGCAGGCATCCCAGGTGGTGCCTTAACCACTGTGCCAGACGCCCACCGCTGGAAACGGCTTTGAGCATGAGAAAGAATGGCAGCTGAAATGGACTGAAACACAGCAAACACATCGACACGCACGAACACATGATGATTCAAAAAGATCTCACTGGTCACCTCGGGGAACGCAAGGGAACAACTGTGTGCTGGGAACTTGTAAAGACGCTAGGAACCCCTCATTTTCTCTTCCTTTTTTTTCTTAAAGATTTTATTTATTTATGTGAGAGGCAGATTTGCATACAGACTGAGAGAGGCAGAGACAGCGAGAGAGGTCTTCCATCCGCTGGTTCACTCCCCAAATGGCCGCAATGGCTGCAGCTGCGCCCATCTGAAGCCAGGAGCCAGGAGCTTCCTCCGGGTCTCCCATGTGGGTGCAGGGGCCCAAGCACTTGGGCCATCTTCCACTGCTTTCTCAGGCCACAGCAGAGAGCTGGATGGGAAGAGGAGCAGCCGGGACTGAAACCAGTGCCCATAGATGATGCCGGCCCTGCAGGCAGAGGCTTAGGCTACTGCGTCACAGCCCCTGCCCCTCTTCCTTTTCTATATCAAGTAACAGAAGCCTCCTATGACCGGCAGGTGCCGTCCTCCTGCCAGACCTAACCCTAACCCTAACCCTAACCTTAACCCTAACCCTAACCCTGGCCCTAACCCTGGCCCTAACCCTAACCCTAACCCTAACCCTAACCCTAACCCTAACCCTGGCCCTGCTGCTGCCTCTCTGGCTATTTTAGTTCTGGGTTGTTTGAGGCCATAACTTGTCAGGTTTTTTCTTCATACAATTTATCTTTTGTCTTTAAACACATCCTTTTATTGCAAAGCAATACTTCCAGCTTCAAATTCCCCATCAGTGGAGCCTTAGTCTGTAAAAAGAACCTCAGTTCTGGTGGAAATCTGCATTTAACAACCACAGTCCTGGGGTCTGAGCTGATGCGCTGGTTTGAGTCCCGGCTGCTCCACTTCTGATCAGCTCCCTGCTAATGGCCTGGGAAGGCAGTAGAAGATGACCCAAGTGCCTGGGCCCCTGCACCCACGTGGGAGACCTGAAAGAAGCTCCTGGCTCCTGGCTTTGGCCTGGCCATTTGGGGAGTGACAGCAGATGGAAGATCTCTCTCTCTCTCTCTCTCTCCCTACCTGTCTGTAAATCTCTTACTTTCAAATAAACTAATAAATCTTAAGAAACAAAACAAAAAGGCCACAGTCCTGGCCGCAGAGCGCCCACTTCGTCTCTGCGTCTCTGCCTTCCGGTCCTTCTCAGCAGGTGGATGGGAAATGACTGTTCTTTGCGGGCTCGGTTCCCGCTTATCTTACAGAAGTGTGTCATGACGTCACGGCGACCTGTTACACCAGATCGTGGGAGACTTTCTGCTTTGCTTTCTTGTTTTAATACCTCTTTGCTTTTCGCTTTCATCTCCTGCAAGTGCTCATTTGGCCACAGCTCGCAAAGGGATCCTGCTTAGCCTAGACGCTGTCTTCAGTCCACAGCTGGTCATTAAGGTAATCCACCTTCCCCTGGGGCGACTCGGGTGTGGGCTTCAGGGACCACATGAAGCCGGCGACTCGGGACTTGTCCTCGCTGCTGGAGCCCGTGTGGGGGTGGCAGGCGCTCCCCAGGGATCCCAGCTACTGCCTGTGGGCAAACACCAGACAGATGCGGGCGGGGGAGGGCGCCGTGCTGGGTAAGAGCGTGCTCGGCCACACTGGCGGCCTGGACAGCTCCGGGAGAGCCAGGCTGCGGGCGCTGCAGTCGGCCGAGGAGCTCCTGCTGACACCCCAGCCTTTGCCACGGGGCCTCGGCCTGCTCCACCCCCGGCAGCTGGAACTGCCCAGCCCCACCTTTCCTGTGCCCTCTAACCCCTCCTTCCTCAGCAGGAGACACCTGGCCTACTGGCCCACCCTTCTGTCAACAGTCACCACGCCTCGGGGCCGAGTGCACCCTGCGCTGGGACACCGCCTCACTCACTGTCGAAGTCTCTGGCCCCTCAGCCCGAAGCTCCCCTCCTGCGCACAGTCTCACAGATGCCAAAAAAATTCTCACACGTGCTTGATGAAAATCAGCCTCTGGCCAGCACTGGCGCAGCGGGTGAAGCCTCAGCTGGTGACGCTGGCATCCCATGGGAGCGCCTGTTGGTGTCCCGGCTGGCTGCTCCATTTCCGATCCAGCTCCCTGCTAGTGCGCCTGGGAGGGCAGCAGACAACGGCTCAGATGCTTGGGCCCTGCACCCACGTGGGAGACCCAGATGGAGTTCCAGGCTCCTCGCTTCAGCCTGGCCCAGCCCCAGCCATCGCGGCCATTTGAGGAGTGGACCAGAGGATGGAAGACCTCTCCCTCTCTCTCCTTCTCTCTCTCCCTCTCTCTCTCTGTCTCTCTGCCTTTCAAATAAATACATACATCTTTATATATACATGCAAATAAATACATACATCTTTAAAAGCCAATCCGCTGAGATTTCTGTAGCAATCCCTGGGTCTGGTTTTGGTTCCTGCCAGCCCTCCCTGGACGGAGCAGGTGCCAGCCCTCCCTGGATGGAGCAGGTGCCGGCACATTTCACACAAGGGCTGTGGGGGCAGGAGCCTTCCCTCAGAAAGCAGCAGGCAGCCTGGCTGTCCTTTAGGAAGAGTGACAGGGAACCTGCCCCTGGTGCAGAGCCTTGCCAGGAGCACAGGCTGGACTGGGCGGGGCCCCAGGCTGAGCTGAGCCCAAGCTCTGGGCCTCGCACCTCTGAACCGAGGGGAGAAAGAGGACGGCCCCTCCGCCGCAGTGTTGAAACAAGGATACACAGCGCTTGTCCCACCTCGGGGAGAGCGGGCTCCACATGCAGCCCACGACCGGCTGGGCTGACCCTGTCCTGACCAACACAGATACGGAAGTGACCTGTGTGGCTGCAAGGTGGGCCAACAAGGACACACGGCAGGAGCAGGAGCACCCCCCACAGAGCTGGCCATCAGGGTCTGGGGGAGCAGGGGCACCCCCACAGAGCTGGCCATCAGGGTCTGGGGGAGCAGGGAGGGGCAACCCCCACAGAGCTGGCCATCAGGGTCTGGGGGAGCAGGGGCACCCCCACAGAGCTGACCATCAGTGTCCAGAGGGAGCAGGGGCACCCCCACAGAGCTGACCATGAGGGTCCAGAGGGAGCAGGGGCACCCCCACAGAGCTGACCATGAGGGTCCAGAGGGAGCAGGGGCACCCCCCACAGAACTGACCATGAGGGTCCAGAGGGAGCAGGGGCACCCCCACAGAGCTGACCATCAGGGTCCAGAGGGAGCAGGGGCACCCCCACAGAGCTGACCATCAGGGTCCAGAGGGAGCAGGGGCACCCCCACAGAGCTGACCATCAGGGTCTGGGGGAGCAGGGAGGGCCCCCCCAGAGCCCTGAGTTTATTCCCACTGAGGAAGGCCGGCTTCCTGATGCAGATGAAAACCAGTCGGTGACCCAAAACAGCTCTCTTTCCATGGCAGCCAGCAACAGGCCTCCCGGGCCGGGCCTGGGGCAGCCTCAGCTGAGGGTGGGCGGTGGCTGCAGTGTGGAAGGCCGGGTCTCCTTGGAGGGGCTTGGGCCCACCCAGGCCGACACTCCCGATCCTGTCTCCTTCCTGCACAGACCTCTCCCTTGGCAAGGGCGCAGGCGTTTGCTCTGGTCCTGCTCCTGCCCCTGCAGCTCCGCGGGCGCTTGGTCCCCCTGTGTCCACATGGCTAAGCTGAAAACAGCTCTCCCTGAGAGCAGGCGCTTCCTTGAGTGGTCAGACGTTGGTGGCCGGGGCCTGTTCTCAAAGCCTGGGGCCAGGAGGGGACAGGGCAGGGGCTTCTCAGTCCAGGGTGTCGACGGGACCCCAATGGAGAGGCCAGCTGCGTCTCCCGAGAGACAGCTCAGCCGTCCCCAGGGGGCAGGCATGGAAGGAGGCAGCCCCGCTGGCCGGCGGCCCCAGCTTCAGAGCCGCTGCCCCACCCTGCCACCTGCCACCTGCCACCGACAGAAGTCCAGAACCCGACCCCACCCTGGCTGGCCTCTGATCACGCGGTAGGCACTGCACTGCGGGGGTTCTGCCCCAGAGCGTGTTACTTATGGAGACAGCTGCACACACTTGCAGGCTAGCATCTAGACGATTCTACTCCAAGTTCCAGTCGTTGTAAAGAACCTATTTTCTAGTGCATTATGGACGGCAGACACGTGCCTTGGAGTTCCCGTGGCTGAGGAGTAGGGCGGCCGAATCAGAGGCGCCGGCCGACCGCGCGTCTGGGATCGGAGGCACCGGCCGACCGCGCGTCTGGGATCGGAGGCGCCGGCCGACCGCGCGCCTGCTGCCGCCCTGAGGACCCTGGACGCAGGAACATAAAAGTCTCTACTGGCTTCCCCAAGCTTTTCCTGTCTCCTTGTGCCATGACACGGGTTAACCAGACACAGCCACGCCTGTGCAGGAGGAACCCAGAGAACCCAGAGCTGTGAAAAGAAAGGACATCTGGGCCCAGAGCCGAAGGCGTGTGTCGGAGTCCTCCAGACACCGCGGGATTCCTCAGCTGAGCCCGGCTCCCACACCGCTCTGGTCCCTGGTGGCTCCGTCCGAGACCTGCCTGGCCGCACATCTGCTCTCCTCTGGCTGGTCTGCAGGCTTCCCGCACCCCGTCCAGCAGGCAGACCTGAGCTATGTGCCCTGCCCCTTCCCATGGGTAATGACCACAGCAACAGACCCGCTGCCTGGAGGGTAAAATACCCCACCAATATAGGTGTCCTTGGCCTGGTTTGGGGTGGAGATACAGCAGCCCTTCTGCAGGTGCAAGGCTGGCTCTGTAGTGGCCAGCAGTGGCCAGCAGCCATGGGTATGGGATAGGCAGGCAGCTAGCCAGGTCTACTGAACTGGAAGTCACACGCCCCTGTGGAATTCTATCCTCCTACTTGTCAATCAAAATGCCCCCTTTCCCAGGATGCACCTGCTTCATCCGGGACCTAAAGGAGACGCCGTGAACTATGGATATGGAACTTGTAGGGGAGCCGTATAGCTCCCAGATGGGCACCACCCCCACCTCATCACAGCCAGCCACTGGGAGGGTCTCTCTCTCGCTCGCTCGCTCGCTCTTGCTCTCTCAGTCTTCTGCCACAGGCCATCCCTGGAGGAGCCGCTCTGCCTCCCTCCCTCCGCCCCTCGTCCTTCCGGGCAATCTTCCGGCCCCCGCCCCGCGATGAGGGATGTTCCTCTGCGTGTGTGAATAAGACGGTATCACTTTGCACCTGCTTCGTGTCAGCTCTTAGAATGTCTGTCTGACACCCCCTTTTCTGTCCGGGAAAGACCTTTGCAAAGAAAGACTGGGCTCTGACCCCGGCCCGGAGAGACTCCCACGGTGGCGGTGACTGGGGAGCCTGAGCTGCACAGAAAGGCCCGTCACTCACCGCCTCCTCCTGCCCAGCCCTCTGTAGCCTGCAGCCACGCCCCTCCCTGTGCCCCCAGGCCCCTCCCTCTCTTCAGCTCCGGGAGGCCCGGGCTTCCGGCCTCTTCTTTCGGTCTCATGGTGTGCGGCTTCCGGCCTCTTCTTTCAGTCTCATGATGTGCGTGGCCCCTGTGGCCAGGATGCAGAACTTGCTTAAAACCAGACTCAGAACGCGCCTGCTCCAGTTCCCCGTTCCTTTCCGGAAGGTTCCCCACCATGTGCTTTCACAACCGGCCTCCGCGTATTCTTTCAGGGTCCTGTGTCCTTAGGAGAGCTGCCTGGGACACGGCCGTGCAGGTGCACGGGGAGCACAGAGCCCTGGGCCCCTGCAGGAGGCAGAGCCGCCCACCCGGGGGCACTTGAACGAGCGGGGCCCTCCTGGGCGCTGGGACTCCCTGCACACGAGGCAAGGCCGGGTTGGAGCCCACCCCACCATGCGGGTGGCCCAGGACCTGCCTGGCCAGCTTTCCCTCGCCTGCCCATCTGACCGCCCAGGTGCCGTCCACCCTCAGTGGTATTTGAGAGAGGCGCCTGCGTCCCCCCCTGGAGCGCCCCGCCCAGGTCTCAGTAGCTCTGCTTCCTCCCCACGCTGCTGGGAGGAGCTGGGAGGGGGACCAGGCAGCCAGGGCAGCCCCTGCTGGCACGGGCAGCCAGGCGTCTGCTGTGGTGCTGTGGGCCTGATTCTGAACCTGCATGTCAAAGATATTTAAGCAGTAAGTCAAATAGGGAGTTCCGAGCAACTTAGAGTAATTTTCAATTTTTATTTATTGAAAAAGCAGAGTGAGACATAAACACAGACAGAGAAAGAGAAAGGGAGAGAGAGAGCACGCTTCCATCTGTTGATTCATTCCCCAATGACTGCAATGGCCAGGGACCCAGTAACCCCATCCGGGTCTCCCGCATGGTGACCGGTGCACTTGGGCCATCATCGGCTGCTTCCCGGGTGCATCGGCAGGAAGCCAGTCAGAAGCAGAGCGTCTGGGACACAAACCAGCAGTCTGGTACTGGATGCTGGCGACGCCGGACAATTAACTGGTCATGTCTGCTGTCCATTTCTCTATTATAGAGAGGTTTTCCCTCTAGCCATCTTGGAGCCCCTAGCTAAGGCTCTGTAAGCTGGACTGGCAAGACAGATAAACAAGAGTGAAAGGCACAGAAGTTTGTTACTTTGTTACTGTGTGTACATGGACCAGTACTCCGTGAGTGGCTCAGCTCATGTCACGTCTTAACGGAGAGCAACACCCGTGAGAGGCCACAAGCTGCGGGGAAGGTTTCCAACTTTCTAGGGCAGCAAAGGAAGGTCAATACGAGGGCAGGTACCCGGCCGGGGGTGGGGCTGCTTGGTGTTGGTTCTCCAGAGTCCCCCGTGCCATTCCAGGCTACGAGGGACTTCAGTGGTCAACTTCTGCCCGTCCCGGAGGGGGCAGACGGTCACCTCCTACATGAACAGAGGGAGAGCAGAGCGCACACGTGTGTGTACACATGTGAATATACCTGTGCATACGCATACACACATGCTTCTACTCAGTGTGTACATGTGCATATACCTGTGCATACACACACACACACGCTTCTACTCAGTGTGTGTACATGTCATATACCTGTGCATATGCACACACACACGCTTCTACTCAGTGTGTACATGTGAATATACCTGTGCATACACACACACACGCTTCTACTCAGTGTGTGTACATGTGAATATACCTGTGCATATGCACACACACACACGCTTCTACTCAGTGTGTGTACATGTCATATACCTGTGCATACACACACACACTTCTACTCAGTGTGTACATGCATATACCTGTGCATACGCACACACGCTTCTACTCAGTGTGTGTACATGTCATATACCTGTGCATACACACACACACACGCTTCTACTCAGTGTGTACATGTGCATATACCTGTGCATACACACACACACGCTTCTACTCAGTGTGTGTACATGTCATATACCTGTGCATACACACACACGCTTCTACTCAGTGTGTGTACATGTGAATATACCTGTGCATACGCACACACACACGCTTCTACTCAGTGTGTGTACATGTCATATACCTGTGCATATGCACACACACACGCTTCTACTCAGTGTGTGTACATGTGAATATACCTGTGCATACGCACACACACACGCTTCTACTCAGTGTGTGTACATGTCATATACCTGTGCATACACACACACACACACACGCTTCTACTCAGTGTGTGTACATGTGCATATACCTGTGCATACACACACACGCTTCTACTCAGTGTGTACATGTGCATATACCTGTGCATACACACACACACACGCTTCTACTCAGTGTGTGTACATGTCATATACCTGTGCACACACACACACACGCTTCTACTCAGTGTGTGTGTACATGTCATATACCTGTGCATACACACACACACACGCTTCTACTCAGTGTGTGTACATGTGAATATACCTGTGCATATGCACACACACACACGCTTCTACTCAGTGTGTGTACATGTCATATACCTGTGCATACACACACACACTTCTACTCAGTGTGTACATGCATATACCTGTGCATACGCACACACGCTTCTACTCAGTGTGTGTACATGTCATATACCTGTGCATACACACACACACACGCTTCTACTCAGTGTGTGTACATGTCATATACCTGTGCATACACACACACACATGCTTCTACTCAGTGTGTGTACATGTCATATACCTGTGCATATGCACACACACACGCTTCTACTCAGTGTGTGTGTACATGTCATATACCTGTGCATACACACACACACATGCTTCTACTCAGTGTGTGTACATGTCATATACCTGTGCATACACACACACACGCTTCTACTCAGTGTGTGTGTACATGTCATATACCTGTGCATACACACACACACACGCTTCTACTCAGTGTGTGTACATGTCATATACCTGTGCATACACACACACACGCTTCTACTCAGTGTGTGTGTACATGTCATATACCTGTGCATACACACACACGCTTCTACTCAGTGTGTGTGTACATGTCATATACCTGTGCATACACACACACGCTTCTACTCAGTGTGTGTACATGTCATATACCTGTGCATACACACACACACGCTTCTACTCAGTGTGTGTACATGTCATATACCTGTGCATACACACACACGCTTCTACTCAGTGTGTGTGTACATGTGCATATACCTGTGCATACACACACACACACGCTTCTACTCAGTGTGTGTGTACATGTCATATACCTGTGCATACACACACACACACACTTCTACTCAGTGTGTGTACATGTCATATACCTGTGCATATGCACACACACACGCTTCTACTCAGTGTGTGTACATGTCATATACCTGTGCATACACACACACACAATCTACTCAGTGTGTGTACATGTCATATACCTGTGCATATGCACACACACACGCTTCTACTCAGTGTGTGTGTACATGTCATATACCTGTGCATACACACACACGCTTCTACTCAGTGTGTGTACATGTCATATACCTGTGCATACACACACACGCTTCTACTCAGTCGTCACAGGCTCCGAGGACCCGCCGAGGTGGTACACTGTGGGGGGGGGGGGTATGTTGTCATCGTCATCCAGCAGAGGGTGCAAGGCAAGGAACCGCATCCCTCGGGGTTGTCCTGCTGCACACTGCCCCCTGGTGGCTGTGGCCTTCATTCTGCGTCTGGCATCCATGTCTCCCTCGTGGGATCCATGTCCTTAACCCACAGCTAGGGAAACCTAACCGCAGGCTCATCCTGTCAGGGGGTGGGCCCTTCGGGAAGCCCTCAGGGCAGATGAGGTCAAGGGAGGGCCCCACCTCCACTCCCACCCCGGCCAGCAGGCCTCACTTGAGGCGGGCACCACGACCGTGGTTCTCCGCGCGGGAGCCGAATAACCCTCCATTCTTCACAAATTGCCCCGTGGCCTTCAGTCACGGTAACAAAAGCCGAGCAAGACAACGGACTCCATGAATCTCGGGAGGGAGCAAACGCTCACCACGGCACGAGGTGAGGTGGGCGCCAACACGCGTGGGTGGTTCCTCTCGGCTTCGCCATGGCACCGTGGACACACCGCCCGGGCTCTCCGAGTATGGCTTGTCTCACAGGAAACACGGGGTTACAGCAGCCAAGACCCCGCCACCCACACTGCCTGCCAGGGTCCTGGCCCCACATGCGGGTCCAGCTTCCACCACTCTGCACCCTGGAAGGCGGTGGTGATGGCTCCAGGCTGGGTCCCTGCCACCGCGGGGGGTCCGGATTGCCTGGCTCCAGGCTGGGTCCCTGCCACCGCGGGGGGATCAGGATTGCCTGGCTCCAGGCTGGGTCCCTGCCACCGTGGGGGGGTCCGGATTGCCTGGCTCCAGGCTGGGTCCCTGCCACCGCGGGGGGATCAGGATTGCCTGGCTCCAGGCTGGGTCCCTGCCACCGTGGGGGGGTCCGGATTGCCTGGCTCCAGGCTGGGTCCCTGCCACCGCGGGGGGATCAGGATTGCCTGGCTCCAGGCTGGGTCCCTGCCACCGTGGGGGGGTCCGGATTGCCTGGCTCCAGGCTGGGTCCCTGCCACCGCGGGGGGTCCGGATTGCCTGGCTCCAGGCTGGGTCCCTGCCATCGCGGGGGGTCCGGATTTCCTGGCTCCAGGCTGGGTCCCTGCCACCGCGGGGGGGGATCAGGATTGCCTGGCTCCAGGCTGGGTCCCTGCCCCCGCGGGGTCCGGATTGCCTGGCTCCAGGCTGGGGCCTGACCCATACCCGTGGGCACTTAGAAGCATTTGGGGAATGAACTGTTGGATGGATCCTCTCTCTCTCTCTCTCTTTCAAAATAAAAAAAAACCTTTTATTTATTTTTAAAGAAAAATGGTGGCATTTAAAAAAGTAAGTTGGCTCAGAGGCACGGGGACAGCAAATTTGGGCTGTGTATTCCAGACAACTGGCAGCTCCCGTCTGTTTGTGCTACGTGTGACACGGACTGCACACACTACAGCCAGCTTCACTCCCGGTTTTGAATGGGAAACTTGCTGTGGCCACCAGCACCCAGGGACCGTGGCTCTCAGGGCCATGCCTGGCCTCGACATGTCCTCGTGGGAACAGTGGACTGAGCAGTTCCAGTGCCGTGGCAACTATGCCACGTTTCCCAGCGTGCTGCTGTCTCCTGCACAGCCCAGGGGAACACGGGTGGCAGAGGCCCTGGTCAGCTCTGCGTCCTACCTGCCCCAACCCGGACCTCCCAAGAGCGCGGGGCTGACCCCAGGCGAGCTCCGGGACTCGAGCTGGATTCTCAGTTTGGTGACAGAAGAGGAACGGTGGTGTCCTATTCCAAGGACAGCCAGCGGCAGGCCGGAAGCGCATTGCACCAGTCCCGTCACAATCCAGTGACGCATATGGGATGGTCAAGGTTAGGGGGCCATGGGGTGCCCAGACATGTGGTCACCCGCGATGAGGACCAGCGGCTCCCCCTTCCTCCCCGGGAACCTCGTTCTGAGTCTTCCGACTCCCCCGCCCCCACCTGCGGGATGGCAGTGTATCCTGGGGCTTCCAGCTCCTCCGAATCTGGGGCTGGGCTGGGCTGCAGGACGAGGCTTCGTGTCTGTCTCCTGAGGCCCAGACACAGCGCGTGTTCCGCCCGAGGCGGGGCTGGGGAGAAGCAAAGCATGGGCCATACAAGGCTGGGACATCCCTGGACTGGCCCTGCCAAGGTAACTGTCCAGGCTACACCCAGCTGTTCTTTAAGTTGAGGGTGTTGCATGGCCCCACGGATGATGTTACATGCAGAGGGCCCTCGGCAGGAAGAGCCCTCCCTCCCCAGGTTTAAGGAGTTAAGTGGATTCAGACCGTCCTCAAATCAGCCATCACCGCCACATCTGACCGCCTCTCTGGACTGCTGTTCCCCTCAGGCCCACAGCGCCGTCTCCCCTTGGTTTAACCCCACCCACTCCATGGGTCTCCCCTCTCCCCAGGTCTGTCCACCCATCTTCCCTGATGGTCCCCAAGCCCCCGCTGCCTTCTTATGGGTCCCTCCCCAACCTCAAGAACACGGCTAATTTCCAACCAATCCACGACCTCTGTGAGGTAGCCTACTATCCCACAGCTGAGAAGGCGGAAGGTTGGAAACGTCTAGAATGGGGTGGGGACCAGTTGTTTTTGGCCAAGGGCCACTTGGGTATTTATAACATCACTCGTGGACCGTACAAAACGATGGGCTTAAAGAGCAGCTGTGGCCGGCGCCGCAGCTCACTAGGCTAATCCTCTGCCTTGCGGCGCCGGCACACCGGGTTCTAGTCCCGGTCGGGGCGCCGGATTCTGTCCCGGTTGCCCCTCTTCCAGGCCAGCTCTCTGCTGTGGCCCGGGAGTGCAGTGGAGGATGGCCCAAGTGCGTGGGCCCTGCACCCCATGGGAGACCAGGAAAAGCACCTGGCTCCTGGCTCCTGCCATCGGATCAGCGCGGTGCGCCAGCCGCGGCGGCCATTGGAGGGTGAACCAACGGCAAAGGAAGACCTTTCTCTCTGTCTCTCTCACTGTCCACTCTGCCTGTCAAAATAAATAAATAAATAAATAAATAATGAAAAAATAAAAATAAATAAATAAAAAAGAGCAGCTGTACCGCACTTCTGTCTTGCCTGCAGCGGCTTTGGTCTGGCCAGGTCCCGTGGTCTCCTCTGGCCCGCAGGCCGGACGCTGCCCAGCCCTGGTCTGGGGGCTTCAAGTGTTAAGATTCAGATTCAGGTCCGCTGGACGCGGTGGGGCTCCAGGGGACGCCTTGGCTCTGAGTTCCGGCTTCGCTTTGACGGATCTGCCGATTCCCACGGCGGCAGCGCTGACTCCAGGCCACCAGGGTGACGTCCTGGGCGTAGGAAGGTGGCCTAGGGTGGACTCGGCCGACTTGAGCCCCTGCATGTTTTCCTCTGGTACCGGTTTACAGAACAGAGACTCCAGTCTTGAATATCACCGTTGTCTGCGTGTCTGCAGGAGCCAGAGCTGCGGCCAAAGTCAGCGCCTCCTTCTCCACCCACCGCCCACCGCCACTCAGCACAGCTGGGAGGCCCCACCGCCCACCGCCACTCAGCACAGCTGGGAGGCCGTGCCAGGGACTCCCGGCGCCCCCAGGGCCGCCGGCCCCCGCTGACCTGGTGCCGGGCAGTCCCAGTCCCGGATGCCCCAGAGCAAAGCCCAAGGAAAGGATCTGAGAGCGGGGCGGACAGCAGGCTGGGAGGGAGACCGGGGAGGGCCGACAGGGCGCCCTCTCAGCCAGGCTCTGTTGGAGCCGCGCGTGACCGTGACCGCAGGACACACCGAGCTCCCTCCTTGCGCCCCCGGCCCAACAGCCAGCAGGGAGCGGAAAGGGAGAGGTGAGCGGAGGCCTGGGTGCGCTGCGTCCTGTCTCAGCGGGGAGCGGCACAGACCGTGGACAGCCCACAGCTAACAACGCAGGCGACCGGAAGTCCCACAGCTCCCGACGTGGAGCCCCGCGCCCCCGGCCGCCCCCAGCGAGCGCAGGTGCCCGGCGCAGGCGAGGCGGCCAGCGCGCAGCAGGTGGGCGCCGCCTCGGGCAGGGGCGAGGGGCGCAGCCTGGGGCCTTGTCGAGTAGCCAGCCAAGACCCCGGAGCGGCGGGGAGCATCAGCGGGGATCCCAGGGGTGGGGAGGGGTCCTCCCGGCTTCTAGAATCTTCGCCCACCCCTCACACCCGCCGGCCGCCGGGCGTTCTCGACTGGGGAGGTCCCGATTTCAGTGCACCTCGCCACAAGCGTAACTTGGGACAGCACCGCAGGCGGCCAGCCTAGCCCCGCCCCAGTGCGCGCGCCCTCACGGCCCGCGGGCGCCTGAGGCCCCGCCCCGCTCCAGGCCCCGCCCCCAGCGCCGGCCGCGGCCCCGCCCCCGACGCAAAGGGCGGGGCGTCGGCGGCGCCGCGCGTGCGCCGTGTGCCTCCGCGGCTGCCGTTGGCCGTCGGCGCGGCTTCGGCGGTTGTCTTGGAGAAGCAAGATGGCGGCGACGGCGGCCGCGGTGGCGGCCGAGGAGGACACGGAGCTGCGGGATCTGCTGGTGCAGACGCTGGAGAACAGCGGGGTCCTGAACCGCATCAAGGTGGGGCCGGGAGGCCGGGGCCTGGCCCGGCGCGGGGCGAGGCGGGCGCCGGGCCTGGGGGCCGCGGGGCGAGGCGGGCGCGGGGCCTGGGGGCCGCGGGCGTCACAGCGGGACGCGCTCGGCGTGCGGGGGCCGGGCCGGGGGCGGGGGCGGGGGTCGCGGACGCGGGGCTGGACCTCGGGGGCGGGGGCGGGGGCGGCGAGCGCGGGGCTGGACCTCGGGGCGGGGGTCGCGGACGCGGGGCTGGACCTCGGGGCGGGGGTCGCGGACGCGGGGCTGGACCTCGGGGGCGGGGGCGGCGAGAGCGGGGCTGGGCCCGGGGCGGGGGTCGCGGACGCAGGCTGGACCTCGGGGGCGGGGGTCGCGGACGCGGGCTGGACCTCGGGGGCGGGGGTCGCGGACGCGGGGCTGGACCTCGGGGGCGGGGGTCGCGGACGCGGGCTGGACCTCGGGGGCGGGGGTCGCGGACGCGGGCTGGGCCCGGGGCGGGGTCGCGGACGCGGGGCTGGACCTCGGGGCGGGGGTCGCGGACGCGGGGCTGGACCTCGGGGGCGGGGGTCGCGGACGCGGGGCTGGACCTCGGGGGCGGGGTCGCGGACGCGGGCTGGACCTCGGGGGCGGGGGCGGCGAGAGCGGGGCTGGACCTCGGGGGCGGGGTCGCGGACGCGGGCTGGACCTCGGGGCGGGGGTCGCGGACGCGGGCTGGGCCCGGGGCGGGGTCGCGGACGCGGGGCTGGACCTCGGGGCGGGGGTCGCGGACGCGGGGCTGGACCTCGGGGGCGGGGGTCGCGGACGCGGGGCTGGACCTCGGGGGCGGGGTCGCGGACGCGGGCTGGACCTCGGGGGCGGGGTCGCGGACGCGGGGCTGGACCTCGGGGCGGGGGTCGCGGACGCGGGCTGGGCCCCGGGGCGGGGGTCGCGGACGCGGGCTGGGCCCGGGGCGGGGGTCGCGGACGCGGGGCGCTGACGCGGGCTCCTCTTCCCAAGGCCGAGCTGCGCGCGGCCGTGTTCCTGGCGCTGGAGGAGCAGGAGAAGGTGGAGGTGAGAGCCCAGCGCGGGGCGGGGCCGGGGGCGGGGCGGGGGCGGCCTCTGCCGCAGGTGTCCTGCCGGCGCCCGCCCACCCGGGCGGCCCAGACCAGCGCGGTGGGGGTGGGGGAGCCGCGCTGGCCTCCTTCCTCTCGCCCGCTCGCCGGCCGTCTCATACAAGAGAAAAACTGAATGCAGGAGAAGCTGCGCACGTGTGGCCCGCAGAGTGGACGCGGTCTCCCTCAGACTGTGGGCCCGTCCTCCTCCTCCCTCAGACTGTGGGCCCAAACTCCTCTTCCCTCAGACTGTGGGCCCGTCCTCCTCCTCCCTCAGACTGTGTGCCCGTCCTCCTCCTCCCTCAGACTGTGTGCCCGTCCTCCCTCAGACTGTGGGCCCATCCTCCTCCTCCCTCAGACTGTGGGCCCGTCCTCCTCCTCCCTCAGACTGTGGGCCCGTCCCCCTCCTCCCTCAGACTGTGGGCCCGTCCCCCTCCTCCCTGAGACTGTGGTCCCGTCCTCCTTCTCCGTCAGACTGTGGGCCCGTCCTCCTCCTCCTCCCTCAGACTGTGGGCCCGTCCCCCTCCTCCCTCAGACTGTGGTCCCGTCCTCCTCCTCCCTCAGACTGTGTGCCCGTCCTCCCTCAGACTGTGGGCCCATCCTTCTCCTCCCTCAGACTGTGGGCCCGTCCTCCTCCTCCCTCAGACTGTGGGCCCGTCCTCCTCCTCCGTCAGACTATGGGCCCGTCCTCCTCCTCCTTCAGACTGTGGTCCCGTCCTCCTTGTCGCTCCCCCTCTTCGTGGAGGAACGACACAGGACCCTGCGCTGTTCTTCTGTCTGCTCGGCCCTCCCCGGGTTTGCTGCTGGTTCTTCCTGGGTTGGCTACTGTCCCTTCCACCTCCGTGGAAGGGCGGTTCCCCCTGCCACATTCCCCACTTCCGCGGGGGAGCGGCACACCGCCGGCCGGCTCTCTCGGGGGCTGCACAGGTGTTCCTTCAGATAGATGTTCCTGGTGCATGTTGTCTCTCTCCTCCTTTATAGTCCTCTTCCACCAATCCCAACTCTGCTGCCCACACGCCGAGTACGCTGCTCTCCTCCAATCAGGAGCAGATCCTACAGTTTATTGGTTGAACTGGAGGCAGCTGTGTAGAAGCTGTTTCCTCCTCTCCCAGCGCCATATTGTGGGAGAGCAGATGCATAGAATAAGTCTTAATTCCAGTAACTTAGTCTAGTCCGAGTTGCTCCCCACAGATCCCCCTTTCTTTTTATTTTTGGCGTTGATACGTGCCTGTCTTCGGTGTCCCGCGGCACACACTCTGCTCTGCTTGCTAGAGTTGCCCACAGGTGCTTACAAGCCCTACCAATCAGGCAGACCGAATCCGGGTCCTCTCTTCGCCATGTTGTGAAGAGGTTTTTAGGCACTGATGCGTGCCTGTGTTCGGTGCCCTGCAGCGCATGCTCTGCTCTGCTAGAACTGCCTGCAGGTGCTTACAAGCCCTACCAATCAGGCAGACCGAATCCGGGTCCTCTCTTCGCCATGTTGTGAAGAGGTTTTTAGGCACTGATGCGTGCCTGTGTTCGGTGCCCTGCAGCGCATGCTCTGCTCTGCTAGAACTGCCTGCAGGTGCTTACAAGCCCTACCAATCAGGCAAACCGAATCCAAGCCTTCTCATTGCTGTATTGTGGGGAGACTTACTGGTGTTGATTCGTGCCTATCTTCGGTGATCTGCAGCTCATACTCTGGTCGAGCTGCCTGCTGGTGCTTATCGCCTAATCAGGCAGACCGAATCCAAGCCTTCTCATTGCGGTATTGTGGGGAGACTTATTGATGTTAATTCGTGCCTGTCTTCGGTGACCTGCGGCGCATAAGCTGCTAGCCGCCCACAGGTGCTCACCACCTCCCTAATCAGGCAGACCAAATCCAAGCTCTCTCATTGCCATGTTGAGGGGAGGCCTTATTTTTCTCTATTTCTCTATCTCCGGGCATTCCTATCTCTCCTATTTTACTTCTATCTACCAGCATTCCTATTTCTCTCATTTTACTTCTAAATTTCTGTTTCTCTTATCCCTGCGGCTTCCCGGCGCCCGCCCCGAGGCTGCTTCTCGGCGGCTTCCCGGCTCTGAGCCGCTTCAGCCCGCGCTTCTCTCATCTGCGCGGCTTCCCCGCGCCCGCCCTGCAGCGGGCTCCCGGCTCTGCGCGGCTTGGCTTCGCGCGCACACTCTGCGGTCTCCACGCCCTTCGCGCCCGCACCACGGCCTCACGCCAGCCCCGCGTTCCCTATCTATTCACGCCCCGTGCTCTCTCTGCACGCGGCAGCTTCCGCGAGTCACACAGCACAGCTTACGTCTCCGCCACTAGCATTCAATCCAAGTTCCCCGGACTAACCTGGCGAATTCCAACCTGGTGGCCCACGTCTCTGCCTCTGGTTCCAGATTTTCGCCTTTTGCTCCCCGGGCTGACTTGAAGAATTCCAAGCTGGCTTACGTCTCCGCCTCGGCCTGCACTCGCGGCTTCATCCTCCCTAACATTTTTCTCTACCCAGTATGTTTCCCTAAGTTTTCTTCCAACAATATTCCTCCTTCATTTCTCCTGGCTTCTCCCCACAGTCCGTATCCAAGTCTAAGTTTCTTATAGGTTTCACTTTCACTTTCAACCTGCAGTCCGTATCTGAGTCTAAGTTTCTTCTTGCTTTCACTTTAAATCCTAACTTCTTTCCCACAGTCCGTATCCGAGTCTATACCTAGGCTTTCGATAGCTTCTTCCGGCACCTTTTCCGTCCGGCTTTTCCCTAGGCTCTTTGCTAGTCTCTCTCTCCGGTATTTTCCACTTCTTCCCGTTTCTTCCCTCCTAAGTTTCCTATCCGAGTCACGGCACCATTATGTCGCTCCCCCTCTTCGTGGAGGAACGACACAGGACCCTGCGCTGTTCTTCTGTCTGCTCGGCCCTCCCCGGGTTTGCTGCTGGTTCTTCCCGGGTTGGCTACTGTCCCTTCCACCTCCGTGGAAGGGCGGTTCCCCCTGGCCACTTTCCCCACTTCCGCAGGGGAGCGGCACACCGCCAGCCGGCTCTCTCGGGGGCTGCACAGGTGTTCCTTCAGATAGATGTTCCTGGTGCATGTTGTCTCTCTCCTCCTTTATAGTCCTCTTCCACCAATCCCAACTCTGCTACCCACATGCCGAGTACGCTGCTCTCCTCCAATCAGGAGCAAGTCCTACAGTTTATTGGTTGAACTGGAGGCAGCTGAGCAGAAGCTGTTTCTCCCTTCTCAGCGCCATATTGTGGGAGAGCAGATGCATAGAATAAGTCTTAATTACAGTAACTTAGTCTAGTCCGAGTTGTTCCCCACACTCCTCCTCCCTCAGACTATGGGCCCGTCCTCCTCCACCCTAAGACTGTGGGCCCGTCCCCCTCCTCCCTGAGACTGTGGTCCCGTCCTCCTTCTCTGTCAGACTGTGGGCCTGTCCTCCTCCTCCCTCAGACTGTGGTCCCGTCTCCTCCTCCTCCCTCAGACTATGGTCCCGTCCTCCTCCTCCCTGAGACTGTGGTCCCGTCCTCCTCCTCCATCAGCATGGTCCCGTCCTCCTTTTCCGTCAGAGTGTGGTTCCGTCCTCTTCCTCCATCAGACTGTGGTCCCGTCCTCTTCCTCCATCAGACTGTGGTCCCGTCCTCTTCCGTCAGAGTGTGGTCTGTCCTCCTCCTCCTCCGTCAGACTGTGGTCCCGTCCTCCTCCATCAGACTGTGGTCTTCTGTTGCTTTCCAGGTCATAGCAGAGAGCTGGGTTGGAAGTAGAGCAAGTGTTACTCGAACCCGAGCCTAAATGGGATGCTGGCACTGCAGGTGGCAACCCTGCTGCTGTGCCACAGCCCCAGCCCCGGAATATTTAGCTTTAAAAGCAGTTTTGTAGTGATTTGTAAAATATCTGAAAATGTAAAAGAAACACATATCTTCAGGTATAATTTCATTAACTTTGACTAGCTATTAAGTAGTACAAAGCATACCCTGTGAGCTGTGGAATGGATTTCATAGAGCCATGATTTGTGTATGTATTGTCATGATTTTATGGCCATTTATTACATTTTTGCCAAAAATTAAGCTTTAATGTACATTTTGTAGTTGTTCTTAAAATACATGACAAACGATTTCGCTTTTTTAACAGAACAAAACTCCTTTAGTCAATGAGAGCCTGAGGAAGTTCTTAAACACGAAAGATGGTAAGCGTTCACTTAGGTCCCCCGTCCTGAGTCCTAGTCCTGACCCCCGTGGGAGAGCGCCTGGGACTGACACGGCTCCTCGCCGGGGTCCTGGTTGTGCGGTGGTTAAGTTGTTACTAGTATTTCTGGTCCTGGGAAGGTGCTGGCTAAGGCCCATTCACTGCCCAAAGCACAACACTGAAGTGCATTTACGAAATGTCATGTTGTCTAGCAGTTTCAGATTGCTGATCCTATTGAAAAAAATTGGGAAATTTGGGTTTTTCATTAATCAGATTATTCAAAGAAGAAATTGATAACAAAAAACTAGAAACCCTTTCTCCCATTAATTGCTAATATGGAGTTCAGAGTTCTTAAAGCTTGGTCACCAGCATTTTCTGGTTTTTACAGGCCGTTTAGTGGCTAGTCTTGTTGCAGAATTCCTACAGTTTTTCAACCTTGACTTTACCTTGGCCGTTTTTCAACCTGAAACTAGCACGGTGAGATTCACGATTTTTTACATCTATTCTGTGACGTCGTCTTTGCTACAGTTGAGTTAACACTAACCGAAAGTTACTATCTGACCTCTTAGTTTCTTGCATTTGGGCTGATTATCGTTTCTACTTAGGAAGCATCTGAGCTGAAGGAGGCCGGGTGTGCCTGCTTCCTGGAGCTCGATGCTTCCTGGTAACCCCTTGGCGTTACCGTAGTCAGTTCTGTTGTGACGTTATGGAGTCTCTGTCAGAGAAAAAATGAATATAATTTATTTAAAAAAGGTGTCTGTAAACTCTGAAAATAGTTAATCTCTAAAGGTACCCTTGCTATTTTTTGTGCATTTACCTCCCTGTCTTTGTTAGTTCCAAGGTCTAGAAGGTCGAGAGAATTTAGCCCGGGACTTAGGAATCATTGAAGCTGAAGGTACTGTGGGCGGGCCCTTGTTACTGGAAGTGATTCGACGCTGCCAGCAGAAGGAGAAGGGGCCCGCCAATGGCGAAGTAAGTGCACGCTGTGCCAGCTTTCGTCTCATACCCTGGTCACTGCTTCTCAGTCTCACCTCGCGGTCATGCCCGTGCTGCGAACAACGTTTCCATAGAGTGCTCCTGGAAAATACGGAGTACGCCCAGGTCGCACACGTGTGTAATAAGGGTCAGACACCGCTGTGTGTCCTTGGTCGCTGACCTTGAAGGGGTTGGATTTGGGAGCGAGAGGGGACAGAGCGCAGCTTCTCACTGACCAGCTGTTGGCCTGTGACACAGGATGTAAAACACAAGAGCGGCCACAGAGGTGGAGGAGCTGTGTGGACCCTGTGTCCCTCCTGGAGGTGCTGTGTGGACCCTGTGTCCCTCCTGGAGGTGCTGTGTGGACCCTGTGTCCCTCCTGGAGGTGCTGTATGGACGCCTGTGTCCCTCCCTGGAGGAGCTGTGTGGACCCTGTGTCCCTCCC
Organism: Oryctolagus cuniculus; assembly: GCF_051225735.1. Taxonomy (NCBI): domain Eukaryota; kingdom Metazoa; phylum Chordata; class Mammalia; order Lagomorpha; family Leporidae; genus Oryctolagus; species Oryctolagus cuniculus. Next base: position 2,056,363 of record NC_142871.1, on the reverse strand, counting down.
TGGAGGTGCTGTGTGGTCACCTGTGTCCCTCCTGGAGGTGCTGTGTGGATGCCTGTGTCCCTGCCTGGAGGTGCTGTGTGGATGCCTGTGTCCCTCCTGGAGGTGCTGTGTGGACCCTGTGTCCCTCCCTGGTGGTGCTGTGTGGACCCTGTGTCCCTCCTGGAGGAGCTGTGTGGACACTGTGTCCCTCCTGGAGGTGCTGTGTGGACCCCGTGTCCCTCCTGGAGATGCTGTGTGGTCACCTGTGTCCCTCCTGGAGGTGCTGTGTGGACCCGTGTCCCTCCTGGAGGTGCTGTGTGGACCCCGTGTCCCTCCCTGGAGGTGCTGTGTGGACCCCGTGTCCCTCCTGGAGGTGCTGTGTGGACCCTGTGTCCCTCCCTGGAGGTGCCTTGTGGACCCTGTGTCCCTCCCTGGAGGTGCTGTGTGGACCCTGTGTCCCTCCCTGGAGGTGCTGTGTGGACCCTGTGTCCCTCCCTGGAGGTGCTGTGTGGACCCTGTGTCCCTCCTGGAGGAGCTGTGTGGACCCTGTGTCCCTCCCTGGAGGAGCTGTGTGGACCCTGTGTCCCTCCTGGAGGTGCTGTGTGGATGCCTGTGTCCCTCCCTGGAGGTGCTGTGTGGATGCCTGTGTCCCTCCTGGAGGTGCTGTGTGGACACTGTGTCCCTCCTGGAGGTGCTGTGTGGACCCCGTGTCCCTCCTGGAGATGCTGTGTGGTCACCTGTGTCCCTCCTGGAGGTGCTGTGTGGACCCGTGTCCCTCCTGGAGGTGCTGTGTGGACCCCGTGTCCCTCCTGGAGGTGCTGTGTGGACCCTGTGTCCCTCCCTGGAGGTGCCTTGTGGACCCTGTGTCCCTCCCTGGAGGTGCCTTGTGGACCCTGTGTCCCTCCCTGGAGGTGCTGTGTGGACCCTGTGTCCCTCCTGGAGGTGCTGTGTGGACCCTGTGTCCCTCCCTGGAGGTGCTGTGTGGACCCTGTGTCCCTCCCTGGAGGTGCTGTGTGGACCCTGTGTCCCTCCTGGAGGAGCTGTGTGGACCCTGTGTCCCTCCCTGGAGGAGCTGTGTGGACCCTGTGTCCCTCCTGGAGGTGCTGTGTGGACCCTGTGTCCCTCCTGGAGGTGCTGTGTGGTCACCTGTGTCCCTCCCTGGAGGTGCTGTGTGGACCCTGTGTCCCTCCCTGGAGGTGCTGTGTGGACCCTGTGTCCCTCCTGGAGGTGCTGTGTGGACCCTGTGTCCCTCCTGGAGGTGCTGTGTGGACCCTGTGTCCCTCCTGGAGGTGCTGTGTGGACCCTGTGTCCCTCCCTGGAGGTGCTGTGTGGACCCTGTGTCCCTCCTGGAGGAGCTGTGTGGACCCTGTGTCCCTCCTGGAGGAGCTGTGTGGACCCTGTGTCCCTCCCTGGAGGTGCTGTGTGGACCCTGTGTCCCTCCTGGAGGTGCTGTGTGGATGCCTGTGTCCCTCCTGGAGGTGCTGTGTGGACACCGTGTCCTTCCCTGGAGGAGCTGTGTGGACCCTGTGTCCCTCCTAGAGGAGCTGTGTGGACCCTGTGTCCCTCCCTGGAGGTGCTGTGTGGACCCTGTGTCCCTCCTGGAGGTGCTGTGTGGACGCCTGTGTCCCTCCTGGAGGAGCAGTGTGGACCCTGTGTCCCTCCTGGAGGAGCTGTGTGGACGCCTGTGTCCCTCCTGGAGGAGCTGTTTGGACCCTGTGTCCCTCCTGGAGGAGCGGTGTGGACCCTGTGTCCCTCCTGGAGGTGCTGTGTGGTCACCTGTGTCCCTCCCTGGAGGTGCTGTGTGGACCCTGTGTCCCTCCCTGGAGGAGCTGTGTGGACCCTGTGTCCCTCCTGGAGGAGCTGTGTGGACCCTGTGTCCCTCCCTGGAGGTGCTGTGTGGACCCTGTGTCCCTCCTGGAGGTGCTGTGTGGACCCTGTGTCCCTCCTGGAGGAGCTGTGTGGACCCTGTGTCCCTCCTGGAGGAGCTGTGTGGACCCTGTGTCCCTCCTGGAGGTGCTGTGTGGACCCTGTGTCCCTCCTGGAGGAGCTGTGTGGACCCTGTGTCCCTCCTGGAGGTGCTGTGTGGACCCTGTGTCCCTCCTGGAGGAGCTGTGTGGACCCTGTGTCCCTCCAAGAGGTGCTGTGTGGATGCCTGTGTCCCTCCTGGAGGTGCTGTGTGGACCCTGTGTCCCTCCTGGAGGTGCTGTGTGGACCCCGTGTCCCTCCTGGAGATGCTGTGTGGTCACCTGTGTCCCTCCTGGAGGTGCTGTGTGGACCCCGTGTCCCTCCCTGGAGGTGCTGTGTGGACCCCGTGTCCCTCCTGTAGGTGCTGTGTGGACCCTGTGTCCCTCCTGGAGGTGCCTTGTGGACCCTGTGTCCCTCCCTGGAGGTGCTGTGTGGACCCTGTGTCCCTCCTGGAGGTGCTCTGTGGACCCTGTGTCCCTCCTGGAGGTGCTGTGTGGTCACCTGTGTCCCTCCCTGGAGGTGCTGTGTGGACCCTGTGTCCCTCCCTGGAGGTGCTGTGTGGACCCCGTGTCCCTCCTGGAGGTGCTGTGTGGTCACCTGTGTCCCTCTTGGAGGTGCTGTGTGGACCCTGTGTCCCTCCCTGGAGGTGCTGTGTGGACCCTGTGTCCCTCCCTGGAGGTGCTGTGTGGACCCCGTGTCCCTCCTGGAGGTGCTGTGTGGTCACCTGTGTCCCTCTTGGAGGTGCTGTGTGGACCCTGTGTCCCTCCCTGGAGGTGCTGTGTGGACGCTGTGTCCCTCCTGGAGGAGCTGTGTGGACCCTGTGTCCCTCCCTGGAGGAGCTGTGTGGACCCTGTGTCCCTCCCTGGAGGTGCTGTGTGGACCCTGTGTCCCTCCTGGAGGTGCTGTGTGGTCACCTGTGTCCCTCCTTGGAGGTGCTGTGTGGACCCTGTGTCCCTCCTGGAGGTGCTGTGTGGACCCTGTGTCCCTCCCTGGAGGTGCTGTGTGGACCCTGTGTCCCTCCCTGGAGGAGCTGTGTGGACCCTGTGTCCCTCCTGGAGGTGCTGTGTGGACCCTGTGTCCCTCCTGGAGGAGCTGTGTGGACCCTGTGTCCCTCCTGGAGGTGCTGTGTGGACCCTGTGTCCCTCCCTGGAGGAGCTGTGTGGACCCTGTGTCCCTCCTGGAGGTGCTGTGTGGACCCTGTGTCCCTCCCTGGAGGTGCTGTGTGGACCCTGTGTCCCTCCCTGGAGGTGCTGTGTGGACCCTGTGTCCCTCCTGGAGGTGCTGTGTGGACCCTGTGTCCCTCCCTGGAGGTGCTGTGTGGACCCTGTGTCCCTCCCTGGAGGTGCTGTGTGGACCCTGTGTCCCTCCCTGGAGGTGCTGTGTGGACCCTGTGTCCCTCCTGGAGGTGCTGTTGGACCCTGTGTCCCTCCTGGAGGAGCTGTGTGGACCCTGTGTCCCTCCCTGAAGGTGCTGTGGGGGACGCCCGTGTCCCTCCCTGGAGGTGCTGTGTGGACCCTGTGTCCCTCCTGGAGGAGCTGTGTGGACCCTGTGTCCCTCCTGGAGGTGCTGTGTGGATGCCTGTGTCCCTCCCTGGAGGTGCTGTGTGGACCCTGTGTCCCTCCCTGGAGGAGCTGTGTGGACCCTGTGTCCCTCCTGGAGGTGCTGTGTGGACCCTGTGTCCCTCCCTGGAGGTGCTGTGTGGACCCTGTGTCCCTCCCTGGAGGTGCTGTGTGGACCCTGTGTCCCTCCTGGAGGTGCTGTGTGGACCCTGTGTCCCTCCCTGGAGGTGCTGTGTGGACCCTGTGTCCCTCCCTGGAGGTGCTGTGTGGACCCTGTGTCCCTCCCTGGTGGTGCTGTGTGGACCCTGTGTCCCTCCTGGAGGTGCTGTGTGGACCCTGTGTCTCTCCTGGAGGTGCTGTGTGGACCCTGTGTCCCTCCCTGGAGGTGCTGTGGGGGACGCCCGTGTCCCTCCCTGGAGGTGCTGTGTGGACCCTGTGTCCCTCCTGGAGGAGCTGTGTGGACCCTGTGTCCCTCCTGGAGGTGCTGTGTGGATGCCTGTGTCCCTCCCTGGAGGTGCTGTGTGGACCCTGTGTCCCTCCCTGGAGGTGCTGTGTGGACCCTGTGTCCCTCCTGGAGGAGCTGTGTGGACCCTGTGTCCCTCCTGGAGGTGCTGTGTGGATGCCTGTGTCCCTCCCTGGAGGTGCTGTGTGGACCCTGTGTCCCTCCCTGGAGGTGCTGTGTGGACCCTGTGTCCCTCTTGGAGGTGCTGTGTGGACCCTGTGTCCCTCTTGGAGGTGCTGTGTGGACCCTGTGTCCCTCCCTGGAGGAGCTGTGTGGACCCTGTGTCCCTCCCTGGAGGAGCTGTGTGGATGCCCGTGTCCCTCCCTGGAGGTGCTGTGTGGACCCTGTGTCCCTCCCTGGAGGTGCTGTGTGGATGCCCGTGTCCCTCCCTGGAGGTGCTGTGTGGACCCTGTGTCCCTCCTGGAGTCCCTCTCTACTGCTCTGGCTTCTTGCTGACGCACATCCTGGGAGGCAGGAGGTGGTGGCACGAGCACTGGGTCCTTGCCCTCCACGTGATGACCTGGACTGGGTTCCCAGGACCTGGCTTTGGTGTGGCCCAGCCCTGGCTGTTGTGGGTAGTTGGGGAAGATGGAAGATCTGTCTGTCTGTTTCTTCTAATTCTGTCTGCATTTCAAAGAAAAAACTTACTTGTCCCCAAAGGCTCAGAGCTGTTCAAGGTAAAGATATGTTTCCATAAGAGAGTGGATGTTTACCACTTCCAGAGTGTGGAAGGGTCGCAGGAGACGTGGTCGCAGACGCTTCCGAGTAGGGATGGTTTTGTCTGCAGAGCTCAGACTCAAGCTGAGGGGAGGGGGTCCGTGGTGGGCAGACACCTGGGCGTCAGTCTGGGCACGGCTGTCTCTTCAGCGCAGGTACTCCGTTTTGTTCACCCGTAAGTTGCCTGACAGGTTTCTAGTTTGTGCTTGTGTGATGGACATTGTTCTTGGTGTTGGGCAGGAGAGATTCGGAGCCCTGGGCCCTGGTCGTGACACAGCAGGTAGCTATGAGTGTCACACTGGCGTCCCGAGTGGCGCAAGTCCCAGCTGCTCTGCTTCCAGCCGGGCTCCCTGCTGATGCACCTGGGAGAGCGGCAGAAGTGGCCTCAGCGCGGGGCCCTGCACCCACGTGGGAGACCAGGCGGATTCCAGGTCCCTGCTGTGGCCTAGCCAAGCCTTGGCCCAAGCAGCCAGTTGGAGAGGGAATCGGTGGTTAAAAGATCCCTCTCGTCTTTTCCTCTCTCTCTGTAACCCTTCTTTCAAATAAATCTTAGAGAGAGAGAGAGAGAGAGAAGACTGGCGTCGTTTTCCGTGTAGACCTAGTAGCTTGTTCAAGGTAATTGAGTGAAATATTTTGTAGGTAATTAGAATCTGGGTGTATTTTAATTGTTTGGGAAAATTTAATGGGGGTGTTTACTACATTAATGAGAAAAAATAAAAATGTTAACATCGTTTAGCGTTTTTAAATGCCAAAGTTCCACTGAAGTGCCATTGGTGTATTCATGTTTTGTTTTCAGATGTGTGTTGATTTTAAATTGTGACCCTTGCAGGGCGTGCCCGATCTGTCTGATGTACGTTCCCCACCAAAGTCGCCAGAAGCAAAAACAAGTTCCCAGACCACCCCCAGTAAGGTGAGTCTCCCGGCCTCTGCAGCGACTCCTCTGGGCTCTGCTTGTTTTCTTCCTAACAAAATCTGTTTTCTCTGATTGTTTTTTCTAACACAGAGCTGTTTGGTTTCTTGAGGTATTTTTTTCTCTTTATGTATTTTTAAAAGCTTATTCTTTGGCTTTGTTGGTAGTATTTTGAATTTCATGCTTATGGGAAGAAATACAGTTAACAATACTAGAATATTTGGACTTGTGATATCTTGAATTTTTCTTTCATTAGTAAGGAAGATTAATTTTATTCTTAGCTTAGGAAAATAAAAGCAGGTTCTAGAATATAAAGTCTTTGTGTTGATTAGTGTGGACTTCCAGTTGGATGATCAGGTTTGGAATAGTAAACTATGATGGTTTCTTACGTGCGTGAACTACTTTGGGATCTGTAAGAAAATGCGTTCTGTTAGGTTTGTTTATCTGTTGTGTTTATGAATCGTAAAGAGGAGACCCCATTCTGAGATTGTGGCGTACGGGAGGAGAAGCTGAGTTGGACTCTGGAGTTTGAGGGCCTGGATGTGCATGATTCCGGAGCGAATCAGGAGATGGGCGGCAGAGTTGTCAGGGTGAGGGCAGCACCAGCTGGCGTGGCCCGGGGCGCGTGTGGGTCGTGTCTTAGTGCCCTGAGAACACCACAGACCCAGCACCGTGGGCCGGCCCGGAAGGCCCAGTGCCGGGGTCAGACCTGTGCCTTCCGTGTGTCCTCACGGCGGTGGAGGGTGCGGGCTCTGCCCTCGGCACCTGGTCGCCTCCCAGCACGCACTCGGGCTCGGATTCCAGCAGTCGTCGCGGGTCAGGTTTGTGGTTTCTGCTCTGTGGAGCGCGTTGCGTGGGGCAGGCTCTGTGCAGGTTCCGGGTGCGCCTTGACTAAAAGGCGCCGGGTGAGCCGTGACTCCCTGGCTACCTGAGTGTGTTCTCAGCCTCCAGGACCAGAGACTGGCTGCGTGATCGCTGTTGCTGATTGTATGTTCCTCGATGCTCTGGCTCCTTTTCATTTTCTTAGAAACCCAGAGAAGCTCCCTGCCGTGTTTCTAACCAAGGAGAGGGCCCACCACGTAGCTGCAGTGTTCCCGCCGAGCTTTCTAGGCAGCCTGGGCCAGCAGAGAAGGCCTGTGTTTTGAGGATTTTTTTCTCTGATGCTCACAGTAGCCTGGTGACAGAACGAGGTCCTGAGTAAATTTAGAAATTCCTTCAGTTGCAGGTGAAAGAGCCTGTCCAGGGTGGGCGGTGTCAGGCCCCGAGCCCTGTGAGGAGGGTGGGCAGTGAGGCCCGAGCCCTGTGAGGAGGGTGGGCAGTGAGGCCAGAGCCCTGTGGGGAGGGTGGGCAGTGAGGCCAGAGCCCTGTGAGGAGGGTGGGTGGTGTGAGGCCCGAGCCCTGTGAGGAGGGTGGGCAGTGAGGCCCCGAGCCCTGTGGGGAGGGTGGGCAGTGAGGCCCGAGCCCTGTGAGGAGGGTGGGCAGTGAGGCCCGAGCCCTGTGAGGAGGGTGGGCAGTGTGAGGCCCCGAGCCCTGTGAGGAGGGTGGGCAATGAGGCCCCGAGCCCTGTGAGGAGGGTGGGCAGTGAGGCCCCGAGCCCTGTGAGGAGGGTGGGCAGTGTGAGGCCCCGAGCCCTGTGAGGAGGGTGGGCAATGAGGCCCCGAGCCCTGTGGGGAGGGTGGGCAGTGAGGCCCGAGCCCTGTGAGGAGGGTGGGCAGTGAGGCCCGAGCCCTGTGAGGAGGGTGGGCAGTGAGGCCCGAGCCCTGTGAGGAGGGTGGGCAGTGAGGCCCGAGCCCTGTGAGGAGGGTGGGCGGTGTGAGGCCCCGAGCCCTGTGAGGAGGGTGGGCAGTGAGGCCCCGAGCCCTGTGGGGAGGGTGGGCAGTGAGGCCCCGAGCCCTGTGAGGAGGGTGGGCAGTGAGGCCCCGAGCCCTGTGGGGAGGGTGGGCAGTGAGGCCTGTGCCCTGTGAGGAGGGTGGGCAGTGAGGCCCGAGCCCTGTGAGGAGGGTGGGCAGTGAGGCCCGAGCCCTGTGAGGAGGGTGGGCAGTGAGGCCCGAGCCCTGTGAGGAGGGTGGGCAGTGAGGCCCGAGCCCTGTGAGGAGGGTGGGCGGTGTGAGGCCCCGAGCCCTGTGAGGAGGGTGGGCAGTGAGGCCCCGAGCCCTGTGGGGAGGGTGGGCAGTGAGGCCCCGAGCCCTGTGAGGAGGGTGGGCAGTGAGGCCCCGAGCCCTGTGGGGAGGGTGGGCAGTGAGGCCTGTGCCCTGTGAGGAGGGTGGGCAGTGAGGCCCGAGCCCTGTGAGGAGGGTGGGCAGTGAGGCCCGAGCCCTGTGAGGAGGGTGGGCGGTGTGAGGCCCCGAGCCCTGTGAGGAGGGTGGGTGGTGTGAGGCCCGAGCCCTGTGAGGAGGGTGGGCAATGAGGCCCCGAGCCCTGTGGGGAGGGTGGGCAGTGAGGCCCGAGCCCTGTGAGGAGGGTGGGCAGTGAGGCCCGAGCCCTGTGAGGAGGGTGGGCAGTGAGGCCCGAGCCCTGTGAGGAGGGTGGGCAGTGAGGCCCCGAGCCCTGTGGGGAGGGTGGGCAGTGAGGCCTGTGCCGTGTGAGGCCCCGAGGTCACTGGGTGTGGCCCTGCCAGGACAGCTGCAGCAGGATTCAGGATGCAACAAGTTGATGGCAGGCTGGTTCTGAAGCGGATACTGTGGGATGGCCTGTGAGTGTGCTGTAGCTATCCCTGTGAGTGTGCTGTAGCTATCCCTGTGAGTGTGCTGTAGCTATCCCTGTGAGTGGTGCTGTAGCTCTCCCTGTGAGTGTGCTGTAGCTATCCCTGTGAGTGTGCTGTAGCTATCCCTGTGAGTGTGCTGTAGCTATCCCTGTGAGTGTGCTGTAGCTATCCCTGTGAGTGGTGCTGTAGCTATCCCTGTGAGTGTGCTGTAGCTATCCCTGTGAGTGTGCTGTAGCTATCCCTGTGAGTGTGCTGTAACTATCCCTGTGAGTGTGCTGTAGCTATCCCTGTGAGTGGTGCTGTAGCTATCCCTGTGAGTGTGCTGTAGCTATCCCTGTGAGTGGTGCTGTAGCTATCCCTGTGAGTGGTGCTGTAGCTATCCCTGTGAGTGTGCTGTAGCTATCCCTGTGAGTGTGCTGTAGCTATCCCTGTGAGTGGTGCTGTAGCTATCCCTGTGAGTGGTGCTGTAGCTATCCCTGTGAGTGGTGCTGTAGCTATCCCTGTGAGTGGTGCTGTAGCTATCCCTGTGAGTGTGCTGTAGCTATCCCTGTGAGTGTGCTGTAACTATCCCTGTGAGTGGTGCTGTAGCTATCCCTGTGAGTGGTGCTGTAGCTATCCCTGTGAGTGTGCTGTAGCTATCCCTGTGAGTGTGCTGTAACTATCCCTGTGAGTGTGCTGTAGCTATCCCTGTGAGTGTGCTGTAGCTATCCCTGTGAGTGTGCTGTAGCTATCCCTGTGAGTGTGCTGTAACTATCCCTGTGAGTGTGCTGTAGCTATCCCTGCGAGTGTGCTGTAGCTATCCCTGCGAGTGTGCTATAGCTATCCCTGTGAGTGGTGCTGTAGCTATCCCTGTGGCCCTTGACAGGACTCGTCCCCCTCCGCGGGGCGGGGGAGGGGGGTGTTTATTTTCCATGAAGCTGTGAATGTGCTCAGATAGCGTCAGTTCCTCTCTCTGAGCGGTCAGGGAGTTCTGATCTAAGCAGATCAGTGTTTTTAAAGCAGGTTAGCGATACTAACTTAGGATGCGTCTCAAGATACAGTATCAAAGTCTGTCTGATGAAAGATTTTTTGTTCGTTTTTGTTAGGGAGAGAGCAGGTGAGCTCTAGTTCATTCCCCCAGATGCCCTCAATGGCTGAGACTGGGCCAGCGCTGGGAGCCGGGGTGTGTGTGGGAGGAAGTTAAAGTCAGGAGCTGGGCATCGAACCCGGCTACTCCAGGGTGGGGCAGGGCATCCAACTGCGGGGATAAACACCTGCCCCAGGATTTTTATTTTTTAAGACCTATGAATGTTAAGTGTTTTAAGCGAGTTTGGAAATGCACCAGATTCTTGGAGAAGCCGTGATAATTTCTGGTGCTAGAGAACATTTGTCCTCCAGGGGGCACCACACCTCTGCCGCCTGTGTCATTTTCTGCAGTCTCCATTTCCCCAAGTGGCAGTGGCAACCGCAGAGACCCGCAAGGTCCTCTGTGAGGCGCGGTCCCCCGTAGTCCTCAGGGTGTGCACTCGGGAGTCCAGCACTTTCCCTGCCCTCGCTCTGCCTCTTCTCCCTGGTGGCTCCTCGGCCGCAGCTCCCAGAGGCGCTGGGGCCCTGACGCTGGGCAGACGCGGCCACAGCACGGTCTCCTCAGGAGCGCCTCCGTGAGGCAGCCTAGAGCGCAGCAAGCTAACGTGGTGTGCCAGAGTCTCACCCGAGACGCTGAGCAGGCGTAGGCTAGCCGCCAGTGCCTGTGGAAACCAGTCAGCCGTGAGTGGAGCCACTTTAGGAGTAGTTAATAAAGGACGCAGAAATGCAGGCTTGAAGGGGAGCATGTAAATTAGATCTTCCATTTTTAAGAAATTTTCTGATAGGAATCTTTACTGGTTTGTTAATGAGTTAGTTTATTTTTAAAGACTTGTACGCTTTGGTAAAATGTCCTTTTATTCTCGTGCTCAGATACCAAGGTATAAAGGACAAGGTAAGAAGAAGACAAGCGGGCAGAAGGCTGGTGACCAGGTAACAATGGAGGAGCCAGGGAAAGCAGCCTGTGCTGAGACCCCTGTGACCCGCGAGTCCTGGGCCCCCGCAGGCCCAGCTGTACCTCTCCGTGCAGTGTCACCTCTGACCCGTGCCGAGGATTGATGGTCCCATGAAACAGACATGATGTGTCAGTTTTTATCCAGGGGAAATCCTAGTGTCAGATTTTAAAACTGTGCTCTCAGTTTTAATTAGAAAATTCCTGTTTTGTTGGCAATATCTATTTTCCTTTTAAATGGATGATAATGCACATACTAGCAAGCTTTTTATCCGAGAAAAATATCAAACTGTTTTTTGGAGAAGTTGGGATTGTTCCTCAGAGGTTAAACTTGGTTTCCTTCCGGCGTCTGTATTCTGCCACAGCCCAGGCCGCGGCACCCCGCTGGCCTTCACCCTGCCACCCCTCGCAGCACACAGCACAGTGGTCAGGCCCCGGCTGCTTTTTCTTCCTCCCCTAAAGATCAAATTTGACTAAATCTACTAAATTTTAATAGATTAGATGCTTTTAAAACTTAAGTATTAGAAGTCTTAGAAACATTATCGGTAGGATTTTTGCGTCTGTTTAGAATAAAACATTTAATTTTTGTGAGATTCAGTTAGTGCTGTGTTGAACCTTGGCTTGTCTCTAGATTTTTTTTCACTAAATTGAAAACTTTAAAAATTAAAGACTTTAAGAGATGTACTGGTTGTATTAGCCAGCTTCAGTGCTAGTAACTTCAGAGGTAAATTCCTGTTACCGTCTGTGCTGTTCCTTATGAATGAGAAGACGTAAGACGCCGCCCGGGGCGTTGGCACGTGAAAGCCGTGTACTCGTGCCGGGCAGCACACGTCTCATGTGGCCCTCGCCCACGGAGACCAGCTTCAGAAAGCAAGCCAAGAATATAAAAGTTTGTTTTTTATAGATGCTTTAATCTCTTTCTTTGAGTTTTTTGAAACTTAAAAAGCATATTTCATAATACTAAATGTTTATTTATTTAAATGTTATTGGTGTCATGGACCCTAAAGAAGTTAAACATTTGAAGGAAGTTCATGCATAGAGCCAAAGTGCCCTAAGAGACAGCTCCCGCTCTGCGTCGTGTGACGTGGCTGGGGTGGGCCCACCTCAGTCTGCACTGTAGCTTGGACGGGGCCTCCTGCTCCCGGGACTTGGGGGTTGAGAGTCTGGATGGGCCCATGTCCTGGAGGGCGTTCTGTGCGTCCAGTCCCTTCCGCTCTGTTGTTCCTGAGCCCTGGACTTCCTCGCTCATTTGAAGCCTTTGCCCTGTAGCCCTGGTGGTTTCTGGGTGGCCTCGGGGAGGCTGTGTTGCGTCCGGAATTGCCGGTTTGTAGCCTTAGCAAAGCCCTCTGTCTGCTTCACCGTGTGCATGCAGCAGCTTCCCAGCACCTTAACATCCGTAACACCTGAGCGTGTCAAGCTGTGTGTGCTCGTGTGTGTTGTCAGAGCAGGACGCCGGAGCCGGGCTCTCAGGAGGTGGGACCCCGCCTGTCATGCAGACATGGACCGGTGGCCAGGGAGGGCCAGGGGTGCAGGGGGCTTCACCAGAGGCAGGAGGCCAGTGTGCTGCTCACCACTGAGCTCTGGAGCCCGAGCCAGGAGCGCTGAGTGCTTCTCAGTGTTTGTAAAGATCTTCATCTGCTGCGTCATTCCTCCCGTGGCTGCACCTGCCAGAGCTGGGCGGGGCCAGGCCTCAGCCAGGAGCCAGGAGCTTCTAGGGCTCTCCCACATGGGTGGCAGTGGCTCAAACACAGGGGCCATCTTCTGCTGCTATTCCAGGCTCAGTAGCAGGGAGCTGGATCGAAGTGGAGCAGCTGGGACTTGAACTGGAGCCCATATGAAATGCCAGTGTTGCAGGCAGTGGCTTTTTTTTTTTTTTTTAAGTTGTATTTATTTATTTGAAAGTTGGAGTTACAGAGAGCGGAGAGGCAGAGGGAGAGAGAGAGAGAGGTCTTCTATCTACTAGTTCACTCCTCAATTGGCTGCAGCAGCTGGAGGAGCTGCATGGATCTGAAGCCAGGAGCTTCCTCCAGGTCTCCCACGTGGGTGCAGGGGCCCAAGGACTTGGGCCACCTTCCACTGCTTTCCCAGGCCACAGCAGAGAGCTGGATCGGAAGGGAGAAGCCAGGACTTGAACTGGCTCTCATATAGGGTGCCGGCACTGCAGGTGGTAGCTTTACCCACTGTGCCACAGTGCCAGCCCCCAAGACATTTCTTTAATATACATTAAGAATTTGGAAGTGTATATATATTAACACTTTTCTCAGATATCATCTGTGGTCATTTATTTCGTTGTGTACCATTTTGTTGTAACATTGTCCTAATTGTCTAAAAATTACAGCCACCTTTTGGTGGTATCTTCTACTCAGTTTTCCCAAGTAAGTGGTAAAAACCTTAAATATTACATGTCTTTTGTGTTTGATATAGAGTCAGATGCTTTTTAATCACCATGTTGAATTAATATTTAAAGTTTTTTGTTTTTTTTTTTAATTTGAAAGGCAAAGTTACAAAGGGAGAGGAAGAGATCCATCTTCCATCTGATAGTTCACTCCTCAAATGGCCACAATGGCTGGGACTGGGCCAGGCTAAAGCCAGGAGCCAGAAATGTCTTCCAAGTCTGCTACATGGGTCCAGGGCCCCAAGCAGAGGGGCCATCTTCTGCTGCTTTCCCAGGCTGTAGAAGGGAGCTGGATCAGAAGTGGAGCAGCCAGGACTAGAACCGTCTCCCATGTAGGATGGCAGCGTTGCGGTGGTGGCTTAACCTATTATGCTACGACGCCAGCCCTGTAAGTCTTTTCTTTCGGGGCCAGTGCCGTGGCACAATAGGTTAATCCTCCACCTGTGGTGCCAGCATCCCATATGGGTGCCGGTTCAATTCCTGGCTGCTCCTCTTCCAATCCAGCTCTCTGCTGTGGCCTGGGAAAGCAGCAGAAGATGGCTCAAGTGCTTGGGCCCCTGCACCCACATGGGAGACCAGAAAGAAGCTCCTTTGGATCGGCACAGCTCTGGCTGTTGAGGCCATTTGGGGAGTGATCCAACGGAAAGAAGACCTCTCTCTGTGTCTCTCCCTTTCACTGTCTGTAACTCTACCTCTCAAATAAATAAATCAATAATAAAATCTTTAAAAAGAGTCTTTTCTATTATCAATTTTCTGATGTTTTAAAATTAATGTGTACTGAGGTACTCATTGCTTTGAATTCTTAAAAATATAGCATTTCTTAATGCATTGTTCCTTGTTTTCACAATTCTAGGATAAGCCCAGGTTTGTGTTCATTTAGTGCAGTGATGATGGTCACATTTTGTGTGGGAAGGTATTTTAAAAGATTGGTGTAAAAGGCCTGTTATCAGAAAATTATGCATAAATTTCAATGTTTTTTTGCACCAAAATTTATGTTTTAATTCCATTTTTCTAAATTCTTTTTGAAGTACCTTGGGTATTTCTGGGGTGTTTGCTTTTTGTGTCTTTTGAGTTTACTTCAGGGTTTTTCGAATGCCAAGTATTCTCATTCCTACCACATGGTCCAGCACTTCCTGCCTTCCTGGGCAGCCATTGGCCCCAGTCTGCTGTGCTAGAATTGGCCATCGGCTCCTGCGGGCTGCTCCCGGCTGGACAGGGCAGAGGCACAGGGTGCGGCAGAGCGGCAGTGCTCAGGGTCACCTCAGGGCTTGTCACCCAGAGACCTTGTCCTGTCCTGTGTCTGAGGAATTGGTTGGTTCTCTAGAATCTGGCTCTTTAGAGAAGTTGAAATGTTTGTGGGTTCTATAATTCTACAGTATTTACTTTTCTAGGTGAGCAAGTTAAACTTCTTAAATGTGTATGTCATAATTAGCAAAAATCCCTTTTCTTAATACTTCATAAAGTGGTAGGCGAGAAACTGCCCTTGGCAGGCTGGGGCGGGAGAAGGGCTGGCTGGAGAGGCGTGGCTGGGAAAGAGCAGGAAGTACTGGGGACATTCTGAACACGTCAGAGCTGGCGCCTTTCTCTGGCTTGGATGTTTCCTCTGCTGTGAACAGTGCAGATTGCTTAGGAAAAACAAACTTCTTTTTCCAGGTTCTTCAGAAATTCTAGGGGCGGGTATGAGGCGCAGCACTTGGATGCCCATCTCTGTATCCGAGTGCAGTGCTGGTTGATCTGATCCAGCTTCCTGCTCATGCGCGCTCTGGAGGGCAGCGGTGATGGCTCAGGATGGAGCTCCAGGCTCCTGGTCTCGGCCTGGCCCAGCCTCGCTGTTGTGGGCATTTGGGAAAAGAACCAGCAGATGGAAGATTTCTCTCCTGTCTTCTCCCTCTGCATGCACTCGCTTGTTCTCTCTCTGCCTTTCTTTCTTTCTTTTCTCTCTTTCTTCTCTCTCTTTGCTTTTCAAATAAAGTGCAAAAGTATTTAGGAGACATTCTAGTGACAGTTCCATTTTTGGCTACTAGAAAGTTAGTAATGTTTTCTACTGTGAAACTTCTAATGCTGCTTTGTGTTCATCTGGAGGTGGCTGAGTTCTTGGTCCCATGTATGGTATTAGAAAATAAGCATTAAAGCTGTCTTACAGCTTCAGTTCCCATAAAGCTTGTTAGTCTTGAACTCTACTTAGGGATTGATGACTGTTGTAGTGGCTGCGAAAGAGACAAAGCCTACGCTGTAGCTACGAGAAGTGACTATCCCCACGGCTACCATAGCAGGGAGAGGCGGTAGTTATGAGAAATGACTGTCTCCATGGCTACCACAACAGGGAGAGGCTGTAGCTACGAGAAATGACTGTCTCCATGGCTACCACAACAGGGAGAGGCTGTAGCTACGAGAAATGACTGTCTCCATGGCTACTGTAACAGGGAGAGGCTGTAGTTACGAGAAATGACTGTCCCCATGGCTACCCTAACAGGGAGAGGCTGTAGCCAAGAAGTGACTGTCTCCATGGCTTCCATAACAGGGAGAGGCTGTAGTTACGAGAAATGACTGTCCCCATGGCTGCCCTAACAGGGAGAGGCTGTAGCTACAAGAAGTGACTGTCTCCATGGCTTCCATAACAGGGAGAGGCTGTAGTTACGAGAAATGACTGTCCCCATGGCTACCCTAACAGGGAGAGGCTGTAGCTACAAGAAGTGACTGTCTCCATGGCTTCCGTAACAGGGAGAGGCTGTAGTTACGAGAAATGACTGTCCCCATGGCTACCCTAACAGGGAGAGGCTGTAGCTACAAGAAGTGACTGTCTCCATGGCTTCCGTAACAGGGAGAGGCTGTAGTTACGAGAAATGACTGTCCCCATGGCTGCCCTAACAGGGAGAGGCTGTAGCTACAAGAAGTGACTGTCTCCACGGCTACCGTAACAGGGAGAAGCTGTAGTTAAGAGAAATGACTGTCCCCATGGCTACCCTAACAGGGAGAGGCTGTAGCTACAAGAAGTGACTGTCTCCACGGCTACCGTAACAGGGAGAGGCTGAGAGGCTTAAACCGACAGAAGTCCTCTGTCACTGTTGTCGAGGCTCAGAAGTTGGACGTGGGGGTGTCTGCCTGGCTCCTGCTGGTTGCCAACAGTCCAGCTTGTAGGTGGAGCCCTCAGCCTGCTTGCGTGTTCACGTGTGCTCTCCCTGGGTGCCTTCCCCTTCCTGTGCAGTGCCAGCCAGCGGACTCCACACTGCCTCCCCGTGGCCACATCTGCGGGGTCCTCCCTCCAGGTGGAGAATGTTGTTAGAAGATTGTCAAGTTTCTGCTTCTTTGAAAATACCGGATACTGTCTGAAAGGATGATGATTTGGTGTTTGTTGTTCTGGATAACCGCTTATAATGAGTAATTTTCTTACATTAGTAGCACATGGGCTGTACAGCGCTCAGCAGACCTAAAACTGTAGTAAGTGTCTCGAGTCTCACCAGTTAACGAAGGCTTTGAACCAGCGTGAAGATTGGGGCCCACGCTGTGTAGCCTGTGATGCTGCATCGCTGTGAGTGCCAGTTCCTGTCCCGGCTCCTCCACTTCCATGCCTGGAAAGCAGTGGAAGGTGGCTCCGGTGTTCGGGCCCCTGCCACCCACCTGGGAGGCTGCTGGCCCCTGGCTTCAGCCTGGCTCCGCCCTGGCCGTTGCAGCCATCTGGGGAGTGAACCAGCAGGTGGAAGAGCTCTCTCCCTCTCTCTCTGGAGCTCTGACTTTCAAGTGAATAAACCTTCCCACAGAAGGAGAAAGGAAATGTGAACACGTCTCAGGTAGTGCACTTTGTGCACACACGAGAAGTGGAGCAGGGCCTGGAGAGCGCCCCTGCCACCCCTGCTCCCGTGGTCACTGCCTCTGGTCTCCCCTGCCGACCAGCCCTCCCCCCAGCCCTTCGCCCCGTCCACCCCTTCTCCCTCCCACCCATCGAGCCCCCCAATCCAGTCCTCCCCCCCACCCCATCCAGTCCTTCTTTCTTAATCCTTTTGGTTTGAAATATACTAATGTCGTCCACTCTTCAGGAAACTGAGGCCTAAGGAACTGACCTGTGTGAGGTTCTGCAGTTTATAGTTCAGTGGGGCTACACCAGGTTTCTTGTTTCAGGAGCTAGATCTACAGGTGTTTCACACAGCAGCGCTCTCTTTAGCGTGGAAGGCTGAAGCTTGGCCAGTAGCCGCTTCGTGTAGATCAGCCTACTAGTGCAATGTGACAATGGACCCTGGAACCAAGCTGTGGCTGATACTGACCCCGGTGTAGCTGGGCACCGTGACAAGTGACGGGTCTCTGTTTCCTTTTTATATCCACAGTGAAAACAGCCTAGCCCATGCCAGAGGGTTGTTTTGAGGGTTAAATGAGGTGTCGATAGAGACACATTTGAATGCTGTCCGACAGTGGTAGCTGCTTTTATTACTACTAGCATTATGTTGTGTTTGTTACAATTCATACAACATGTCTGAAAGTCACAAGAACTCTGGTCAAGAAGAGAAGGTGAAGGTCGGGGCTGACGGGGCGTCCGCCTGGGCCGGCAGGGATGGTCGGGGCTGACGGAGCGTCCGCCTGGGCCGGCAGGGATGGTCGGGGCTGACGGGGCGTCCGCCTGGGCCGGCAGGGATGGTTGGGGCTGACGGGGCGTCCGCCTGGGCCGGCAGGGATGGTCGGGGCGGGGCTGACGGGGCGTCCGCCTGGGCCGGCAGGGATGGTCGGGGCGGGGCTGACGGGGCGTCCGCCTGGGCCGGCAGGGATGGTCGGGGCTGACGGGGCGTCCGCCTGGGCCGGCAGGGATGGTCGGGGCAGACGGGGCGTCCGCCTGGGCCGGCAGGGATGGTCGGGGCTGACGGGGCGTCCGCCTGGGCCGGCAGGAGTGCTTGAGAGCTTCTCACGTCAGCCATGGCACGAGGGGAATGTGTGTGCCCGGGTGTGCGTGAGCGGAGGGCCAGGGCGCCACGCTGGGAGCCACAGACAGGGCTGTCGGGGGCTGTCTTTGACTGGGTGTGACGCCAGCTGGACAACTGCTGCTCTCTGACGGTCACCTCGGCGCCTGGGTCATTTGTGTGAAAGACTCTTCCTTTTCTCCTGTAATAATGCCCTCTCCAATTTCAAGTTGAACATGTGTTAATTTAAGGTAAGTTAGGAAGCCATGACGTGTTAGTAGGAGGAATTGAGAGGCTGTTTACACAAGAGGTGCACATAGCAAGGGGAAGGGAATGGAATACGTTTTTCTCTTCTTTGGAAGTTGGCCATGTTTGGAAGCTTGGGGATGAAGTAAAAAAAAAAAAAATGACAGGATTGCCCTGAGTTTGTGACGGTTTACGCTGTTGCAGGCTGCGCACACACGTGTGTGCTGCACACACACACACACACGGGACTTCTTCAGGGTCCCCTCAGCAGACCTCTCTGTCCGTCCCTCCAGAAGGCCAGCGGCGAGGCCAGTCAGAGCGACACGAGCGCCGCCTCGTCGGAGCTGAGGAGCAGGGGCAGTCCTCACCTGCTGCCCCAGGAAGCCACAGTCGGGGCGCTCCTGAGCCCCAGAACCGCGGAGGGCGCAGATGGAGCCGGCCCCTGTGCGGATGCAGACGACCTGGAAGGGGACTCTTTCTTTGACGACCCTATTCCTGGGCCCGAGAAAACGTACGGCTGGTGAGCAGCGTTTCTGGACTATCAGCCCGGAGATTTCAGATGCAGTTTCCGAGTGTTTTAATTTTATGGTTAAAAAATAATGACCCACCAGTGGTTCTATAATTGCCAAACCCATAAATCTGATTTTTTTTAAAGTTTATTACGTTGTAAAGCAACCCCAGGTTTGGCCTGGGATTGGTCAGTCGTTAAGGACAGGACTTGGCAGAGCAGTGGGGATTCCTGCCCTCAGTAAGCTCCCCCGCGTGGAGAGTCAGCCCCTCAGTGAGAGGCACACCCGTGTGCTGGGTGAGGGAGGGGGAGGGCAGGACAGTCCTGGGGACCAGGCGAAGTGGTGTGGGGGGGGTTTCCAAAGATGGAGGAGGTCCCCAAGAAATGGACCTCGCAGCACCTGGAGGCCGGGGAGGTGTGAGGGAGGGGGAGAGAGAGGGAGGGAGGCTGGACGGGGCCAGGGAGGTGTGAGAGAGAGGGAGGGAGGGAGGGAGGGAGGCTGGACAGGGCCAGGGAGATGTGGGAGGGAGGGAGGCTGGACAGGGCCAAGGAGGTGAGAGAGAGAGGGAGGGAGGGAGGGAGGCTGGACAGGGCCAGGGAGGGGGGAGGGAGGGAGGCTGGACAGGGCCAGGGAGATGTGAGAGAGAGAGGGAGGGAGGGAGGGAGGCTGGACAGGGCCAGGGAGGTGAGAGAGAGAGAGAGGGAGGGAGGGAGGGAGGGAGGCTGGACAAGGCCAGGGAGATGTGAGAGAGAGAGGGAGGGAGGGAGGGAGGCTGGACAGGGCCAGGGAGGTGAGAGAGAGAGAGAGGGAGGGAGGGAGGCTGGACAAGGCCAGGGAGGTGAGAGAGAGAGAGAGGGAGGGAGGGAGGGAGGCTGGACAGGGCCAGGGAGGTGTGAGAGAGGGGGAGAGAGGGAGGGAGGGAGGCTGGACAGGGCCAGGGAGGTGAGAGAGAGAGGGAGGGAGGGAGGCTGGATGGGGCCAGGGAGGTGAGAGAGAGAGAGGGAGGAGAGGCTGGAAGAGGCCCTGTGAACATGTGCTGGAAACCCCTCAGCAGGTTCAGCCATGGAGTTCAGGCTGCTTTGTTCGAATGGGGACAGGGATGCCTGGAAGGACTGGAGTGGGTCAGGAATTGTAGAGCGCGTTGGTTTTCTGATGAGTTTTGTGAGGGGTGCAGAGGTGGTGGCTGCAGGGTGGGATGTGGGACTGAATGGCTGTTAGCGTGCGAAGAGCACCGTGCGCACTGAGGTGCCGCTCCTGGGTTTTTTGTTAATTTTTAAGTTTTATTCATTTGAAAGAGTTAAAGAGAAAGAGGGGAGACAGAGATCTTCAGTCTGCGGGTTCACTCCCCAAACAGCCACAACAGCCGGAGCCGGGCCAGGCTGAAGCTTGGGGCCAGGAGCTTCGTCCAGGGCTCCCACAAGGGTGCAGGCCCAAGCACTGGGGCTGTCTTCTGCCTTCCCAGTGCGTTAGCAGGGAGCTGGATTGGAAGTCGAGCAGCCAGGACTCAAATTGGTGCCCAAATGGAATGTTAGCTCTGCAGGCTGTGGCTTAACCCATTACACTACAATGCTAGCCCTTAATGTCTTGTCGTAATTTGTTTTTTTAATTGGGAAGGCAGAAAGAGATAGATGGAGAGAGATCTTCTGTCTACTGGTTCACTCCCAAAATATCTTGAAAAGCCAGGGCTGGGCAGGCTGAAGCTGGGAGTCTGGAACTGTGTCTGGGTCTCCAAGCACTGAGCCGTCACCTGCTGCTTCGCAGGGTCTTTGCTCGTTAGCAGGAAGCGGAGTTGGGACCAGAGTAGCCAGTGCGTCAGTCAGGCTCCCCGGGCGGGCTGCAGGGTCTGAGGCAGTGGCTTCACTGTCCTCACGACGAGCGGAGTGGCCCCTGTCAGCAGGGCGAGACGTGTGCACCCGCTCCTTGGGTTCACAGCTGCGTGAGGCCAGAGGAGGAGGACTGGAGATGTGAGGGGTTAGAGGAGGTGTGGAAGGGGCTGTGGGGGCTGGGTTGCTGTGCAGTATCGGTAGCCCTCATGGTTGGCGCTGTCCGCTGAAGGGCACGTCCCCAGCTTGGCTGTTGGAGGCTTGCCAGTGGGCTCCTCTGTTCATGGCTGCCTTCCTGAGGGTGGGACAGGGCTCCTGAGATGTCTCCGGGAGGGCGGGCTGGAGCAGTCCGTGTGGCTGGGGAGAGGGAAGGAGCCGCCGAGAGCCGAGCTGCTCCTCCTGGCTGGCTCTGTGGGTCTGCGAGCGGTGTCAGCTGCAGGGCTCTGGGCTGAGGGCTGTGCCTTCCCTCGGTGGCAGGCGCTGAGACTGCCGTGTAACTGTCGCGTGCCTCTTGTCAGGAGAAGTGAAGCTAGGAGGCCAGTGGGCAGCCTGGCCCCCCTCTCAGACGCGCCCCCCGTGCGGAGTGGACTCAGCTCACTGGAGGGAGCCCCCTCCTTGAAAGACTCTGAGAGTGAGTATCTGTGTCAGGTGCGTTTCTCTACAGTGAAGTGGGATACGATGACTGAGGATTCTTTTCCTAGGAAAATCGTAATATAGCCCATAACTTTATCATTTCGATGTTTCCTGTTAAAATCTCGTGTGTTTTTGTTTTTTCAGAAGTGGTTGCATTCTCTGTATCGTTTTGCCTTTCCTTGTCCCATCAGGAGACTTCAGGCGGGGACTCCCAGTCAGTCTGTGAGCAGAGGGAAGGCCGCGGCTCTGCCGTGTGCTGCGCTGTTAAGTGAGGGTGTTAGCAGCATAGGCCTGTTCAGTGCACTTCTGGCTTCCGATTTTCACCCTGAGATGAGTTCAAGTCAAGGAATAGATATAATAATTTTTAAGTCATTTCTCGCACATTTAGAATTAATTGAGCTGAATTTAAGTTCAGTTATTTCTTGATTCATTTTGTAAAGATTTGATTTATTTGAGAGTTACGGAAAGAGAGAGGGAGAGAGACAGGTCTCCCGTCTGCTGGTTCACTCCCCAAAGGGCTGCGATGGTCGGAGCTGGGCCAGTCCAAAGCCAGAAGCCTGGAGCTTCTTCCAGGTCTCCCTTGTGGGTGCAGGGGCCTGAGGACTTGGGCCATCTTCTACTGCTTTCCCAGGCCACAGCAGAGAGCTGGATTGGAAGTGGAGCAGCCAGGACTTGAACCAGCGTCCATAGGGGATGGAGGCTTATCCTACTATGCCACAGTGCTGCCCCCTGGTTCAGTTATTTATAGAAATTTGTTCTGTGATGCCGCAGTAATCTTTATAGGAAGGTTGAATGAAGCAGTCGTCTGCCCTCAGGGACTGGGATCTCACATGTCTCTTAGGTTTACAGAAGTAGAGATGAGGAGGTAGACATGGAACAGCCAGACTCCTTCACCACGTCCCTTCCCCTCCCTCCTAAGTGTGGTGACAGTGCTGAGTTGAAAACAAACATGTAGGGGCTGGTGCTGTGGCATTGTGGGTAAAGCTACCGCCTGCAGTGCCAGCATCCCATATGGGCACCAGTTTGAGTCCTGGCTGCTCCACTTCCAGTCCTGCTGTGGCCTGGGAAAGCAGTGGAAGATGGCCAAGTCCTTGGGCCCCTGCACCTGTGTTGGAGACTTGGAGGAAGCTCCTGGCTCTGGCTTCACATTGGCGCAGCTCTGGCCATTGCAGCCATCTGGGCAGTGAACCAATGGATGGAAGACCTCTCTCGCTTTCTTTCTCTCTCTCTAACTCTTCTTTCAAATAAATAAATAAATCTTTAAAGAATGTAGATCTGCAGACCGACCTTGTGTGCTGTGTCACACCAGACAGGATGTGATTGGCAGTGTTTAGAGCATACATGTGCGTCTCTTGCAGGACTTTCCTGAAATAGATTGACTAGTATTTGCAGTGTTTTGCCTGATTGTGCAGTCCTTCCTAAGCTTTTGTCACCGTGGGGCTTGCAGCACACGAGAAGTGGTCTCCGGCTTCTCGTCAGCGTCTGGTAGCCAGAGTGTGCCAGAATGTGGCTCATGGCGCCGTCGCCATGCTCTTGTCTGTGGCTGTTGCCGCCTTCAGGAAAGAGGCCAGGCTGGCACGATGATGTCACTCTGACTGCACGTGACGTGGACAGGGTGTTGAGAACTGAGGACTAAGAGGTGAAAGTGACGAGAGGTCAGCTTGGTAGATGAAGTGCTGGATGAGTGGAAGCAAAGTCCAGAAGTCCCCAGGAAAAACAGCACTGATAAAGATAACCCCAGGCACAGGGCAGACTTCCGAGCTGCTGGTGAGCGCGACGTCTGCGTGGTGTGTGATCAGAAGGGAGGGCGTGCGTCCTGTGAGCGTCCTTAACCCGTCTGCGGGTTTTCCCTGACTCTGGGTTTCCTGCTCTGATGAAGGAGCCTCCTGCTGAAGGGAGGACGGGTGTGTGGGGGAGGCTGCGTTCTGAAAGTCACTTTAATCCTGGTCATTTTTTGTTTGTTTACAGGCAAGAGAGGAAGCGCGGTGCTGAAGGATCTGAAGCTAGTCAACGATAAAATGGGGTCCCTGGGATTAGGTAACCAGACTTCAGTTTCACTGCTGGCTGCTTGCACGTGATTGTTGTTGGGACAGAGTGAGTGACCCAGCCTGCACTGAGCCACGTGGTGCTGGGGACCGGGGCTGTAGGCTGCTGCAGAGGGGCTGTAGCAGCAGCTGAGACAGACCTGTCTCGCGTAGTTTAAATTCTAGAAGGGAAGACAGGTGTCACGCAGGGACCTACAGGTATTTTGAGTCTTACTGGTTTGGAGAGGGTGCTGGGTTGCCTTCACCTACCCCGGGCTTCCGGGAAAGCCTTCTGGGAGAATAACTTCTGTGCTGAGCCTGGTGTTGAGGAGGACCAGCCTCAAGACGAAGCAGGGAGATTTTGGTTCCGATTGGAAGAAGTCTGCATAGCAGAGCTGTTCTCTAGGTATTGGGAGCAGGGGATTGCCAGTCCAGGCCCAGCCCAGACCCAGGGAACTGAGTCTTAGAAAAGCCCTGAGGTGCTGTGTGCACTTCTGTTCTAGGAGGCAGAAGTCGCTGAGCCCGCCGTGGGGAATCATCCGTGTGAAGTACGAGTCCCCGTGTGACACTGCTGAACCCTGGGCTGCGTGTGCAGACCGTCCTCCTGCTTTCTGTTCTGTGCAGCCCCCGGCAGGCGTGACAGAGCCTACCCCAGCCCTGACCTGTTGCTGCCCCGGGGGACGTGCAGGGACGTCAGGGCTCTGCTCTGCGAGCCCTCAGCCTCCACAGGAAGAAGGCTGCGTCTGCTCTGCGCTCTTGGCCTTTACGTCAGCCGTCTAGAAACTGCCCCTCCCTCTGGAGAAGCTCCCCGCTAGTGCGAAGAGCTGGGGTCTGGAGTTGAGATCCAAGTGAACACTCGTGCGGTGGCTCTCGTGGACATGGACGGGTGGGGCAGGGAGGTGAACCGAGCTGCTGTTCTCCGCTCAGTTAGGGGAGCTCACAGCCCCACCTCAGTGTTTGCATTACGTCCACATACGTAAATCACAGCTCGCTGCCTGGCACGCTGGGGCCTGGTAAGTGCTGGGCGCTTTGTTACTGTGCTCCCGGCTGGCGGCCCGCTCCTTGTTCTGCACAAGCCTGGTGCCGAGGCTGTGTGCTCCGCTCTCAGTGCGCCTCTCCTGCCGGCTCTCAGAGCAGTCGCTTGTCTTCTCTGCCCCGCCGAGGGGTTATCTGCCACCTCCACGGGCATCCCTTGAGCTTACTCCAGATCCAAACTTGCCACAGCCGTCCCACCATCTGGGCTCGGTCTCCTCCTCTGCCATCTGATTGCACTTACGTGCAGCCGAAGGAGCTGCCGTGGCTGTTTCTTGGCCTCACCAGCTGGCCACCGCGTGGTTGGTTTCGTCAGAGCACTCCTGCTGTCTTCTCTCTGTGCCCTGCCTGACAGTGCCCGATTCGTGTCAAGCACTTGCAGCCCCTGCGCCTGCGAGGTGACCATTCCAGGGTGGAGAGCAGACCTGGAGTCGTCCCCACTCCCTCTTGTCTCCAGGGATCCTGATCCCTGCTGCACGTCTGAGCGTGGCGGTAGCAGCGGTTCTCTCCTCCGCCCCGTCCCAGCCTTGTCCTGCCTGGTTGCCCACAGCAGCCCTCTGGGGACTTGCTCCCTTCTCGCCTCTCCCTCCATGTTTCCTCGGGACATGGTTGAGTGTCCGTGGGAGAAGGACTTCTGACGCTGCTCCCTCTTCTCAACTCCTCTCTGCCCCCAACATCTTCCCTCCCCAAAAGATGGGTTGCCCTTGGCTGAAGTCTTGACCGTAGCCTGCCAGGCCTTGAATATTCCGGCCCCTGCCAGCCCCTGTGACGTCGTGCCCCTTGTTCTGTGGTTGGACTGGCTTCCTCACCACAGCCTCCCTGCTCCCAGGCTCTGTGCATGTGCCCCTGGAGCACGCTCCGCCCACACTGCGTGCCACTCGCGGCTTCTTGAGGTTTTGGTGCACTGCAGCCTGCGAGGGTTCATCCAGCTGTTCTAGGAGCGTCCAGTCCCTCCTCCCTTGTTGCCTCTTTCTGTGTGTTGGGCTGTTGCTCCCAGAGGCCATTGCTGTACCTGCAGGGACCCTGGTGGTCACTCTCGTATTTGATGACTAAATGAAGGAGTCACCTTGTTGGCTCCCGTCCGGGACCTGGGTCTGCTCAGCAGGACGCTGTGTGGAGCAGTTCAGTCCCATGCTCTGGGCAGCTTGGTGTCGAGCTAGGGTCTCCTCGTCTGCGTCTGCCCTCCTGGAGTTCCTGTGTGTCTTCCCTATGCGCTGATCTGCACTGGTAGACAGCCTCTCATGCCTCCAGGTCGTCAGCATCTGGCCCTCCGAGGATGGGGGAGAGGGACAGCGAGTCTGTCAGGGCCTTCCAGGACACTGAGAAACTGGTGGTGCCCCCTGTGGTCACTGCTGGTCAGAACCCAGCCGCAGACCCTGTCTGAGTAAGCGCTCCAGACACGGATCCTCCTGGGAGCCCATGCTTGGTGTGGATCTCGCCAGGGTTTAGAGCTGGGGACATGAGCAGGAAAGGGCCCCCGACTCCCCCTCGGCCACAGCGCCCTTCATGCAGGGCTGTGGGTTTGCATCTGCCACTGTCAGGCAGGTGTTCTGTGCTGTACTTCAAGCCTCTCTGTTCCTGGTGGTAAATACTTAGTGTACCGTGTTGGAAAGGCTCAGTAGCTGAAAGCAGGCGGCTGCAGGGGCTTGGTGATGCTGGACCCCTGAGAACCACGAGTGGCGATCACGTTATGTGAGTAGCTGCTCTTGAGAACCTGGGGTAGGGCGGGATGTGTTGTAGCCAGTAAACTGCCACCTGCAGTGCCGGCATCCCATGCGGGTGCCAGTCAGGTCCCGGCTGCTCCACTTCCAATCCAGCTCCCTGCTAATGCGACTGGGAAAGCAGCAAAAGCTGGGCCAAGTGTTGGGGCCCCTGCACCCACGTGGGAGACCTGGAAGAAGCTCCTGGCTCCTGGCTTCGGATCATCACAGCTCTGGCGATTCTGGCCAATTGGGGAGTGAACCAGCGGATGGAAGACCTCTGTGTCTCTCTCTGCCTCTCCTCTCTCTCTGCCTCTCCTCTCTGTGTAACTCTGACTTTGAAATGAATAAATCTTAAAAAAAAAAAAAAAAAAAAAAGATGGTGCAGACACTTAGAATTGTGTTTGTCATTTGCCTCCAGAGAATATAGCAAATTATTTTAGGGTTTTAGCACTTTTTTAAGGGTTTTTTTTGTTGTTTTGATTTTTACTTATTTGACAGAGTTATGGAGAGAGGGAGAGAGAGAGACCTTCCCACGTGGCTGCAGTGACTGGGACTGGGCTACCCAGAGCCGGATCCTCGTCTCCCACAGGGATGCAGGGACCCAAGCGCTTGGCCTTCTTCGCTGCTTTGCCAGGAACAGTAGTAGGGAGCTGAATAAAAGATGGAGCGGCCAGGACTCAAACTGGTGTTCGTATGGGATGCTGGCATTGTAGACAGTGGCTTAACCCTCTGTGTTAACCCGCTGTGCTTCGACACTGGCCACAGTGCTTCTTTGTAAATGATGTGGTGTCATTCTGCGATGAGAATTGGAAGGAAGTGTGTCTCTGTCGTGTGTGTGTGTGTGTAGGTGTGTGTATGTGTGTGTGCACCTTTGTGAATACCCTTATTTGAGAGGCAGAGACAGCTCACATCTGCTTGTCCACTCCCTCAGTTCCTGTGATGGCTGGGGCTGGGCCAGGGCGGAAGCTGGGAACTGGGAGCTGTCGGGCTCGCATGCGTGATGGGGGCACAGCCACTTGAGCCATCCCCACTGACCCCCAGGGTCTGCCTTAGTGGGAGGCTGGAGTGAGGAGCCAGGGCCTGGCATCAGATGTGGGACAGGAGCATCTTAACCAACGCCCACGCGGGAGTGTGTGTGGCTGTCGGTAAACCCTGAAGTGTGGCTGCACAAGTGTGACTTCTCTTCTCACCTTTATCAGGCGCTGGAGAGGATGACGACTATGTCGACGACTTTAATAGGTAAGAAAACAGTCGGCACATGTGTAAATATATAGATAGGTAAACTGCAAATACAGGCAAGTACGGCAGAATCATACCAGGGCTTATTTTAGTGCAGTTGAGTCTTTTGTTCATCTTGATTTGACATGAATAAAATACTGTATCTGGGAGCGTGTGTTTGCTTCCTATTAGAATATGGATGTTCGTATTGCATTCAGGAGACGTGGTAGGACCGGTCCCTGCAGACTGGGGTCCCGCAGCCACAGCCCGGAGCTGGGTTGTGAGTGCTTTCTCCTTGTTCTTCCCTCTCTGAGATGGGATTGTCAGCTATCATTGCAGATGGGGTTCCTTAGGATGTGTGTCACTTGATTTACAATCTGTGAGTTGGCTAATAATGGAGAAGTAATGTTGTGAATATAATTAAAACTTTAAATTCAGTGCCTGAAACTTGTTTAATTGATAGTTTTATTCTGATTGGAAATTTATATTTTTCAGCAGGACAGTTTACTTTTTTTGAGAGGAACTGTGATATAATTGGTGAAATTTTTCTTTAAAGATTTTATTTATTTGAAAGAGTTACATAGAGTGGTAGAGCCAGAGAGCGAGCGAGAGGTCTTCCATCTGCTGGTTTACTCCCCAAGTGACCGCAGTGGCCATAGCTGAGCTGATCCGAAGCCAGGAGCCAGGAGCTTCTTCTGGGTCCCCCACATGGGTGCAGGGCCCCAGGACTTGGGCCATCCTCTACTGCTTTTCCAGGCCACAGCAGAGAGCTGGATAGGAAGTGGAGCAGCCAGGACTGGTGCCCATATGGGGTGCCGGCGCTGCAGGCTGGGGCTTTAACCCGCTGCTGCACAGCACTGGCCCTGATTGGTGAAATGTTGAAATCTGTTTCTTGCCATCCTGTCCAGGGTCACCAGAATGAACCTTAGTTTTCTGTCTGTTTCTGTCCGCTTGCTGCGTGTTCTGAGAGTCACGTGAGAGGATGTTGACGTGAAATCACTGATAGTTCATGTGAGATTTAAGCGGTGAAAATCAGTATCTGAGAGCTTGAAGAATGGTGATCGTTCTCCTCAGATGTTTATTTTCGGAGTTTTTATTTTTGTTTTTCTCTTAGTACCAGCCATCGCTCAGAAAGAAGCGAGTTGAGTATCGGTGAAGAGATCGAAGAAGACCTCTCTGTGGAAATCGAGGACATCAACACCAGCGATAAAGTAGGTGTCACACCTTAGCGTGCCCTGCTGCTGTTGCTGCCTGCTTGTTGATTTACTTCCTGCAGAGCTTTAACAGTCCACACTGATGGTAGAAAAACAGTTGGCAGCTGTGGCCCGTTCATGGCAGCTGCTGGTGCAGGTGTGCAGGGAACGTGCCTTCTGTGCGGCTGGCTGTGGTCGTCACCCACCGCGGTGCCCAGGAGCGTCGGAGTGACAGATGCGGTTTAAGGGAGGCCACGACGGAGCAGGACTGGAGACCGAGTCACCCACTGATGTGCATGGGGTCAGTGTGGGCTGAAGCTGAGAGCAGAGGACAGTGTGGTCACTTCAGGGCCACTTGTGCCGTCGAGACAGGCAGGTCAGGGCTGAGCTAGGACCGCAGCCAGCAGGACAGCAGAGCGTGTTCTGGCATAGAATCAGGAGTTCTTACCTGAGGTCCAGATCTGACGTTTCTTGGATGACGAGCTGTGGCAGTCCCGGCTCCGTGTCTCCGTCTGCCTGAGCTGTCGGCAGAGCTCTGGTCATTGCCTCAGGGTGTGGGTGGCTCTGGCCAGAAGGTGGCTGCTGTCTGGAGAGTGGCTGAGGCCCAGGGTCAGCGTGGGTCCCCTGGGGAGGGCCTCCCCGAGAGGAGCAGTCTGCAGTGCATCCCCGTGGCCTGCGTTGCTGGGGTCTGCCTTTTATTTTTTTGAGAGGTAGAGTTACAGGCAGAGAGAGGAAGAGACAGATCTTCCATCCGCTGGTTCACTCCCCAAATGGCCACAACGGCCAGGGCTGGGCTGATCCAAAGCCAGGAGCTTCTTTTGGGTCTTCCAGTGGGTGCAGGGGCCCAAGCGCTTGGGCCTTTTTCCACTGCTTTCCCAAGCCATAGCAGACAGCTGGATTGGAAGAGGAGCAGCCAGGAGTCGAACTGGCACCCATATGGGATGCCGGTGTTGCAGATAGGGGCCTAACCTACTGTGCCACAGTGCTGGATGCACTGATTTTTTTAATGCTTATTTTATTTATTTTGAGGTGGGGAGAGAGAGAGAGAAAGGTGTCTTCTGTCTGCTGGTTCACCCGCCAAATGCTTCCGACATCCAGGGCTGGGCCAGGCTCAGCCAGTAGCCTGAAGCTCCATCTGAGTCTCCCTGTGTGGTGTCAGGCACTTGAGTCAGCATTTGCTGCCTCCCAGGATGCATTAGGAGGAAGCCAGACGGGAAGCGGGGTGGCTGAGACCCTCCAAAGTGGGGAATGGGCTTCTAAGTAGCAGCTAGCCCACTGCGCCACAGCTCCGGCCCCTGAATCATTGTCTTGATAACGTTAATGTGAAGTTCAAGTGTTAGCCAGGATAGAGGTAAGAATATGACACAGGAGACCCGGCATTCGTGACTGTCCAGCCCCACAGGTGAGCAGGTGAGTAGGCTCGGAGCAGCAGAGCCCGCAGTGCAGGTGGGCAGGGCAGGGCAGGGCCCGCAGTGCAGGTGAGCAGGTGAGGGCAGGGCCCGCAGTGCAGGTGGGCAGCGCAGGGCAGAGCCCGCAGTGCAGGTGGGCAGGGCAGGGCAGGGCAGGGCCCGCAGTGCAGGTGGGCAGGTGAGGGCAGGGCCCGCAGTGCAGGTGGGCAGGTGAGGGCAGAGCCCGCAGTGCAGGTGGGCAGGTGAGGGCAGAGCCCGCAGTGCAGGTGGGCAGGTGGGCAGGGGAGGGCAGCAGAGCCCCGGGCTCTCTGGGAAGGGTCTCTGCTGCGGGTCTGTGTCAAGCTTGCTCTCCCGGAGCTCCTGGTCGTCTCTTCAAGAGGTTCCGAGTTCCTCTTTGAGGCAGTTTCAGTTTGTGACGTGAACAGTGTGTTTTATAGTTTCCAAGATGACTGCTTTGCATCCTAATTCTAAAACTAGGGAAGCACCTTATCAGATAATAAAATGTCTTTATCAGATAGCGTTTACTTCTAGTTAGTGTTCATCCAGTTTCCTTTTTCGGTGACCACTTAAGTTAAACATTTTCTCTGGAAGTTTTTGGTTATTCTGGTGTTTTTGTTTTTTGTTTCTGGTTTTTTTTTTTTTTTTTTTTGTCCTAAATCTTTATCTGGTTTTTCCTATATCCACATTTACCTACAGCTACAAATTGGCAGTAATAGACTATGTGATGGTTTTGCAAATACAATGGAATACCCTACTGGTTTCATTCTTTAATAGTGATCAGAAAGGCCGGTGTTGTGGCGCAGTGGGTTAAGCCGTTTTCTGAAGCGCCGACACCTGACATGGACACCGGTTCAAGTCCCGGCTGCTCCACTTCTGACCAGCTCCCTGCTGTGGCCTGGGAAAGCAGTGGACAGTGGCCCAGGTGCTTGGGCACCCATGTGGGAGACCCCAGGTGAAGCTCCTGGGTCCTGGCTCTGGCCTGGCCCAGCCCCAGTGGTCGCATCCATTTGGGCAGTGAGCTGGCAGATAGGGAAGATCTCTCTCTCTCTCTCTGCCTTTGAAATAAAAGTCTCTTAAAAAAATAGTGATCAGAGGAGAAAGTGTAGTTGTAACGCGAGAATTTGTTCTACAACTTGCAGCCTTTTCTGGTATTTTCAGGTTTTTTTTCATAAACTGGATTTGGATTGCATGTATACAGATTTTAATTAAGATTGCTAATAGTCTTTTTAACAGGTCTTTTTATGCTAAAAACCAAGAGGGAAGGAATACTTACTGTTTAAAAAGATTTTACTCCTAGCTAACATTTTTCTGTTCTAAAGAGTAACAAAATGAGGAGGTAGAAGGGGAAAGGTGAATAGATACGTGAGAGAATACATCTCATACATTTTTTTTTTTTAAAGCCTAGGACACAATGTGTCCGCTGGTTCTTTTATTTATTTATTTATTTATTTATTTATTTAGACAGGCAGAGTGGACAGTGAGAGAGAGAAACAGAGAGAAAGGTCTTCCTTTGCCGTTGGTTCACCCTCCAAATGGCCGCTGCATCTGGCGCACTGCGCTGATCCGATGGCAGGAGCCAGGTGCTTCTCCTGGTCTCCCATGGGGTGCAGGGCCCAAGCACTTGGGCCATCCTTCACTGCACTCGTGGGCCACAGCAGAGAGCTGGCCTGGAAGGGGGGCAACCGGGACAGAATCTGGTGCCTCAATCGGGACTAGAATCCAGTGTGCTGGTGCCGCAAGGCGGAGGATTAGCCTAGTGAGCCACGGCGCCGGCCTTCATACAGTTTTTTTTAAAGAGAAATTGTTTAATACTTAAGGAGTTTTTATGTACTTAATTTGAAAGGTAGAATTAGGGGGAGACAAGAGACCTTCCGTCTGCTGGTTCACTCCGCAGATGGCAGCAAATGCTGGGGCTGAGCCAGGCCAAAGCCAGGAGCCTGGAGCTCTGTCCCTTGTGGGTGCAGGGCCCAAGCACGGGAGCAGGCCCAGGTGCAGCAGCAGGGAGCTGGATCAGAAGTGGAGCAGCCGGGACGTGAGCTGGCGCTCATCTGGGATGCCTGCATTTCAGGCAGCGGCACGCCTGCCCCGCCACAGCCCCGGCCCCTCATGGCTCCTGAGTTGGAGCTGTATTGTTTCTTGTGACTGGGGAGCCGAGGCGCTGGTGGACTTCTGAGAGGCTGCCTCGCAGCTACAGAGGGCAGCTGGAGGTGCTGCCTGCTCGAGTTGTGCAGCTGTGTCGCCTGGTGCAGCCCGAGGTGGTGGCTCATCGAGACGGATGGGTGCCCGTGGTCACCAGTGGGGCCCGCTGGGGGTGTTCTGTGTTGACCCACGCTTCTGTCCTTGCTGTGGAGGTCTTCCTTAGCCCGTTAGGCTGTCACACCTGTTCTTTGAGAAGCTTACAGAAATCAATGTGTGTATGTCCTAAGAAGGGTTAACTTTCTAGTTCTCCTCATGCATAGTTGAGACAGAAGCGGAGATCACTCATTGGTGTAGCACCTGTACCCGAGGCGTGCCAGGAGTCTGAGCCCCAGAGGCGTCCTGTCTGCCCCTCTGTCACCGTGGCTGCGGAGAAGCTGGCCCCCTGAGGCTTTGGCTTGCTCAGGTCTGGCGTTACTGTCGTGAGCTCGGCTGTTAGGGCCCTGCGTGAAAGCAGAGGAAGTAGTTCCTACCTGGGCGAATCACAGTTTCAGAGGGGGCCAGTCAGAGAGTGACTTCTGTGGCTAGGGTCCCAGCTGGGGCTTCGGCCAGGAGAGGTTCATGAAGTCTCCCACTACTCCCAGAGTCTTGGATTGAACCACAGGGACCCAGGATGTAACGAATGTAGAGCATGGAGCTCAGAGGGTAGCCCGATTTGTGGGTCGGGTCTCAGCACCTGAGTCTTTCCACCTGTTCTCTGAGGTGGAAGCAGTGAACAGCGCATGAAATGTTTAAATCATAGCCGTGCGCTTGAGTTCTGACCTTCACTCTCTTCTTTCTCTCAACAACGAAGCTGGAGGACCTCACGCAGGACCTGACTGTGTCCCAGCTGAGTGACGTTGCGGACTACCTGGAGGACGTGGCGTAGCCTCGAGGAAGGAAGCCCCTGACCTGAGGCCTGGACGCCCGCTGCAGGGTCTGCCCCGTGTGCCTTCGTTCAGAGACTGCAGATATTTTTGAAGTTAACTTTCCGGTTTACTAAACAAAATACTTCTACGTGAGCGCGTGTGTGGAGGGTTTCATACTCCTGATTTGGCTCTGGAAATCGAGCAGGAAGGGCAGCCCCGCAGTGTTGTGACCACCTTGGGGGGGGGGGGGGCCGTGAGCCGCAGGTGTACACAGCCCTGAGTGTGAGTGCGGGCGTAGCCGGCCCCAGGAGGCGGCTCCTACCAGCCGCCCGCCGAGTGTGTTTTGATAGTAGGGGCTCTGCACGTGGTTGGCAGAATGACTGAGTGAATCTCTAACACGGAAGCATATCGATGTAAGGTAAACTTGCTGTGTCGACTTCATTCTGTATTTCCTTCCATTTGGGAGGTTTGTTAGACCATTAAGGTTATATTAAAGTACTCTTGTGTGTGCTGTTTAGTTGTGCTTGTTTTAAAGAGAGAGAACTGTCAACAATAGCATTCGTAGTCGCTGTCCCGCCTGTGGTCCATGTCAGCAGCGTTAGTGATGGGTTAGAATCTGTTATCTGTAAGATGCCTTGACATTCAATACCAAAATGCATCTGAAACCAGTAAGTGGTGCTTTTATTTCAGATCTGTCAGTTGATTATATTAAATCCAAATTGGAATGGAATAGTAGTAATGGCCTAAGACCATGTTCAGTTTGACCGTCTTGATTTCACTGTACAAGTTCGTCCCAGCCTTTAGAAGTGGAGGTGTGACGGACTTCCCAGCAGCCCGTGCGCCTGTGATCAGACACTGACGTCTGTGATGCAGGCCGCACGACGGCAAAGCAGGTGGAGTGACGCAAGTGTCCTCATATAGATAAGGAAAGGTGTAACCGTGTCACACTTTCATATTTTTTAATTTCAATTAAATTATGGATTTTTATTAAGAGTTACCTTTTTTAATAAAAGGAGCAAATTAGGTGTAATTCTTTGGTCTCAGTGAGCAGACTTTGTGGCTGCAGGATGCCTGTTGTTCTCTTATGTTAGCCTCAACGTTGCAGGGACGTTTGTTGGGTCCTAAAATGTAGGGGGAATAAAAATGTGAGGGCGAAGGCTGTCCAGCCTCAGCGTCTGGTTCTGCCGTGGCGGTGACGCCGAGCTGTGAAGGCTGTCCAGAGTCAGGGTCTGGTTGTGCAGTGGCGGTGACGCCGAGCTGTGAAGGCTGTCCAGCGTCAGGGTCTGGTTGTGCAGTGGCAGTGAAGCCAAGCTGTAGCCGTCGAGAGGAAGGAGCACGGAGCGCGGCAGCCGGACGCTCCTGGCTGTGTCACCTGTCGCATGTACGCGGACAGCGCTGGGTACATCCTCTCGTCCACGGTCGCTTTCTGAGAGTGCTCTGTTCTGTCCTGGCTGCTATGATCTGGGTCAGCGGCGTGATTTATTTTTGTTTGATGGGTGCTAGATGTTAGTGGATTGGTTGGATAGCATAGCAGGAGATGGCCTTTAATTTGGGGGAACTGGGGAGAGCAGTGTGTGGAATTCATCTTTCTTGTCCTGCGCGCCCTGCTGCTGCTCCCTGGGCGGGGGGCACAGCAGCTGCAAGCGTCCTGTTGAATCGTGAACGACCTGGAGTCAGCGTGGAAGAGTTACTGCACCGCACTCTGATGGTCTGGCCGACGGGTGAGGTGACGGCGTTCCATGTCATTACTGTTCTCCTTTTGTTAGAAACCAGACACTGAAGCAGTCACCCCCAAAGCGCATTTTCTGGTGACCTGTATCACAGTGGAGTTTGGAAAACGCCAGGTCTTTGATAACTGCAAATGAATAAAAAGCGTTTCCTTGTTTCTGTTCTGTACCTCGTGTTCATTCGTGTGCCGTGAGAACCAGCGGCTGGCTGTGCCGATGCGGGCCGCACCCCACCACCTCTTACCTCCTGCCTGTGCCGGAGCCGAGCCGGCCCAGGCCACGCGGGACTCCACGGTGCTCCTCCGGGAGTGGGTGTCGGCTTTGCCGCTCCTTGTCCCATGACGGGAGCACGCAGGGCTGGCGTGTCGTCTTCGTGTGGAGGTGAGGCACACCCCTCGCCGCTGTCGGCTGCCCCGTCTTCTGTGTGTCCCTCGTAGTTGTTGAGTGTCTGGGAACAGGCACTTTCTCGAAGCCGAGCTCTTGGAGCAGCCTCCGGCCCCCGCTGCGCTCAGTAGGACGGGGCTGTAGACAGGCTTTGAGGACTGGCCAGGGGCCGTGGGGTGACATTTTGGGCTACACAGCTCTGGGGTTAGCTGTTGCCACCCTGTGCCTGCGGAGGCCCCCAGCTGCTGGTCTGTGGGTGCAGGAGCAGCACAGGGTGCTAGGGGTCGTGCAGTGGGCACTTGGCGTTTGAAGGGCTGCCCCCGGGATCTGGTGTGAGGAGGGCAGAGCAGCCCTGTGGACCCTGGACCACCTGATCGGATGTGGGAGGGAGGCTGGGGACGGTTCACTGGCCGCACACACTAGCCCCCGCTCTAGCCCTCCCCCAGCAGTGCAGGCGGCAGTTCCCGCAGACTGCAGAGGAAATTCTGGGGGCTGTGTCCCTGGGTTACCCTCATTCTTGCATGAGTCTGCGGTCAGCAAGGAGGCCGACGTTTAAGGAAAGTGAGTGGCTGGTCGGGCTGAGATGCTCAAACAAGATAATAGAAAACCCGCTGAGGTCTGGAGGTGCACCCCAGATTCAGACGGTGTTGGGAGCTGGGGCCTGGGAGCTGAGGGGTCCTGAGGACAGAGTCCCCTTGCTGGGGTCGGTGCCTTTGAAGAGGCCCCTGTGGAAGACCCAGCCAGAGGCCCCTCGCCGGACGCCCAGCTCCGAACTGTGAGCTGTGTGCCCTGCTTGTCCCCGACCCAGCCTCAGGTACGGCAGCCGCCCAGAGGGACTGGACAGATTTGCTTATGCTACTCTGAGTGTTGTTTTGATTAAGAAATGATGCATATGTATGGCATATCCAGTAGTATTCTTCACGTTTACCTCGGGCAGCAGGGTAGATGAGGTTGCTCTGTGATTTAATTCCTTGGTGGGCAAGCGTCGCCGATCCTGTCTTGTTTCAAGTAGAGAACTATGCAGTCCAGTAGTTGCAGGAGCGGTCAGACTCGTCCCCAGGGTGCTCGAGAGCCAGCAGCCCTTCGTGGTGTGGCGTGTGCCGCAGTCCCATCCCATCTCTGAGTCGGTGTGTGTGGCTCTCGCCTCCTGTTTTCTTGGTTAATTAGCTAAGGATTCTTCCATTTATCTTTTCAAAGAATGAGTTCTTTGTGTCATTTTTTTTGGAAGCCTGTTTGTGGGCTAAAGCAAGCTATCTTGAAATGATAACGACTTAGCATTGATTCTAGAGACAGAGAACAAAACTGGAGATGAGGAACCCTAATAGCACACTCTCCACCGCTCCACTCCGCCCGTGTCTTCCGTGTTAAAGTTCACCTTTCAGTATTGCGCCTCCCCAGTCTTGAGTCGAGATGTAAAGCACTCGCACTCCGTGTGCGCAGTGCGTGCCTCCTGGCACTCTCTCGAAGCGTCTCTTTGAGAAGCCGTTAGTGTGCCTCGTGAGAGGGCCGGGCGCAGACAGGTCCTCCCGGCCCTGCTTGTCTGCGATTCCCGCTCTCGCTGCGTCGCGGGAAGAAGCGCTGTGGCCGGGGTCTCCCTGTGTGCCGTCGACGCCTCTGCCCTCCCCCAGCCTGGGAGGCCAGGGGGGCCCCTTTATACGCCTCTTGCTTCTCCCTCCTGCTGGTCGCCTCCAGCCTCCGAGCGCGTGGCTGCACTGCGTCTCGGGGGCCCCGGTTGGTGACCACTGACCTTCCTGCCCCCGACGGCCGTCTCTCTGGGTCAGGGGTTTGTCGTCTCTGCGTTCTCAGGCTCCCCCGAATCCTCGCTCCGGGCTCCCCGGCGCTTGCTGCCTCCGAGCTCCCGTTCTTGTCTCCCTCCGACAGCTTTCCAGCAGCCTGTCTTTGCTCCCTGACTCAGTTCCGCTGTGTTACCGGGTTTCAGTCTGGCCGACTCCCAGTGCTGGCTGGCAAGCCGCGTGCCCTGCGCACCACAGCGCGAGTTCTGGTGGGCTGGCCCTGTCTGTGAAACCCTGAGCAGCCTGTGTTTCCTCTGAGCCCGCCGACGCCTCTGCTGTCTCGGCACTGGACGGCACCCTCAGTGGCGGATTGCCTCGGGCCCTCTGCCCAGGTCTTGCTCCCCAAACTCAAAGTTGTCCCAAGTGTGCAGCTGCTCAGTGTGCGTTGGGAAGTGCCTCAGGCGGGCAGTCCTGTGCCCATGACCTCTTCCTGGGCCCGTGCCAGCTCAGAGCCCGCATCCCGCGTCCACACCCCGAACCAGGGCAGCCTGGGAGCAATGCAGTGGGGGCGGGGCTCCCTGCCCTGTGTAGCTCCCGGCAGCCACTGCTGATGCCGGCTGGCATGGAAGATGCTCGGCTGGGCCTGGGCAGAGGCAGGTGCCCGGGTGGCCACACCTGGGCCCAGGGACCGCTAGGATCTGCTCAGTGCCCTGTGATGCCAGCATCCACACGGCTGTCAGGGCGGCAGAGGCAGGTCCCCGGGGGACCACACCTGGGCCCAGGGACCGCTAGGATCTGCTCAGTGCCCTGTGATGCCAGCATCCACACGGCTGTCAGGGCGGCAGAGGCAGGTCCCCGGGGGACCACACCTGGGCCCAGGGACCGCTAGGATCTGCTCAGTGCCCTGTGATGCCAGCATCCACACGGCTGTCAGGGCGGCAGAGGCAGGTCCCCGGGGGACCACACCTGGGCCCAGGGACCGCTAGGATCTGCTCAGTGCCCTGTGATGCCAGCATCCACACGGCTGTCAGGGCGGCAGAGGCAGGTCCCCGGGGGGCCACACCTGGGCCCAGGGACCGCTAGGATCTGCTCAGTGCCCTGTGATGCCAGCATCCACACGGCTGTCGGAGGGCGGCAGAGGCAGGTCCCCGGGTGGCCACACCTGGGCCCAGGGACCGCTAGGATCTGCTCAGTGCCCTGTGATGCCAGCATCCACACGGCTGTCGGAGGGCGGCAGAGGCAGGTCCCCGGGTGGCCACACCTGGGCCCAGGGACCGCTAGGATCTGCTCAGTGCCCTGTGATGCCAGCATCCACACGGCTGTCAGGGCGGCAGAGGCAGGTCCCCGGGGGACCACACCTGGGCCCAGGGACCGCTAGGATCTGCTCAGTGCCCTGTGATGCCAGCATCCACACGACTGTCGGAGGGCGGCAGAGGCAGGTCCCCGGGGGACCACACCTGGGGCTCAAAGTCACCAGGCCCTGTGCAGTCCTGGGGTCTCGGGGAGGTGGGTCTGTGCCCGATGCTGGGCCGAGTGCAGCCTCTGTCCACGGCACTGGCCTCTGCAGGGAGACCGTTAGGCTCTGCCCAGCGCTGGGCTCTCCCCGGGACACGGGGCCCGACAGTGGCTCTCGGTCTCCGCCTGCTGCCGGGGAAGCTGAGAGTCTCACTGTGAGTGCCGGCTGGGGGCGGGTCTCGGCCCCGGGAGGCCTGGCTGTGCGCGTCTCAGCCCGGGAGGCCTGGCTGTGCACGTCTCAGCCCGGGAGGCCTGGTTCTGCGCGTCTCAGCCCGGGAGGCCTGGTTCTGCGCGTCTCAGCCCGGGAGGCCTGGTTCTGCGCGTCTCAGCCCGGGAGGCCTGGTTCTGCGCGTCTCAGCCCGGGAGGCCTGGCTGTGTGTGTCTCAGCCCGGGAGGCCTGGTTCTGTGCACGTCTCAGCCCGGGAGGCCTGGTTCTGCACATCTCAGCCCGGGAGGCCTGGTTCTGCGCGTCTCAGCCTGGGAGGCCTGGCTGTGGGCGTCTTGGCTCGTCCTGAGCTCCCCGTCCTGGCCTCTGCATGAGCCTACGGTCTGGCTTCCTGCCGGCGGTTGGAGGGGGTGGCAGAGGCACCCTGGGCTGGAAGCCTAGATAGCCCCAGGCGTAGGCCGTGAGGCCCCCGCTGGCTTCTGGCTCTTGTGTGCAGCGCTGTGCCCGTGATGTCGCAGGGCGGGGTCACGGGGCGTCTCACCAGCCAGCAGCTGAGTCCCAGTCTCTGCTCAGAGATTTGAGACAAGCTTGGAGTCTTAAGAGGCTGCTGGGAAAGGGGTATAATGAACTAACAAAATGTTTTTAAAATCATTCTCATGTTCTTTGAAAGGCGGAGAGATGAAGAAAAAGACCCTTCATCTGCTGGGTCACCCGCAATGCCTGTGCACAGCCAGACCTGGGCCAGGCCGCGACCCAGGCCCTGGAACTCACTCCGGGCCCAAGTACGTGAGCCGTCGTCTGCTGCCTCCCAGGGAGCATGGTAGCAGGAAACGGGATCTGGGGCCAGTGTTGCGGTGCAGCCGGTAAAGCCGCCACCTGCACAGCCGGCATCCCATATGGGTGCTGATTCATGTCCTGGCTGCTCCACTCTGATCCAGCTCCCTGCTAATGTGTCTGGGAAAGCAGCAGAAAATGGCCCAAGTGCTTGGGCCCTGCACCCACATGGCAGACCTGGATGAAGCTCCTGGCTCCGGCCTGGCCCAGTCTTGGCCATTGCAAGGCAGAGTTAGAGAGAGAGGTTCTAGCAGAGGTTGGTAGCGTGGGGTTCTTGTTTTCACCCAAGAAAGAATTCAGCATGAGACAGAGAGCAGTTTTAAGAAAAGTAGCAAAGTTTACTGCGGTGGGTAGGGCATCCGTAAGACCGGTTGGGACAGAATCTGAGAGCGAGCGAGCGAGCGCCCGGCCCTTCAGACTGGGCAGAGCAAGGTCGCAGACCCTAACCCGCAGACGCAGCCAGCACAGCACGTCCCAGAAGCCAGGAGGAAGCTGCTGAGAGAGCGGGGCCAGTGGACGTGCCCACAGGGTCTCACGCCCGGGCAGCCTCACCTCAGGGTGCCCACAGGGTCCCACGCCCGGGCAGCCTCACCTCAGGGTGCCCACAGCGTCCCACGCCCGGGCAGCCTCACCTCAGGGTGCCCACAGGGTCCCACGCCCGGGCAGCCTCACCTCAGGGTGCCCACAGGGTCCCACGCCCAGGCAGTCTCACCTCAGGGTGCCCACAGGGTCCCACGCCCGGGCAGCCTCACCTGCGCAGATGCCCACAGGGTCCCACGCCTGGGCAGCCTCACCTCAGGGTGCCTACAATCCCACACCCGGGCAGCCTCACCTCAGGGTGCCCACAGGGTCCCATGCCCGGGCAGCCTCACCTCAGGGTGCCCACAGGGTCCCACGCCCGGGCAGCCTCACCTCAGGGTGCCCACAGGGTCCCACGCCTGGGCAGCCTCACCTCAGGGTGCCTACAATCCCACACCCGGGCAGCCTCACCTCAGGGTGCCCACAGGGTCCCATGCCCGGGCAGCCTCACCTGCTCAGGTGCCCACAGTCCCACGCCCGGGCAGCCTCACCTGCTCAGGTCCCTGTGTACAGGTGACAGGTGCTGTGACAGGGCGTGAATCCTCCACTCAGACTCCAGTTTCCTGCGATTCTGTCTTGTTGCTGTCTCATTAGTGCTTACCGCTGTGCCACCCGCCGTTCTTGGGCGCACCTGTCAGCACCAGAGAGCCCGGTCCTGTGGTTCCTGCCTGTGCTGTCCCCGGCTTGGAACCCATCTCCGAGGTCTCTAAGTGGCCGAGTCAGCCCAGTGTTTCCATCAAGTAACCCCAGGGCCAGCTGTTGGGCACAGCAGTTGAGTGTCCCACACCCCATGTGGGAGTGCCTGGTTCCGGTCCCACATACTGTTTTGTTTTAAGATGTATCTGTTAGGGCCGGCACTAGGTTAAGCCTCCGCCTGAAGTGTTGGCATCCCATAAGAGTGCTGGTTCGAGTCCAGAATCCGGAGAGGCCGGGAGGTCTGAGGGCGGGCAGAGGCACTGCGGCCCCCGGGGGAGTCCTTGGAGGCCCGGGAGAGCACCTCACTTCCCACAGCTTGACTGGAAGCTGGCTCTGGTGACGAGTGGGGTTCCCGGATTTGATGGTGAGATGTCTGTGAACTCAGAGCAGTTTCGGCCTGTTTTCCTGAGCTGCCGGGTGACGGTGTAGATCGTAATCACGCCGAGTGGTTTTGTTTTCAGTCATCCGCGGTTTCTAAGACTCATGGAAGCCTCTGAAACGCGGATCTCTGATGACTGAGTCCCCTCTCCAGTCAGGGCCTCTGCTGTCCTTGCAGCCCCTGTGGCCGGAGACAAGGCCCTCGCCAGCCACCGTGTGCTGCCGTGGCGCCTGCACACGTCATGTGTGTGCCGGGGACTCCAGCCACGCTGAGGGTCAGGGTGCAGGGTGTGTGCCGGGTGCTGTGCAGGTGTGACTGAGTACTCCGCCGTGGACTGTTGCTTGCTCATGGTTGACAGCAGGTTTCCTGGCACCTGATCTGGGAGCGGTTCCTGCGGCGAATCCCAAGGAGCCACCTTGCTGTCAGCTCGATGCTGGGCCGCATGTCCCCGTTCCCTCTGCGCCCGTGCGGCGTGGCAGAGCGAAGGGACAGCCTGGGGTTGCGGGGGGTGGGGGAGCCCAGGGGAGCCCAGGCTGAGCTGGCGGGGGAGAGCCCAGGGTGGGCCCAGGCTGAGCTCCAGGGTGGGAGCCCAGGGTGGCCCAGGCTGAGCTGGGGGGGGGGGGAGCCCAGGGTGGGCCCAGGCTGAGGTGGGGGGGGCCCAGGGTGGCCCAGGCTGAGCTGGGCGTGGGGAGAGCCCAGGGTGGGCCCAGGCTGAGCTCCAGGGTGGGAGCCCAGGGTGGCCCAGGCTGAGCTGGGGGGCAGGGGGAGCCCAGGGTGGGCCCAGGCTGAGGTGGGGGGGGGGCCCAGGGTGGCCCAGGCTGAGCTGGGCGTGGGGAGAGCCCAGGGTGGGCCCAGGCTGAGCTCCAGGGTGGGAGCCCAGGGTGGCCCAGGCTGAGGTGGGGGGGAGAGCCCAGGGTGGGCCCAGGCTGAGTTACAGGGTGGCCCAGGCTGAGCTACAGGGTGGGAGCCCAGGGTGGGCCCAGGCTGAGCTGGGGGGGAGAGCCCAGGGTGGCCCAGGCTGAGGTTGGGGGGGGAGAGCCCAGGGTGGCCCAGGCTGAGGTGGGGGGGGAGCCCAGGGTGGCCCAGGCTGAGCTGGGGGGGAGAGCCCAGGGTGGCCCAGGCTGAGCTACAGGGTAGGAGCCCAGGGTGGCCCAGGCTGAGCTGGGGGTGGGGAGCCCAGAGTGGGCCCAGGCTGAGCTGGCGGGGGAGAGCCCAGGGTGGCCCAGGCTGAGCTGGGGGGGAGAGCCCAGGGTGGCCCAGGCTGAACTACAGGGTGGGAGCCCAGGGTGGCCCAGGCTGGGGGGGGGGAGCCAAGGGTGAGCCCAGGCTGAGCTACAGGGTGGGAGCCCAGGGTGGGCCCAGGCTGAGCTGGGGGGGAGAGCCCAGGGTGGCCCAGGCTGAGCTGGGGGGGGAGAGCCCAGGGTGGCCCAGGCTGAGGTTGGGGGGGGAGAGCCCAGGGTGGCCCAGGCTGAGGTGGGGGGGGGAGCCCAGGGTGGCCCAGGCTGAGCTACAGGGTAGGAGCCCAGGGTGGCCCAGGCTGAGCTGGCCCCCAGGAGGGCCCAGGAAGGAGATGGGGGGACAGTGTCCCCCACTGGACTTTAGGGGCTGATTCCAATGGGAAGGTGAGTGCAGCCGACTGACTGGATGTAAACTTCTGAAATCTGATTCAAAAACTGAAGCTCGAGTAATTTCTTACTATTTATTTTCATTGTATTTGAAAGGCCGGGAGAGGGAGAGTCTTCCACGAGCTGTTTCACTTCCAGATGGCTCCACCTGCCCCCGCCTCTGCCACACCCCGCCACGCCCACCTGCCCCCGCCTCTGCCACGCCCCGCCTGCCCCTGCCTGCCCCCGCCTCTGCCACGCCCCGCCTGCCCCGCCTGCCCCCGCCTCTGCCACGCCCCCCTACCCCCGCCTCTGCCACGCCCCAACTGCCCCCGCCTCTGCCACGCCCCAACTGCCCCCGCCTCTGCCACGGCCACCTGCCCTGCCTGCTCCCGCCTGCCCCCGCCTCTGCCACGCCCACCTGCCCCGCCTGCCCCCGCCTCTGCCACGCCCACCTGCCCTGCCTGCCCCCGCCTCTGCCACGGCCACCTGCCCTGCCTGCTCCCGCCTGCCCCCGCCTCTGCCACGCCCACCTTCCCCGCCTGCCCCCGCCTCTGCCACGGCCACCTGCCCTGCCTGCCCCCACATGCCCCCGCCTCTGCCACGGCCACCTGCCCTGCCTGCCCCCACCTGCCCCCGCCTCTGCCACGCCCACCTGCCCTGCCTGCCCCCGCCTCTGCCACGCCCACCTGCCCCGCCTGCCCCCACCTGCCCCCGCCTCTGCCACGCCCACCTGCCCCCGCCTCTGCCACGCCCACCTGCCCTGCCTGCCCCCACCTACCCCCGCCTCTGTCACGCCCACCTGCCCCCGCCTGCCCCCACCTGCCCCCGCCTCTGCCCCGCCACGCCCCACCTCTGCCACGCCCCCCTACCCCCGCCTCTGCCACGCCCCAACTGCCCCCGCCTCTGCCACACCCCGCCACGCCCCACCTCTGCCACGCCCCACCTGCCCCTGCCTCTGCCACGCCACGCCACGCCCACCTGCCCCCGCCCGCCTCTGCCCGCCTGTTCACCCGGGGCTGTTGGAGCCCCAGGACTCTTGGTGCCCTCAGGGAGCTTTGGAGGGGGCAGGAGAGTGGCACCTGTTTTCCCCCAAGATTCAGAAGAATTCTGCAAGGGCTGGGCTGGGGGGCCCCTGGGGGGCGTGGAGAGGGGTCCCCGTGGGCGGGATCGCACTTTGTAAGGATGCAGTCGACAGGACAGGACGGGGTCGGGGCTCCCAGGCCCAGCGGCCGGCTGCAGGCGCTCGTGGCCTCCGAGGGAGCCCTCCAGCAACAAGCCGTGGTGTGTTTCCGTCCGTGTGCAGGGCTTCATTCAGCTCAGTCCACACAGGCCAGCAGCAGCGCCCAGTGAAAGTGGCCCACGCAGCCCGTCTCCTCTCAGGTCCAGGTGGTGGGGCGGCTGCTCTGCTGCTTCTACGGCAGATAGAGCGCTGGCAAGGGCTGACAGCAGTATCTGCTCGCCGTCCCCACAGACGCTCGGCCTCGGCGCGCTGCCTGAGGACAGTGGCGTCCACCTGAAGCGCAGAGGCTCACGTGGTCAGGTGGGGACGGAGGGTGGCGAGCAGAGGGGCCCTCAGGCCGGGGCGGGGGCGGCAAAGGCTGCTGGGCTGTGCTTGGCCGCGGTCTGGTGTTCCAGGCTGCCGTGTGCTGTCCCCGGGTGTCAGCCAGTGTGGCTGCCACAGGCTTCCTGAGGGCCACACGCACCCCTCCCTCCCCCCCCCGGGTGCTCACCTTCCTCGCGTGCGACCTGGAAGCTCCTGGGAACCTCGCCTGTTTGCTGATGCTCGGCTTCGGGCTGGGTACGGCCAGCGGGTGCCCTGGCCCAGGTCTGAGGATGTCAGAGTGCACATGCATGCCCACTTCGCATGTGCGTGCTCACGTACGTACACGCATATGCAGTTTGCATGCGTGCAAGCATATGCACATGGCATGTGTACTTTGTGCACATGCGGGCACAGGAAATATGCACTTTGTGTGTGCACATACATGCACGTGGGACATGCACTTTGCGTGTGTGTGCACGTACATGCACGTGGGACATGCACTTTGTGCACATACATGCACATGGGACATGCACTTTGTGCACATACATGCACATGGGACATGCACTTTGTGCACATACATGCACGTGGGACATGCACTTTGTGTGTGCACATACATGCACGTGGGACATGCACTTTGTGCACATGCACGTGGGACATGCACTTTG
The DNA here is from genome assembly GCF_051225735.1 of Oryctolagus cuniculus. Classification (NCBI taxonomy): domain Eukaryota; kingdom Metazoa; phylum Chordata; class Mammalia; order Lagomorpha; family Leporidae; genus Oryctolagus; species Oryctolagus cuniculus. Next base: position 2,012,073 of record NC_142871.1, on the reverse strand, counting down.
CGTGTGTGTGCACATACATGCACATGGGATATGCACTTTGTGCACATACATGCACGTGGGACATGCACTTTGTGTGTGCACGCACATGCACGTGGGACATGCACTTTGTGCACTCACATGCACATGGGACATGCACTCTGCGTGTGTGTGCATGCACATGGGACATGCACTCTGCGTGTGTGTGCATGTACATGGGATATGCACTTTGCGTGTGCACTCACATGCACATGGGTCATGCACTTTGCGTGTGTGTGCACATGTAGGAGAGCGTTGAGCAGGCCGCCTCTACCTCGCAGTGCACTTCTCAAACGCAAGCTGATGAAGATCTCTGGGCTGCTCGGGGTGTGTGTGTTGCAGAGAGCACAGCCGGGCCCTGAAGTGTTAAGTCCCTCGCTGACCCTGAGACAGCCGGGGCCAGAGCCCTCGTGGTTTCCCGTGCGCCCTCCACACGCCTGTGTCCCCTACTCGCCCGTCCTGGCAGCTCGCGGGTGGCTGTCCACGGCTGGGCTCAGGAAAGCAACGGCTTAGGCTGGGCCAGGCTGAAGCCAGGAGCTTCCTCCGGGTCTCCCACGCAGGTGCAGGGGCCCACGCACTTGGGGCACCTTCCACTGCTTTCCCAGGTGCGTTAGCAGGGAGCTGGGTCAGACGTGGAGCAGCCAGGATCTGAACCGGTGCCCATGTGGGATGCCAGTGTCACAGGTGGCTTAACCCACTACGCCACAGCACCCTCCCCTAATGAATACTCTTAATGATTCTTTTTTTTCCAAGATTTTATTTATTTATTTGAGAGGTAGAGTTAGAGAGAGAGACAGAGAGAGAGAAAGGTCTTCCATCACTGGTTCACTCCCCAAATGGCCACAACGGCTGGAGCTGGGCCCGGCCACAGCCAGGAGCCAGGAGCTTCTTCTGGGTCTCCCATGTGGTGCAGGGGCCCAGGCTTTCTCAGGGCGTAAGCAGAGAGCTGGGTCGGAAGAGGAGCAGCTGGAGCAGGAACCAGCGCCCACATGAGGTGCTGGTGCCGCAGGCTGAGGCTGAGCCTGAGCTGGCCCCAGCGATTGATCTTTAAAGAAGCGAGTTCTGTTTCCTGGATGGGCTGATTCAGGATCTCTCATCGGTTCCGTGTCATCACCCTAAACATCCGCTCCTGTTTGCCAGCTCAGGTGTTGCTGAGGGGGAAGGGGGGATGCTGCCCCCAGCTTCCAAGCACCACCTTTGGTGTGACCCCAGGCCGGGGGGAGGTGGGCGGAGCCATAGGAGAAAGCAGGTGGAGTCGATGGGATTTTGCCTGAGTGAGTTTAGCCACTGAGACATTTGCGCCCGCGCAGGGTCGTAGAGATCCAGTGTGTTCTCGGGCTGCTCGTCTGGCCCCCTTTCCGCGCGCGCATTCACACTGGACTCGGGGAAGCTCTGCCCAGTCCCTGGTGTTTTGCAAGAACAAGTCCCTTTGAAGTTGCTTTCTTGTTGCTTGCTTTTTCCTTAAAGATAATGCATAGAAAGAAATTCCTGTACAGTGCTTCTTATTAGTGGATTCAATCAAATAGAAGTCTTACGGAATTCACAGGAGGAAAGTAATTAACAAACCGGGGGGGGGGGGGGCCGGCGCTGTGGCGTAGCAGGTAAAGCCGCCGCCTGCAGTACCTGCATCCCATGTGGACACTGGCTTGAGTCCTGGCTGCTCCACTTCTGATCCAGCTCCCTGCTGTGGCCTGGGAAAGCAGTGGAAGATGGCCCAAGTGCTCGGGCCCCTGCACCCACGTGGGAGACCCGGAGGAAGCTCCTGGGTTCAAATTGGCACTGCTCTGGCCGCTGTGGCCATTTGGGGAGTGAACCAGTGGATTGAAGACTTCCCCTCCTCCCTCCCTCCCTCCCTCCCTCCCTCCCTCTCTCTCTCTCTCCCTCTCTCTCTCTCCCCCCCCTTCCCTCCTTCCCTCCCCCCCCCCTTTCTCTCGTCTCATGTCTCTGCCTCTCTGTAACTCTGTCTTTCAAACAAAGAAGCGTGACAGTGCTGGGGCATCAGGGAAGATTGATCTTCTCGCTCCCTTTGCCGTATCATCGAGAGCAGTTCTTGTTCACACACACACGCACACACATACACACGTGTGCACACACGTTGAATGCAACGTTTCCTTAGTAGTAATGTGTCCACTAAGCTCTTAGGTCAGTCATGCAGGTCGAAGGGATCTATGAGAAAATCCGTGCAAACGTCACGCTCAGTGGACAGCACACTGTGTACCGTTAGGCCTCATTGACCGGCAGGACTGCTCTCGGGCGCACGCACCGAGCCACGCGTCTGTGCTGGGGGTACAGGAGGCCTCAGCACTTGGGTGCGCCATGGACTTGGACAAGAAGAGTTAATGGTTCACATCCGTTCATTCTCTGCAAAGCTGCAAACTCTCAATTCTCTAAAAAGTGGAACTCGACAAATTCTGAATTCACGTGGTAACAAAAGACGTCCTCGACCTAACGTGGTGCAGTGACGGAACAGCTCCCTGCTAATGCGTCCTTGCCCGTCCCGCGCTGGAGGTTCTCGCCGGAGCAGTTATGCCAGAAAAATAAATGGACAGGAAAGTGCTAAACTGCATTGGCAGGCGTCACTAAGCAAGGACTGGAGTGTTCTTAGCCAGCTGTTGTTCCTGTCAAGAGATGCCTGAGCAGCCTGACTTTCTAAAGGGAGAAGCATCCTTTGGCCCCCAGCTTTGGAGGTGGGAGTGTAAGACGGGCGGCCACCGGCTGGACCCTGCGAGGGGTGAGTGGCCGTGGCACAGCAGGTGCAGCAGGAGCCACGCCCAGGCTTCCATGGCAGCTTCATGTGAGAACCACCTTCTTAAGATTTATTTGACAGTCAAGTTACAGAGAGGGAGGGGGGGAGAGGGGGGTATCTTTCACCTGCTGGTTCACTCCCTAAATGGCCTCTTGGCCAGGGCTGGGCCAGGCCATAGCCTGGAGCCAGGAGTTTCATAAGGACCCCCTCCCATGGATCAGGACCCAACACTCGAGCCATCTTCTGATGCTTTTCCCAGGCAGTCAGCAGGGAGATGAACTGGAAGTGGAGCAGCCGGGACTTGAACCCGTGCCCATGTGGGATGTCAGTGCTGCTGGCTTTTCCTGCTGCACCGCAACACCAGCCCTGAGAGCCCTCTGACAGCCGCCCCCAGTGATCCAAGGACCCCCAGTAGGACCCTCCCGGGCTACACTCCGTAATTAGACTGCTTCCACCCTGTAAGTGACATTAACTTATGGTTTTGGGGTCTAAAGTCCTCATGAGTCTGCAAACCACAAACTGTGCCAGAATAAATGAGTTTAGCAAGGTTGCAGGATAGAAGAAGTCAATTGGATGTTTGTACAGCTGCGATGGATAATCCAGTTAAAATGAGGAAGCACCTCCACTCACAGCAGTGTCAACAAGAATAAAACAAGAATAAAGTCAACAAGAGTCGAACTGCGAAGCGTGACGGAATTAAAGGAGGAAACACGCGTCTGTCCTGGGACCGAGCACCCACCAAGGAGCCCAGGGTTGCTCACAGCCTGTGGACTCTCAGCTGAGATGTGGTGGGATTGGCAGACTGACGGGAACGTGCCGAGAAAACCTGCACGACGAACAAGTGGACGGCTCGGAGCTCGCGGCTTTGGCGTTCACTCACAGCACAGCCAGAGTCGGCAGACGCTGGCCGAGGCCCCGGGCCGTCCAACGGAGAGGGAAGACGCGACCCTCTCAGTGGTGCCGGCCGAGTGGACAGCCGCGTGCAGGAGACCACGAGAACGGAGCTTGATCTTCAGCCCGCCACGAAGGTTTTGGTTAGAATAGGCCAGAGGCCTACATGTAAGACCCCACACTCAAACTCTTGGAACAAACCATGCAGGTAAGTCTTCATGATCTTGGATTTGGCGAAGGATTCTTAGATACCTATGCCCAAAGCATGAGGAATAACAGAAAATGGACAATTCAGTTCTATCAAAATTCAGAACTTTGGCGGTTCAAATACACCATCAAGAAAGCAAACATGTAACCCACAGAATGGGAGAAAACATTGCAAATCAAATCATAGACATGTATCCAGAATATATAAGAAACTCCTCCAGCTCACTATTAATTAAAAAAAAACACCCTCCAGTCAAATAAGCCCAACTGAACATGAGCCGAGTCTGAGATATTTCTCTGAGGAAGATGGACGGATGCTCGCCGGGCACTCGAGGAGATGGGTGGGCGGCGTCCGTCCGGGGAAGGAGCGTCACAGCCACAGCGAGAAGCCGCGGCCCCGCTCAGAGGGACGGAGCCACAGCAGCGCGCACTGGCCGGGCTCTGAGGAGGCGGAGCCTGTCCGAGGCTGGCAGGCGTACAGAACGGGGCAGGTGCTCAGGCGTGGAGCTGCCACGCGGCCCAGCGGTTCCGCCGACAGGCTCACATGCAGGCACACATGAGCACTGACCCGCAGGGCGCCTCATAGTGGGTTTTGTCTGCGACAGCTGTGAGGCGGCAGCCGCCGGGAAGACGAAGCCCAGCCGTGCAATGGAGCATTTCTTCCACTTGGAAGTGTTATGAGTGAGCTTCGTACCCTGCGCAGGGCAGAGCCACGGCCAGCCTGCCTCGGCCGACCAGCCCAGGTCCACTCCAGGAGGCCTGGCCTGGAGTGCCTGCGGGGACGCCACTCACGGCGTCGCTCGTCAGTGCCGCGGTTCCTCCTGCCGCCACTCGTGGCCACAGCAAGCCGCTGAGTATCCGGTGGAGGGGTGCGGGTTTGGGAGAGCACTGGGCGCCACTCCGGGTGTGCTCTGCCCAAAGTGTGGCCCCACAGGTGTGCATGGGCCCACGAGTAGACCAGGAGACAGGTGTGCTCCAAATCCCAGCGTGTGCGCTGTGCTAGGGAGGGAGGAGAGACCAGGAGGGCAGCGAGTCCCTCCCCAGGGCGGAGTGCCAGGGAGCAGGGATCTGGCTAACCGGCAAGCACGGAGAACACGCAGTCTGCCCTGTGCTGGGGCGGCACAGACCCCAACGCGCTCAGAGCCAGCACTGCCCAGCCCTCCCTCGCCTCACACCGCCCAAACTGTGATGCCTGCGGATCGAGTGGACCCTCCCAGCTCTGCTCCCCTGCAGGCAATGGGCATGATGTAAACAACGCCTGCAGCCCAGCCTGTCTCTGCGGTGTGCACGGAGCCCACAGCCCAGCCCCGTCTCTCACCTGCAGCCTAGCCTGTCTCTGCAGTGTGCACGGAGCCCACAGCCCAGCCCCGTCTCTCACCTGCAGCCCAGCCTGTCTCTGTGGTGTGCACGAAGCCCACAGCCCAGCCCCGTCTTTCACCTGCAGCCCAGCCGTGTCTCTGTGGTGTGCACGGAGCCTACAGCCCAGCCGTGTCTCTGTGGTGTGCACGGAGCCTACAGCCCAGCCTTTCTCTGTGGTGTGCACGGAGCCTACAGCCCAGCCTGTCTCTGTGGTGTGCATGGGGCCCGCAGCCCAGCCCTGTCTCACCTGCAGGCAGCAGACGGGTGTGCACAGAGCCCGCAGAGCAACAGTGGCCCTCTCACCTGGAGATGCTGGTGGCCATCAAGCGCCACCCTGGCGGCACAGACATCCAGGTGCCCAAGCATCCCGACACCACTGTGCACAAACAAGTCTGGGGTGTTCTGAAACACTGGCAGGTGTGAGGTGCCAAGATAGATGACAACTTTTCCTTTCTAGAACATTCAAAGCACTTGTTACTTGACAGCCTACTTTAAAGTGATTTTTAGGAATGGCTTTTTCTAGGAACCAATGCCAGGTAAATTGGGTTTGGTCCGTAGGCTTGGAGCCTGGTTCTATCTAAAGTGGGCAGAGCGGGACTGCTCCCAGCTGCCCTTCAGGACGTCCTCACGATGTTTCCGGCTGGGATGACGAGAAAGCACAAGGAGAGGACAGCAGGCTCCCGCAGACGCGTTCCCATAGCACCTGCAGCCGACGCTTCTCCCCTGGGACTGCTGCTAAACAGGACCCCCGTGGAGTTTGGTGCGTGGTGCCGCCAGCATCCCCCGTTGGAGCATCTGGCTTCAAATCCCGATTGCATTTCTGACTCCAGCTTCTTGCTAATGCGCACCCTGCGGCGCAGTGGTAATGACCTCGGTGGCAGGGACCCTGTCGTCTGATGGGAGACCTGGAACAGGTTCTGGGCTCCTGACTTTGGCCGTGCCCAGCCCGGGCTGCTTGCAGGGTGCTGGGGCGTGAACTAGCTGAGGGAGGACCTCTCTCCCTCTCTCCCCCTCCCTCCCCACCTCTGCCTTTCAAGTAAATGAAATGGAAAACAGAACACGACCACTCGAAGTCTGTGTTTCTTCTTAAGATCTTCCTTGAAGCGTGGGAGCCCTGCCAGTGACGGCAGGTGCAGGTGTGTTTCGGCACCAACCAGGCCCCGGCTGCACTTTTCCTGCAGATGGCGGCCGGAGCCCAGGCTGGAGCCCCGGGGTGCTGTGAACCCAGGCATGGGGACGGTTACTCCTGCTGCCGAAGAGGGCGGGTGAGAAATGCGCGTAGGAGACACAGATGTGACTCCTTGGCGCACGCTCCGAACAGGCAGGTAAATCATGAACGGAGGGCCCAGGCCACTCCTGGAGACTCGGCTTGGAGCATTTACCGGGTGCTGGGCACGCGCTGCCCGGGCCCTGCCACGCTTCGGCTGCGTCTCAGGAACTTGGGGAACCCCCCGGTGCTCCCGTGGCCCGAGTTTCAGATCCTTGAGCAGAGACGTCCTTCCTGTGTGCTGGCCTCACTGCCCCTGTCAGCGCGGGCTCTGGCGAGAGATCCGGGAGCGCCAGTCCCTCCAAAGCTCTCGGCTCCTGGTCTGAATTGCAGGGTCCCGGCGTGGCCCAGCAGCGTGGGGTCACTGGAGCCACGCAGGCCCCGCCAGGGCTCTCGGGGCAGCACCAGCCCAGCCTCAAGATTCGGGTGACTGGAGACGCACAGGCGCAGGGCACGGCTCCGGCAGCTGGACGCTGCACTTTGAGGACCGGCTTGAGGGCCCCGGCTCTCAGAGTCTCCCACACTGGTCCCTGGGGACCACCGCGGGGCCTCCCGAGGGAACAGACCCCACCCTCGACTCCCTTCTGACGCCACCCTCATCCTGGGGCTGGGTGTGCTGTGGCCTCTCTGATCCTGGCTGACCTGCCTCAGCTTTTCTCTGCGTGGCGGGAGGTACAGCCAGAGCCAGAGGCCACCTGCTCCTGTCCGGCCGTGCCCGACCACCCTGGGGAGTCCCCGCCCCCCGGGCCTGCCCGGGTTTTGGTTTCAGTGTCTGATCTGCCTGTCTGTTCTCAGCCTGTGACTTCCGTTGCTTCTCTTCCTGCACCTGACAGCCAGCCCCCACCCCCGCCACGGCCGGCGCGCGCTCTCGGGCACCAGCCGGTCCCCAGGCCCTGCCCAGCGCTGCAGCCTGCTTTTGCCGCCCCCTGAAGGGAACCGGACCCTTCTCAGAACATGGGCTTCTGATGTGAAGGGTGTGGGTTTATATTTGCCTGGGCCCGGGAACACACACGTGTTCTGTGCTAAATACAAGCGTGGACCCCACTTCCTCTCTGCTTGGAAAGCCACAGGGTGAGGTGCTTGCCAACAGCAAGAAAAATGCAGGACGCTGCAGAACCGGCAGCTTTTCCTAATAAGCCCTTCAGCGAGGTCAGGGGGCCGACGGCTAAGTAAGCTGCGTTCCAGACGGGGACCGTGCTGGACTCGGCTGCACAGGGAGAAAGGCGGCCGCACCACAGCACGTGAGGACAAACCAGCTCGAGCAGGAACAGACCCTGGACGGTCCCCAGCCGCTGCCCCCGTGGGCAGGGCGGGGGCCTGGGGGTCAGTGGCCAGGCTGCAGGCGATGATGTCCACCTGTGCTTTTCCCAGCATCCTTTCCTGCTGCGCTCACCTCCTGAGAGAGCAGCTCGCGCTCTCACTTCCAGGACGGACGCAGGGACCCGCCGCTGCGGGAGGAACAGAAACTTCTCCCACTCCCACTCGAGACCGACCGCAAAGCCGGGGCCGCGTTTGACTTCCCGGTGTGTGTGGGTGTGGGGTTGCCTGTGAATCCCCAGCCGAGGCCCGGGTTCCTAGGGTTTGCCTGAAACCCCCTCCCACCACCACAAGCTTCGCACTGAACAACGTGACAGGCAGCGTCTCTCCAGGGAGGGGCAGAGGGGAGGCAGGGCTCTGTGTCCGCCAGGGCAGCAGGTGGGAGACGGGGGCGGGGCTGAGGACCCCAGTGCGGCGGCCCCGCTGTGAGCTCCAGCAGGCGACCACCGGAGTCCCAGGCTGCGAGGCGCCGAGGCTATCATTGTCAAGAAACCCCAAATCCAGCTCAATTCCTAGCTTGCACCGGCACCACACGGAAAACGAACTTTTGGGGCATAAAAAACGCATTTACTCAATATCTACTGTTCTTTTACACCATTTCCGGCTGTCAGTCAAAAGAGAGACATTCATAAAGGCCAAAGCAAAGCAAAGCTCACTGCCAGCAGAGGAGCGACCAGCGCGAGCAGAGGGGGAGAGGACCCGGTGCCGGTGCCCCGAGGCGGGAGGGTGAAGAACCCGAGGCACACGTGCCGCTGCGGCACGCACAAGCAGACGGAGGAACTCGGCACGGACGCGGGGATCCCAAACAGGCATGCGCCTGTGACAGCAGAAACGGTAAGCTGCCAACGCTTCTCCCGGGACTGCGTTTGGTGGATGAGGGGCTGGCGATCGGCAGGTCGGCAGAAATAAATAATACGCGAAGAAAATAAGAGTGGGGGAGACCCGCTCACAGGGCGCCCAGAGCTGTGTGGGCCCAGCGGGAGTCGCAGGACAGGAGCCAGGGAACGGAACACCAGAAACAGTCGGATAAAGGCTGACAAAGTCACAAACGCCAGGCGAGACGCGCACCCAGACCCAGCAGGTGAGCTGGTCCCAGCCGTGTAAGCACAGCACCCGGACCACCCCAGCAGCCCGGGAAACCTCCACGCAGACACATTGTAGCCGAAGTGTTGGGAACCCAGGAGGAGGGCAGGGCCTGGCCAAGCAGACACAAGTAGCATGAGATGTGGGCGCTGCAAGACAGGGGGCGACATCTTCAAGGCTCTCAATGAAGAAGCAAAGCCAAACCCTGGGCGAGAGCTGTGCACCCGGGAAAGCGCTCCTCGCCTTGGTGGTTAAGGGGCCTGCGCCAGCTGCCGGGACGCGTGGCTTCCGGTCCTGGCCAGCTGCCTGCTAACAAGCACCCTGGGAGGCACCATCGATGCTCAGGGACTTGGGCCCTGCCTCCTACATAGGACGCAGGGAGCTCCTGGCTCCCTGTGCTGGCCTGGCCCAGCCCTGGCTGCTGCAGCCGTCTGGGGAGGGAACCCGTCGTCGGCCGCCCCCCCTACACGGCGCTCTGATGGTACCACCACCCTCCCCCCAGTGCAGATTCCCGGCCGCTGGTTCCTGGTGGAGCTGGGCAGGGGACGCCGAATGCCAGCAGGGGCGAATCGAGTTTTCCGCAGGGAAGAGAGCACAGCTCGGCCGAGGCCGGGACAGCCTTTCTCTGCCGGTCAGCGGTGTCGCTGAGGGGGTCACAGGGCGCCCTTGCTCCGTCCAGTGCCGGCTCGCGTGGGAACGCAGCGGCCCGGAAGCCGTGGGCCACGTCGGCCGAGCTCACCAGATGCTTGGAGACCCCCTGCGTGGCCAGCAGGCAGTACGGGGGCGCTTCCAGGCTCCTCGGTGGGCTTCCTGCACACGGCAGCCCCGGCTCCGCGGTTCCGTAAGTGGGCGTCTCTGCAGGGCTGCAGGCCAGTGCCAGCACCACACCACACCACCAGGAACAGGAGCGGCCACGGGGGATCCTGGTAGGAGCGAGGGGCCCCTTGGGGTGTGGGTGGGGGCGGGGCAGCCGCTGGGCCTCCTTCGGCCTGGGGAGCAGCCCGTGCAGGATTTTCCTTCTCCCACCCACAGGGCAGCTCCAGCCTGGTTCTGCCCAGAGCACCAACAGAGACGGCAGGCACCTCCAGGTGCCGGAGGAGGAGCCGCCACCTCGCCTGTGGCTGTTGTTTTTCCCTGGTTGGCCGTCCATGGCCCACTTCCTCCATGTTGGGGGTTCCTGTTTATGAAGCTCTGAGCTAGTGCACTTGGGGAAAGCATCGGAGGACGGCCCAGGTCCTTGGCCCCCGCACCCACGTGGGAGACCCCGAAGAAGCTCCTGGCTCCTGGTTCAGCTTGGCTTAGCCCTGGCTGTGGCCATCTGGGGAGTGAACCAGCAGATGGAAGACCTCTCTCTCCCTCTCTCTATAACTCTTTCAAATAAATCTTAAAGAAAAAAACAGAGAGAGATCCAAATACCGAAAATAATCCCAAGTCTGTGCCCAGCCTTTGAGCTTTATGACCATGTGTTCCGGGGAACAGCCGTGTCGCGTGTCCCCCAGGCCTGTGTGTTCCAGGGAACAGCCGTGTCGCGTGTCCCCCAGGCCTGACTGTGTGTTCCGGGGAACAGCCGTGTCATGTGTCCCCCAGGCCTGACTGTGTGTTCCAGGGAACAGCCATGTCGCGTGTCCCCCAGGCCTGACTGTGTGTTCCGGGGAACAGCTGTGTTGCGTGTCCCCCAGGCCTGACTGTGTGTTCCGGGGAACAGCCGTGTCGCGTGTCTCGCAGGCCACGTGGTGCCGTGCACGCTGTCCTCCTGTCCCCTGGCAGCCCGTGTGTCACCTGCTTCCCCATTTTATTTATTTATTTTTTCCCTTAGCAACGTAATGGAGAGAGGGAGCTGCAGCCTTGGCCGGGCGTCCGGCCGCACCGTGCGGAACAGGAGCCTCCGCCCGCCCCTGGCGTGTGTCTGCGTGGGACTGTAACCGCACAAGGAGCCGTGGCCTCGCCCAAGGTGGCAGACGTGAGGCCCTGGGGAGGAAGCTGCGCCCCGTGCCCCACTTACAGGCCACGGCGCTTCTGCTCGCTCAAGTGCAAACCTCTTCCGTCTTGAGATGACAGATCACAGGGCCGGCTGCCCCAGATTGCCGCCGCTCCCCTTATCTGTGCATCGGCTGCCGGCTGATAGCAGATCGGTCTCCTGATGCTGCAGACGTAAGATAAGCACTTAACACACACACAAGCCATGCTCCAGTTTTCCATGTCCGTCACGACTTCATTCATTCATTCGCACAATTCTTACACTTCTGTCTTGGCTGCGGCACTGCCCCGTCCCACGGAGGGCAGCCGGGTGGGAGGCCGCAGGGCAGGTGGACGCCCCCGCGAAGTCCGGCAGGAGTGAGGGTTTGGGGCCCGGGCAGCGAGGGGCCCTCTGCTCCTGAGCTGAGCAGGACTCGAGGTGGGGCCGTCTGGGTGGAAAATTAATTCCCCCGTCTGTCTCAGACATTCGAGGCTCCTCCTGGCGCCCACGTGGGCATGTGACGCGCTGAGGCCCCGCGAGGGATCTGGGCTGTGGATCACCCTGCGGCCACTCCAGGAGTCTGAGGCGGCTGGGCCTGGTGCCCCGGCTGCTCACGGCTCTGACTCTCGGGCCGGTCCCGTTCGCAGCAGCGCCGCCCGGCAGAGCCAGACCATTTCTCTGTGTCGGGACTTCGTCTCCAGCTGCCGGGAACAATGCGCGCGGAGCCGGTGCCTCTGCCGGGCTCACAGTAATCGGCGAGGTGGACTTTGTGCGCGGCTCGGACCCAGGCCCGCAGCCTGCTTCTGCTTCGGCCCCTGGCCTCACAGACCCGAAGCCTTTAACCACTTCCCTCCTCATCCTGCAAAGCCAGTCCACGGAGCCCCAGCCACCCGGCGGGCGTCAGCCACAGCTCTGGTGGGAGTGCCTGGAAGCCGGACGCCCCCAGGATGTGACCCAGGGACCCCACCAGCACGGCTGCGAGGCCGGCGTAAGGAGCCCCCGACACCTCTCGAGACTGCGCTGGGCCCCCGGCCCCCACCCCCAGGAGGACGGCGCCTGGGGCTTCCGTGGCGGGGGACGGGCCGGACAGGAAGGACCTGTTAGAAAGGTTTCGCAGGGCCGCTCTCTGCCGGAACCTCCCTGCTTCTACTTCCGTCCCTCACCTCGCAGAGCTGCTGCCTGTGAGGACCGCCAGAAAGACAGGAGAGCCGGGAGGGGACGCCGTGCTCCCCGGGCCTGTCCGCACAATCCGAGGACTCTCCGAGGTTTCTTTCTGGGACTCGGTTCCTTTTATTTTTTAAAATTATGTATTCATGAGAGAGGGAGGGAGGGAGAGAGGGAGGGGGAGGAGGAGAGAGAGAGAGGGGGGAGAGCGGGAGAGGGGGAGAGGGAGAGGGAAGGGGAGGGGAGGGGGAGGGGAGAGGGGGGAGGGGAGAGGGGGGAGGGGAGAGGGGGAGGGGAGAGGGGGCTTCCATCTGCTGCTTTATTCCCCAGCAGCCAGGGCTGGGCCAGGCTGAAGCCAGGAGCCGGGACCCCACCCTGGTCTCCCACGTGGGTGCAGGGGCCCAGGCTTTGGCCACCACGCGCTGCCTCCCAGGCGCGTCAGCAGGGCTGCCCCAGGCTCTCTGACACGGGGTGTGGGTGTCCCAAGTGGTGCCTTTGCCTGCCTCGTGGTAATGCCAGCCCCCTTCTGATTCTCTCCAGAGGGCCCTGGCCCAGCGCTGGGCCACCAGGTTACACTCTGGGATGAGCTCACACCGCTGCGCAGGTGTGGCGTCCAGGCCTGAGCTGGTCCATGCAGCGTCCAGCCTGCACAGAGGCCTGGGACAGCGCCATTGCTCCCGAACCCGTAGCACGGGTCCTGCTCCCTGCCCTGGGGCTGCGCCGCGGCAGCTCCCCGCCCCGTGACTCCACATAGGCCTTGCTTTGGTCAATGGAACGTGGCAAAGTGAGTGCCCCAGAGACTGCTGCTGGTCTCGTGCGAGCCCGCCCAGGCAAGCCAGGTGGGCGTTCAGAGCACACGGGCAGGCGAGTTGCCCCGCCGAGCCACAGCCGACCTGCTGGCCAGGACTGGCAGGTGAGCGGCGGCTCCCACGTGTGGCCGTGGCCAGGTGGTGCGTGCCACAGAGGCATCAGGGCTGCTCCTTGTGCGGGGTTCCTGTGGCTGCAGATAGCTGGCACACCACACGACCGGCACTGCCCGAGCTGGGATATCCGAGCGACCACGACCTGCAGCCGGAAGTCTCATCTGTGCCGGGTCTCGGCCCGCGCTGCCCAGCCTGGCTGCTCCCAGCCGTGTGACCCTGGGGCCCCGGCAGCGGCCTTGACTGTGCTTCCGGTGAGAGACGCGCGCCGGGTGCCGAAGCTCAGTGCGGAGGGCAGAAGCCTCCCTGGCAGCTTCGCCGTTGGTGCGTGGTGAAATGTCTACCTTTTGGAGCCACTGAGTTCAAGGTGGCTTGAAAGTTAATCCCGTCGCTTTCTTTTCTCTTCCCTCCGCGTGGCTACTGGAGAACCTGACATTGAGGCTCACCGGGGTCCCCACTGTGCATCGGCATCCCGCCTGCGTGTTTGCTCCAGTCTCGTCTGCCTCTTCCTGCTGTGGATTCCACGCGGGATTGGACGGAATCTCGGGCGCCAACTGGGCTTCAGCTATCTGCTGCAATCCTGGAATTTGTCACTCGAGCCGCCAGTTGAAAATTATTCCAGTCAGTGCAAGGTCAGCGGCGTAGCCCCGTGGCATTACGTTTTTTCGCATGTTATTGATTTGGAAGGCAGAGCGACACAGAGATGCAGGGTGAGCTCCATTCCGCCGGGGCGCTCCCCAGATGCCCTCAAGGCTGGCGTAGGCGGGCGCCAGGAGCCAGGAACACAATCCGGATTTCCCGTTTAGTGGCAGGGACCAGGCACGTGAGCCATCGCCCGCTGTCTCCGAGGTCCGCATTTGCCGGAAGCCCGAGACAGCAGCAGAGCCGGGATTGAACCCAGGCACCGCGGAGGGACCGCAGTGTCCTGACTGCTGCTCCAGACACCCGCGGCAGCATCTGTGACTCCGTCCTCACACCGAGCGAGAACAACCGTTCCTCGTTCCTGACCGTCCGGCCTGAGCCAGCGAGCACAGGATCTCCCTGCTGACCAGCCCGATCGCCTCGTCACACGGGGACTTAGACTGCTCGGGAGACGCCTGGCCAAGTCCAGCCGTGTCTGGAAGTGAAGCTCGGCCGTGTCCTTGGCATCCGTGCACCGAGCACGCAGGGAGGGAGCCGGGACGGATGCTGTGGGGCTCATGCGCCGGTCGGCAGACACCGCGTCCTCACCCGTTCTGGGGGCCGAGTCGTGCCTGGCCCGAGCCCTTCTGTGCGTCTCTTAGCTCTGGCTCTGGTTCCCGGGCACCCTCCCCCGTGCCAGCCTATTCATGGCAGAGTCTGGGGCTCTGAGGGCCTCCAGCTGGGCCAAGAAGCCCTCCCGATGCCAGCCCAGGTCATGACCCTGGTGAATGCTCCCAGGACCTGGGCCTTTGTCTGCGTGCTCGCTGTGCTGTCATTAGGGATGTGTGGGACTAAACTTACCATCTCCCTGCCAGGCTGCAGGCCCAGCAGGGCAGGACCGTGTCTTCCCACACTGCACGGCCCCAAGCACCTGCACACCAGCCCACACCTGCACAATAACACAAACCTGGGACCCCCACCTCCATGCACCTGCACAGTCACACAAACCTGGACCCCCACCTCCATGCACCTGCACAGTCACACCTGGACCCCCACCTGCCCACTCCTGCACAGTCACACCTGGACCCCCACCTGCCCACTCCTGCACAGTCACACCTGGACCCCCACCTGCCCACTCCTGCACAGTCACACCTGGACCCCCACCTGCCCACTCCTGCACAGTCACACCTGGACCCCCACCTGCCCACACCTGCACAGTCACACCTGGACCTCTCCCTGCCTGCCACATTCAAAGCCCTGTGGTTTTCTCCTCGTTCGTTTCCAAATGCTTCTCCTGCCTTCCTGGTTTGCTCTTTCCTTCCTCGCCTGACCCACAGCTCCACCCTCAGCTGCCTGTGTCCTGTTGACCCCTGGCCTCTGACGCATACGCTGACCACAGTGGGCAATGCTCAGACTGACCTCCGGGCCGGTGGCATATTCTCATTCAGCGTGGAGCGCCGTGCCTCCTGCAATGGGCTGACCCATTGCTGACACACGTGGGCTTTTCAAAGGGTGCTGTGGGGAACTGTCCCAACCGCATCATTATGACCCAGGAGCATTTGGACACGGCCCCAAAACTCAAAACACCAGAAGTCACCAGATTTCCATGTTTTAAGAGCAGCCCAGGAATGTGCAGCACAGAATTCTGCCCTCCGCAGTCCCCTCCTGCCCTCGGCCGCAGCGATGCCCAGCTGCTAGGGCCGCTGAGTTTAGAGGACGAATGGGGCGGGGGGCTGGGCAGGTTCCAGGTCCCCCTGACCTCGGGTGGGGTGAGGTCCGAGGGCCCCGTCAGACTGGACACTGCGGAGCTGAGGGTGCGGACCACGTCCAGCTTCCCGGTCAGCACCACTCACCCCAGCGTCCCAGGAGACGTTTTGGTGTTTTGGTTGTGGTAACAAGTGCAGCATGGAGTCAGAACGTGGGAAATCCTGAGGAGAAGGTTTCTGGTTCAGCACAAGGCAGACCCTTGGGGAGCAGGGGCCACCTGAGCAAAGGAAAAAGTACCTGAGGAGAATTTCATTAATTCACAAGTTCGTCAGCATTGAAGAGGGACGTTGTCTGCTATGGTGGACACACTTTCTTTCTTTTTTAAGATTTATATGTTATGTGAAAGTCAGAGTTAACAGAGGGGGAGAGGGAGGGAGAGGGAGAGGAGGGGGAGGAGGGGAAGGTGGGGGAGGAGGGGGAGGGGAGGGGAGGGAGAGGGGGGGTCCTCATCCCTTGGTTCACTCCCCAGTTGGCCGCAACAGCCGGAGCTGCACTGCTCTGGAGCCAGGAGCCAGGAGTTTAACCTGAGTCAGCAGCAGGGGAGAAATTGTGGGTGGCAGGGGCCAGCGTGGAGGACTCAGTGTGGAGGACTCAGTGTGGGGAGGACTCAGTGTGGGGAGGACTCAGTGTGAGGGACTCAGTGTGGGGGACTTAGTGTAGGGGACTCAGTGTGGGGGACTCAGTGTGGGGACTCAGTGTGGGGAGGACTCTGCATGGGGAGGACTCAGTGTGGGGGAGGACTCAGTGTGGGGGAGGACTCAGTGTGGGGAGGACTCAGTGTGGGGAGGACTCTGCGTGGGGAGGACTCAGTGTGGGGAGGACTCAGTGTGGGGAGGACTCAGTGTGGGGGACTCTGCGTGGGGAGGACTCAGTGTGGGGACTCAGTGTGAGGGAGGACTCAGTGTGGGGACTCAGTGTGGGGAGGACTCAGTGTGGGGGAGGACTCAGTGTGGGGAGGACTCAGTGTGGGGAGGACTCAGTGTGGGGGACTCTGCGTGGGGAGGACTCAGTGGGGAGGACTCTGCGTGGGGAGGACTCTGCGTGGGGAGCACCATGGACATGTGCCCGTCCTTTGTGGTGCCGCCGCGTGTCCGCCTGTTGGGGTTGGGAGCCCCCTCCACCACTTTTCCCTCCTAATGCTCCCGTTTCTTTCCACCTGTGCTGTTGTCAAAGCCTCTGACCGCTTGGCCCTCGGCGGCCGCTGTGTGGTTTCGCCCAGGCCAAGTTCTTGCCCCAGTGGGGCCTGCCCTTGGGGAGGCCGGGACCCCGCAGCTGCTCAGGGTGAGCCGTGGCCCCCAGGGGAGACCTGGGAAGGGGCGGCAGCAGCAGGAGTCTCTGGGCGCGTGCTGTTAGCACCTTGCTGGTCCTTAGTAAGCACCCCAGAGGCCAGGAGGCCAGGCTGACGGCCGTCCCCACCTCGCGCCCAGGACGTCATTGGGAGCAGGCCTGCAGGTTCCGGTGCACACCGCGTCTGCCCATCGCCGGGAGCAGGCCTGCCGGTTCCAGCGAGCACCACGTCTGCCCCTCCGTGCCTGCAGCCGCACCTGTGCCAGGCTCCACCGTCTAAACGCCTTGGGCCTTGCCACCTCTAACCCACATGGCACTGGGTTCTGGTTGGTGAAACGCGGGCCCATTTCACTCCTCGGGGTGGCACGAATTTCATGGCCGGCGCTGGCTTCTTCGGTGAGCGTGAGGGGACTGTGTCTAAGTGGTGGTTGGCTCACGCCAGGTCCCAGCACCCTCGGAACGTGGTTCCCAAGCCACCAAGCAACGTGATTACCTGCAAAGCGTTTTGTGGGTTCGGTGCTGTGGGTTGAGTGCAGTGCGGAAGAGGGCGTGGACCGCCGCCAATCTCCAATGCCGGCTCTGCGGCACGGCCGATGGCGAAGGCCGAGTGCGGGTGGTGCTTAGGGGAGACAGCCGGCCGGTCCACTGGGAAGCGGGTCCTCAGGGCAGCCAAAGCCGGTTTGGGGCGGCCCCCTCGGTCCCAGCCATGCCTGGCTGCGGCAGGGGCTCAAGGCAGGGGTTGGGGGAACTGAGCTGGAAGATTTCCCCGAAGCTTCTGGCTCCCTGCCCCAGGCTTTAACTCCACCCCCTTGCGTGCCACGCCAGCGTGCCCGCTCTCCCATGATGCACCTGCGTGGAGATGGAAGAGGTGGGGAAGGAAGAGGCCCCGTGGTGGACACGGGTGAGCCGAGCTCCGTGTGGCGTGCACACACCAACCCCTCCCAACTCCCGTCTATACAGTCAAGGAGGGCCCCGGGCCGGGTGGTGCCTCTGGCGTGGCACGTGGCCCTGAGGTTGTCACACTTCTCAGAGTGAGCCCCTCACCCCGAGGCCTTTCGTGTGGACTGAGCCCCGATCTGTCTTCCTTGTTATGAAGATTCCTCCCTAAAATCAGCTCCTTAGGTTAAAGCAGGACCCAAGGGGGCTACAGAGCCCCGGGCGCCCTGAGGCCCACACAGCTGACTCTCCATGCCGGCCCTGGGTTACAGACACCCGGGCGCCCTGAGGCCCACACAGCTGACTCCATGCTGGCCTCTGCTCTGAGAGCTTGGCTACCCCAAAGAAACTCAGCCAACCCTCGGCCCAGTACACTGAGCCCACCTCCGCCCCTGCAGAGGGACCATGCTGCCCTGTCAGCGCCCCAAGGGAGGCCACGCACTCCGAGGACCGACCAGAGGCCCACACGTGAGCCGCTTCCGCACGCCGTGCCTCCCTGGGGCGCCCGGGCAGGGGTTCAGCGGCCCGGCTCTGTGCGACAGACACCTCCTCCCATCCCCGCCCCGCGTTGGTGATTGGCTTGCCGGGCGCCGGGCCAGCAGACCCAGTTTTGGGGTTCTGTGGCAGCCAGTGTGGGGGTGCCTTGCCCAGCAGGGGGGAGCCTGAGGGGGGGCGGTACTTCCTGGGCCACCTGAGCCCTCTCTGGCAGCCCGAAGCTTCGGGTCACTATTCCAGTCTCTCAATGAATCTTTTATTTGTTTGTTTGTTTGTTTAAAGATTTTATTTATTTGGGAGGCACAGTTACAGACAGAGAGAAGAAGGGACAGAGAGAGAGGTCTTCCATCTGTTGGTTCACTCCCCACATGGACACAACAGCCGGAGCTGGGCCAATCCAAAGCCAGGAGCCAGGAGCTTCCTCCAGGTCTCCCACGCAGGTGCAGGAGCCCAAAGACTTGCACCACCTTCCACTGCTTTCCCAGGCCATAGCAGCGAGCTGGATCAGAAGAGGAGCAGCCGGGTCTCCAATTGGCACCCATATGGGCTGCCGGCACCGCAGCTGGAGGCTTTACCTGCTGCAGCACTGCGCCGGCCCCGGGCTCAGCGAATCTTGCTGGGGTTGTGCTGTGGGGATGAGGATGGGGCTCACGCCGGGCCTCAGGGGTGTGGCAGTGAATCCCCGGGTGCCGACAGCTGTCCCGGCAGAGGCTGTGGGCACAGCAAGGGAGGCCCAGGCCAGAGCCCCCTGCTCCTGGGTGCCGAGGGAAGAGCAAGTGGCTGGGGTCTGGCTGAGGGCGGGGGGCCTCGGGTGCTGCGATTGCTGGAGAGGCTCTGGGAGTCCCGCGTACGGGCTCAGCGGCACACCCAGGGGACACGGAACGCAGGGTGCCTTTCTCCGCAGCTTCCCTGCCGGGCTGTGCCCTAGCTGATGACACAGACGTTACCACTTTCAGTGAGGGGAGAGGATGGAGGCAGCCGGGGCCCCTGTCCTCGGAGGGACAGCCATGGGTCAGACGGTCACAGGCTGCTCCCGGCCGCCGAGCCCAGGGGCGGGGTCCACACTGGCACAGCAGAGGGGTCTGTTGTTAAAAAGAAGTTGTTGTTCAGTCCTCACAGAAGTCCCCAGTCATGGCTGTCTCTTCTTATCCATGGCGGGGGGGTGCCTGCAAGACCCCAGCAGGTGCTGAAACCGGGAACAGAACAGAGCTTTGTATGTGCCACGTATGTGCACGCTTGTGGTCAAGTTTAAGGCCGGCACTGTGGCATAGCAGGTTAAGCCACCGGCTGCAGAGCTGGCATCCCATATGGGCGCTGGTTCGAGTCCCCGCTGCTCCTCTTCCAATCCAGCTCCCTGCTAATGCCCGGGGAAAGCAGTGGAAGATGGCCCAAGTGCTTGGGTCCCTGTACTCGTGTGGGAAACCTGGAAGAAGCTTCCTGGCTCCTGGCTTTGGACCTGTCGCGCTCTGGCCATTGTGGCCATTTGGGGAGTGAACCAGCGGATGGAAGACCTCTCTCTCCCTGCCTCTGCCTGCCTGCAACTCTGCCTTTTAATAAATAAATAAATCTTTTTTTAAAAAAAAAGCAGATGGAAGATCTCTCTCTCTCTCTCCCCCCAACTCTGCCTTTCAAGTAAATGCATAAATCTTTATTTAAAAACAAGCTTCGCTCACACCCCGGGCGTGGCCGATCAACAGCGGGAACTCATGATGAAGTAGAATAGTTCTCCGGGCAGCTGTACCTGGGGTTGGGGTCTCTGCCCTGACCCCTGACCCCTGACCGCGCCCCGAGGGGGCAGTGCTGCCGTGGAAGAGGGTGGAAGAGGCTGGGAGGAGCTCTCCCGGGAGTCTGGCTGCGGGGACCATCGCGCCTCGCGGGTGCGCAAGGACGGAGGCAGAGGTGGTGCTGGATTGGGGTGCAGCCCGCAGCCGTGGCCCCTGGGGGACACGGGCGCAGGGGCAGGACGGTGAGTCACTCGCGAGCACGGCCTTTGCTGCCTCGGGACAGGCCGGCCGGTCACAGGGTGCGCAGCGACAGGTTCTGTCAGCACAGGTAGAGCAGCGCTCGACTGGTGAGCGTGTCCCCGCCCTCTGAATGGGGCTGGCCTTGCGACCTCGAGGCAGGAGTGACAGGTGCGTCCCTAGAGAAGCTCACGGGAGGGACACGGAGCGGGCAGCACGTGGTCCCAGGCCGGCGGCCCCAGCTGCCCCACCGCTGAAGCCAGGTGCCCAGCCGCAGAGGGTTGGGAGGGGTGGGACAGGGGACCGGCCCCTCGCAGGTGCAGGCCATGGGGTTGGGGCCGGCGTGTGAGGGAGGGGATGGAACTTTCCTGTGGGGAGTTCCCCGGGGCAGCTCCCAGCCGCCGGCCCCACCTCTAGACCCGCCACTTCCTGCCGGTCGTCACCTGCTGGCCGTCGCCCCCTGGGCAGCCCGGGGCGGGGGGACAGGCATGGCCGAGAGACCTCGGCCCGGTGGGCTGGGTGTGCGCCCGAGCCCACTGTTCTGCAGCACCCGTGAGAGGATCGAGGCCAAATACAAACCCAGGCCACACAGCGAGGCCCCTGGGGTGGACGCCAGGCCGGGGCAGGGAGGGTGTGCACTCCTGCTCCGTGAAGTCTCCCACCAGGGGGCTGCAGAGGTAGGAGGGGCCGCCCCGACCTCATCTCCATCTCCGATCCAGACCGACCGCAGCCGGCGTGGACTTGCAGGGGACAGCGTTGGTCCCGGGGGGCAGGGGACAGCGTTGGTCCCGGGGGACAGAGGGCGCTGGGGGAGGGATCTGCAGCCGAGCACCCTCCCCACAGGGCTCCCTTCCTTTCCTTGGGAGGACGGCCACGCCCACACCTGGCTGAGCACAGAGGCGCTGCCTGCAGGAGGCAAACCCAGCTCGGCTCTCGGAGAGAGCCCAGGCGGCTCCCCGCCCCGGCACAGCAGCCACCGCTCCCCGGGTCCCCAGGGGGTCAATGTTCCCGGCCAGGTCTGACCTTGTCCTTGGCTGGGTCCTCAGCAAACACTGCAGGACATAGAGGGTGCAGCTGGGGGTGACGGCCACCATCAGAGCAGGTGACATGGCGGGGAAGGTGAGCTGGGGTGAAGGCCACCGTCGGAGCAGGTGACATGGTGACATGGCGGGGAGGGTGAGCTGGGGTGAAGGCCACCGTCGGAGCAGGTGACATGGTGACTTGGGGTATAGCTGGGGGTGACGGCCACCGTCAGAGCAGGTGACATGGTGACATGGCAGGGAGGGTGAGCTGGGGGTGATGGCCACCGTCAGAGCAGGTGACATGGCAGGGAAGGTGAGCTGGGGTGAAGGCCACTGTCGGAGCAGGTGACATGGTGACATGCGGGGAGGGTGAGCTGGGGTGATGGCCACCGTCAGAGCAGGTGACATGGTGACATGGAGGGTGCAGCTGGGGGTGACGGCCACCGTCAGAGCAGGTGACATGGTGACATGGCGGGGAGGGTGAGCTGGGGGTGATGGCTGCCATCAGAGCAGGTGACATGGCAGGGAAGGTGAGCTGGGGTGATGGCTACCATCGGAGCAGGTGACATGGTGACATGGCGGGGAGGGTGAGCTGGGGTGATGGCCACCATCAGAGCAGGTGACATGGTGACATGGCGGGGAGGGTGAGCTGGGGGTGATGGCCGCCATCAGAGCAGGTGACATGGCAGGGAGGGTGAGCTGGGGTGATGGCTACCATTGGAGCAGGTGACATGGTGACATGGCGGGGAGGGTGAGCTGGGGTGATGGCCACCATCAGAGCAGGTGACATGGTGACTTGGGGTATAGCTGGGGGTGATGGCCACCATCAGAGCAGGTGACATGGCGACGTGGCAGGGAGGGTGAGCTGGGGTGAAGGCCACTGTCAGAGCAGGTGACATGGTGACGTGGAGGGTGAGCTGGGGGTGACGGCCACTGTTGGAGCAGGCAGTCCTGGTGACTTCTCTGATGTCCTTATCACTTCATTCCATTCTGCCTCCATCCGGCTAAGCCAATGACCCCTGGAAGAGGACATGAAGATCCTGATGTGAAGCCAGTCCTCTGTCCAGCAGGTCATCTGAGGGTCATTTCCCCCGGGACCCCATCCTGTCCTGCACCTCGAAAGCCCTGGTGAGCTGTGGTGGCCACTTCCGGCCGGTGGCCTTCTCGTGCACTCTTGTCCTGTGGTCAGCTGGCCACAGGAAGTCCCGTGCAGCGTGGGCTTGTGCTGGGCGAGAGAAACGTGTGCACCACTGACCGGTGCTTCCAGGCTGCGGGGGGCCAGGTGTGAGCGTGCCGCCTGTCCAGGTGACAGCGTGTGTGACGGCTGCTCACGGAGTGCTGGGGATCAAGGCCACAAACACCGCGTCAGAGGCCCCTCTGGGGCTTCCTCTGGCACACAGGCTCGGGGGCTCTAGAGACCTGGAGCCCAGGGACCCTTGGGCGCAGGAGCGGCAGGGCAGGGTGCCCACCTTCCCCCCAGGTTCCCCGCGGGGGCTTGTTGGTCTCAGCCCAGCAAAAGCCACGACTTCAGGGACTCTTAGGGAGCACAGGCAGCGAGAGTCGGCCAGGCTGCTGCAGACCCCAGAGAGGCCCCGCAGCACCCAGATGACTGCAAGGGTGAGCCCCGCACTGTCGTGCCTGCGCCTGGGTCGGCCACCTCCACGGGGACGCTCGGCCACCTCCACAGGGACGCCCGGCCACCTCCACGGGGACGCCCGGCCACCTCCATGGGGTACTCAGTCACCCCCACGGGGACGCTTGGTCACCTCCCATGAGACGCCTGGCCACCTCCACAGGGACACTTGGTCAACTACACAGGGACACTTGGCCACCTCCACAAGGACACTTGGCCACCTCTGTGGGGCACTCAGTCACCCCCACGGGGACGCCCGGCCACCTCCACAGGGACGCTCGGTCAACTACACAGGGACACTTGGTCACCTCCCAGGGGCACTCTCAGCCACCTCCATGGGGACACTTGGTCACCTCCCACGGTGTGGGCGTGGTCTCGCCCCTCACCCTGACCCAAGGGGCCCTTTACTGAGGAAAGAACCTCTATTCTTTGTCCTCGCCCCGTCTGCGGTGAGGGCCTGGGCGCAGTGGCCCCGCGTGACGTCTGTGAGGCCTGCGCCTCGGCTCGTTCCATTCACTCCAGCACCCAGTGACTGAGCCGCTGCAGACGGTGACGTGCAGTGAGCACCCCCGCCCCCTCCGGTGCACCTGGGGGCGGCCGAGGCCCTCAGGGCCGTGTGGGCAGCAGCGGGGTCCTGAGCCTGGGCGTGGACGCCGGAGTGCGGCCGAGCTCCCGCCTCCTGCTGCCGTGGGTCCCTCTCGTCCCTCTCCACGCCGGCCGCCCGACCCCGGAGACTGCCCCTTCCCTGCACACCCCTGCGGCACGGCCAGCCAGGCCTCACAGCGAAGGCCAGGGCGACCTGGCGTCGAGCGTCCCAGTCTCCCCCAGGCCGAGCTGTGTCATCACGCCGTCCCGCGGCCCAGTCCACCCACACGGGCCCTGGGCCTGCGTCGTCAGCTGTGGCAGCGAGCGCTCTGCCAAGCGAGGCGCCGCTCACCGCCCTGGCAGCGCCCAGGCAGCCTCGCTGAGGTTCCACATCGCAACATCCTCGCTTTGCTAAAATACGTGCCAGGTCTCCACCCGGTCGTGGAAATGCGTGTCACCAGAGGCCGGCACGGAAGCGGAGTCTTGCACCAGAATCACCTGAGCTTTGCACTGGATTCCCGCGAACTCCCGCAGTCCACTCGCTAGTGCAGGGCTGGGGGGGGCGAGCTCCCGCAGTCCACTCGCGGGTGCAGGGCTGGGGGGGGCGGGAACTCCCGCAGTCCACTCGCGGGTACAGGGCTGGGGGAGGGGCGGGAGCTCCCACAGTCCACTCGCGGGTGCAGGGCTGGGGGAGGGGCGGGAGCTCCCACAGTCCACTCGCGGGTGCAGGGCTGGGGGAGGGGCGGGAGTTCCCACAGTCCACTCGCGGGTGCAGGGCTGGGGGAGCGTGAGCTCCCTGCAGTCCACTCGCGGGTGCAGGGCTGGGGGAGCGTGAGCTCCCGCAGTCCACTCGCGGGTGCAGGGCTGGGGGGGCGCGAGCTCCCTGCAGTCCACTCGCGGGTGCAGGGCTGGGGGAGGGGCGGGAGCTCCCACAGTCCACTCGCGGGTGCAGGGCTGGGGGAGCGTGAGCTCCCGCAGTCCACTCGCGGGTGCAGGGCTGGGGGGGCGCGAGCTCCCTGCAGTCCACTCGCGGGTGCAGGGCTGGGGGAGCGTGAGCTCCCGCAGTCCACTCGCGGGTGCAGGGCTGGGGGGGCGGGAGCTCCCGCAGTCCACTCGTGGGTGCAGGGCTGGGGGGGCGCGAGCTCCCGCAGTCCACTCGCGGGTGCAGGGCTGGGGGGGGCGAGCTCCCACAGTCCACTCGCGGGTGCAGGGCTGGGGGGGTGGCCGCAGCAGAGCCGCTGTCGGGGGCGTGGCCGAGCCCAGTGTGGGTTTGCTTACTAAATACCCGAGTTTCAGAATTACGTGACGCATGAGAAAAGTGCTGTGTTTACAGGGGACAGTGAAACTCAGACAGGGGACGAGGACAAAGTGAACAAGGGAAAAGCGTTCAGGGCTGAGGAGTGACTGGCAGTGTTTTCAAACCTGAAAGTGACAGCTACGACAACCAGACGTAGCTGGTGCGGGAAGACAACGCCAACGGCAGGCCTGCCTAGAGCCGGCTGGCAGCGGGGAGCTTCCTCTGGCTGCCCTGACCCTGGGTCTCGGGGCCGAGGGGTCCCAGTAGCCTGTGCCCCCTGCCCCTCTGGGTCTCACTGAACCGCAGCCCCCCGCCCCCGCCTTGCACCCACACAGCCGAGCGTGTCTAGAAGTGACAAGCGATGGTGGTGGCTGCCACCTGGCACGTCCTGGCTGCTGCCCCTCCCCTCCGTGGTGGCTTAATGCCTTCTCCTCTCAGAGCCCCTGCTCCCACCTTCTCGCCCGGCTGCGGCTGGTTTCCTGCTTTACCGGGAGCACAGGAACCATCAGAGAAGCACCCGCTGACTGCCCCCCTGTGTCCCAGCGGTGGTCTTCCTGCCCCGACCCGGGAGCTCCTGTGTCCATTTCTGTGCTGCCCACGGGAGGGATCCCCTTCAGGGTCCGGCAGAGCACATGACGCCGGACTCCCCAGGGACTCCACGGCCGCTCAGGAGAAGGCGCGGTCACCCCACGCCCAGCCCCCGACACCTCTGCGGCTTCAGCTCCCTGCCCTCCCCCCGCTGCTGCGGCCTCTCTGGCCTCCTCCCTGGACCTGAGCGTGGCAGGCGGGGGTCTGAGCCAGGGTCCCCACAGCTGGGCACTCGGGCTCACCCGGGACCCCCGCCCTGGCCCCTCCCTGTTTGAGTTTTCTCACGGCAGGATCCCACGCTCGGTGTCAGTGTCAGTCCTGAGAGGTCAGGGATGGTCCGTGTTCCTATGCCTTGAGCCACGCGTGGCACACAGCAGGCGTCGGCCAGGGAGCACACGGACCGGGCGTGGGGCCAGTCGGCTCCTCCTGCCTCCTGCGCTCCGCGCATCGGCACTCACATGGTGGCTTCGTGTGCCCAGCCCTCACTGTCGGCAAAATGAGGCCGTGTCCCTCTGACCTCAGACAGCGAGCGGGAAGCCTGCTCCCGCCCTGGGTCCCAGAAGCTCAGCCAGGTGCAGTGTCCCGGGAGGAAGAGCGAGCCGGGCCAGCCCGGGCGTCAGCGCCCTGGGGTTCCCCCTCCTCGACCCTGTCACAGCCGGCTCAGGACTTCCCCGGGGCCCTGCAGCCTGATGCAGGCGCTGTGCACGCCGAGGCAGAGAACTTGACCCAGATCCTGCCCGCCCCAGCCCCGGCCCGGTGATGGCAGGGAAGGTGGACGTCACGGCCACTGCCGAGGAGGGGGCTCCGGAGTGGCGGGGCTGTTTCCAGGGCCGTCTGTCCCGGCTTGAGGCTGCGTGTCTGGGGGCGCCGACCCGTCCGCCCGTCTCTGCCGTGCTCAGTTTTTGAGTCCTTTAAGACCAGGAACGTGGGCGGCAGGCGTCGCAGCCGTTCTAATTCAGTGGTGATTTCCAAGAAGAATCAAGAACTATTCCACAGACTGATAATTCTGAAACGGCACAAGGAAAAGGCAGCTAGCGCTGAACTTTTCAAGTGACCTAGTTACGGAAGCTGGCCCCCTCCCTCCACCTCGTCTGTGGCTTCTGCACCGCGTGAGGCGTGTGCCAGCAGCGTGCAGGTCCCACACGGCGTGCTGCCCAGAGCGAGGCGGCTCGTGAGCTCCGGGGGCCCGGGCCAGGGGCAGCTGGAGGCCAGCCCGCCCACGCTGCTGCCCACGACCCCCAGCTGCTGGCTTGTGGCCCGGGAGCTGCGTGTGGATTGGTACGTCTGCGCCTTCTCTTGGATCTGGAAAACGCTGCGTAAGCTGTTGTCTCGGGTCGCGAGGTTGGAAGGTAAAGGGACGCTGCCGAGGGCCACGAGGTCCGGCCTCACTGGCGCTGAGCTGGGGACTGAGGCGGCCTGGTCCTGCCCGGGAGCGGGACAAGGACAGACGCCACTTCTGCCGGTGCTGCTGCGCCGAACACGCTTCTGGGGCTTCACGCGTGTGCTCCGGGTGGCTCCGTGTGATTCTAGAGGTTTCACGTGTGTGCCCCAGGTGTCTGTAGGGGCTCCACGCGTGGACTCCGGGTGGCTCCATGTGATTCTAGAGGTTTCACGTGTGTGCCCCAGGTGTCTGTAGGGGCTCCACGCGTGTGCTCTGGGTGGCTCCGTGTGATTCTAGAGGTTTCACGTGTGTGCCCCAGGTGTCTGTAGGGGCTTCACGTGTGTACTCCGGGTGAGTGTAGCTCCACGCGCGTGCTTTATGTCATTCTGCTGACAACCCCGGAGGCTGGCCTGTGTCTTGCAGTTGGGGAGGTGGAGTCGTCGGGTCGGCTGAGCATGGAGGGGTTTGAGACCAGATTGCTCAGAGCCCAGAGACAGGGTGGGTCTGCCCCACGGGCTTCCAGCGACAGCCACAGCATGGGCCATGCCACCTGCCACAGGCCACAGCCACGAGGACGAAACACGGCGCTGAGCGCCGGCCTCCTCCTCTCTGGGCTGCCTGGGGCTGAGGCTGCGCCGCAGGACAGGGGCGCTGGGCGCTGGGTGGGCCCAGAGGAGGGGCTGCTGGGGGCGGGGCAGTGCAGGGGGAGTCTGGGGAGGGCACGGCCCCCCGTGGACACCGCTCATGGGTCTGGCTCCAGAGCCCTCGTGTGCTGCAACTCCCAGAAGAGGTTCTGCGACCGCATCTTGTTCCGAGTGAAAGTGACAGGCGTCGGTGATGTGTGTCACCGTGCTGTGTGTCACCGTGCTGTGCCTGGGTTTGAGAATGTGTGCCGCTCACACATGCTGCTGCCCCACTAGCGTGACGGAGCCGGAGGCGCGGCTTTACCCTGGCAGGACAACTTCTCTGCCGAGCGGGCTTCAAGGAGGTCAGGGAGAAGTGGGCGAGTTCATGGTGGCACCAAGAAACAAAAAGGAAAAATGAAATTCCCATGTTGCGTGCCCGCCGTGTGCGCGGTCTGTGAGATCCGTGCGTTGCGTGCCCGCCGTGTGCGTGGTCTGTGAGATCCGTGCATTGCGTGCCCGCTGTGTGCGCGGTCCGTGAGATCCGTGCGTTGCGTGCTCGTCGTGTGCGCGGTCCGTGCACTTCCTGGAGTGCTGGATGTCTTGACCTGGAGCCCTCACTCACTACCTGGACGTGCCTGTGTCTAACGTCGCCGTCGGAGAGCAGGTGAGAAAGAGGAAGTAAGCCAGAGGATGCTGCAGCTGACAGACCGCAAGGCCCGGCCTGGCGCCTCGTGGGGCTCCTCCCAGGGGAGACCTCAGGTGCGCATTCAAAGATTCCGACTCCTATTTTAGGTGCGGTGCTGGTCAGAGGACTGCCCGGTTCCAGTCCAGAGGCTGCCAGAGCAGAGCAGGCACAGGGGGCAGCAGGGCGGGGCCGTGGCGGTGCAGCCGGATGCCGGGACCCGCAAAACGTGTTGGGCAAGATTGTCCCGGGCGGGCGGGCCTCGGATCCCGCGGTCGGGATGCTCAGAGCTGCTGTGGCACGGGCTTCCAGTGCGGGTGTTAGGCAGGGCCAGGCACGCCGGGGACGCACAGGCTGCAGAGCTGAGGACGGTTCCACAGCGGAGAGGACTCCACGTCCAGACAAGGACCACTCTCCCCTTGTCCTGTTTCCGTTTGGAGCACAGACGGAGGAGACACAGAGAAAGAAGACGGAGCGAGGGGAGCAGGGGCGCGGGCGGGGCAGAGGCTTTCGGGTGGAGGGCAGGGGCACGAGCAGAGCCGTGGGGGTGGCGTGGCAGCCATGGCTGGGCCCGCGGCCGGCCGCTCAAGCAGCGGTGCCCCTGGGCCCCCTGAGAGCGCAGCAGGAAGTTGAGATGCAAAGCAGGGATCTGCACAGGGCGGCCTGGAGCCCCGGCCCGGCTCCTCTGCGCTGGGCCCTGCCTCTCGCGAGGTCCAGGGTTCCCAGGGCTTCTCCCTCTGCGTCTCCCTCTCCTGAGCCCCTCTCAGCTGCCTGACGGTCTCGGGGCTCAGGGAGACCCAAGGCTGAGCCAGCCACAGTCTGTGCACTCAGCGGGGGCCTCCTAGCTCCTTCCGGCTCCCCTGCGGCTTGGCTGGGGGGTGCGCTGGCAGACCCGCCTCCCTCCTCTCCCCAAGGGCCCTCAGTGTGGGAGAGGAGCGGTTTGCCGCTGTTGGGTCGCTCACCCTGACGCCCTGGCCCCTTCTACCCAAGGCCCCGGTAGCTGCGCCTGCCGGGAAAGCAGTGTGGCTCTGTGGTCGCCGTCACCACTGCCGCCCCCTCTCATTTCGGTAGCAGCTTTCTAAGTCAGCACAGCAGGTGAGGAGCGGCTGATGTCACCACCGACAGAGGGGACGAGGCTCAGACACAGCCTCCTCGGGGGCCACCAGATCAGGTCCCCTGCAGGCCCCCAGCCCCCAGGAGGAGTGGGCGGCTTCCGGTTTTCTCGCTGGCGTAAGAGCAGGCGGGCTAGCCCACAGGAGCATCTCTGCCGGTGGGGGCAGGCGACGGGCGACAAAGCAACTCCTTCTTGGGCCTTCTCCTCGGCCTGCCACTGGGCAGTCTGTGAAATGGGCTGAGACGGTTTGGGGCCCCTTGGTCAGGCAAGTGGCTGGCCAGGGCTGCCCCACACTCCCTGCCAACCACTGTGGACCCCCTGGAGGAGGAGGACATGCACTGGGCGGCTCACAGGGCCCACTGGCCTCTGGATTTGTAGAACCAATGGAAGGGACTCCTTCCCATCATCCTCTCCCTCTGGCCCAGCCCCTCTTCCCATCATCCTCTCCCTAGACCAGCCCTTCTTCCCATCATCCTCTCTCTAGCTGTGGGCCAGCCGTCTTTCCAGAAAGGCCCATCACACCCTCGTGGAACAGGCTGGTGGTATATTCAAGAAGTCTGCGGTGGGGCCGGTGTTGTAACTCAGCAGGTTTAGCTGCCGCCTGTGACGCTGGCATCGCACAGGGGCGCTGGGGTGAGTCCCTGTGTGGACTGCAGCTACCC
Organism: Oryctolagus cuniculus; assembly: GCF_051225735.1. Lineage (NCBI taxonomy): Eukaryota > Metazoa > Chordata > Mammalia > Lagomorpha > Leporidae > Oryctolagus > Oryctolagus cuniculus. The sequence goes on along the minus strand of NC_142871.1, from coordinate 1,982,490 downwards.
CCCGAGGCCAGCAGCACCCTGCACTCGGCTGCCCTGGACCCTTGCGGGGTCTCTGGTCCGACAGTTTGGTGTCTTCCCAGCACTTCCTGGCTCAGACTTGAAGCCCGGCAGCAGGCTCTGTTCTGGGGCTGACGCAGGAGCGCGCAGGGGAGGGAGGCACCCACCGGGCGCCCACGGGCGTGGGGACTCTGCCCAGCCCTGCAGTGGGGCCTTCCCGGCTCTGCAGCCGCGTCTGCGGGCTGCACTCCTGCAAAGCACGCGTGTCAGCATCCTCGCCACGTGTGTCTCCCGGCCGCGGGCTGCGGGGGTGAGGGGTGTCTGCGTCTCACGTCCACTTGCAGCACCGTCGAGCAGGCTGTGCCGTGGTCTGGAGGCCGGCGCTGGAGCCCACCGGGAGCGCTTCTCCAAGCGGCCGCCCTTCCATGTCAAGGATTTGAAAAGCTTCCTTTTCTCGCACAGCCAAGGGCACAGCTGTCCCACAGAGGGCGACCCCGCCACACCTCGTGTGTCTTGATGATGGGCGTGTGACATCCCCCCCACCACCACGCGGGGCTAGACAGCGACCCCGCCACACCTCGTGTGTCTTGATGATGGGCGTGTGACACCCCCCGGCACGCAGGGCTGAGGGGCGCCGTCTCGCTCGTTCGTGTCTCCCAAGGAGCGCTTCCTTGTACCGCAGCTGTCTGGCGGCCTGGAGCCCTGCCCGGGGACCCACGCTCGCTCACGCACGTGCCGCCCTCCCAGGTCTCCCTCCGTCACCCCTCCAGCTCTTGGTCCTTTCTGGCCGCCTGAGGTCTCGGAATCTGGGGCTCTGCTGACAGCGCCCAGCCCACGGCACGGAGCGGAAGAGAGGCGGCAGCTCCCGACGCCCGTGCAGCCCACCTCCTCCGCTTCCCGTATCCTCGCACCCCGGGCGCCACATCCCCGCCAACCCGAGTCCCAGGGACAGCGGCCTCCCTCGCCCTGCCTCGCCCCTGTACCCCAGCCACAGCTGCCCGAGGCCATTACGGCTCCGACTCCACCAGGACCAGTCCCCGGGGAGCAAGGACGCGCCTGGTTTCAACAGAGGCCTCCGCAGTCTGGGAGGGCCTTGGCGAGGCAGGGAAAGGCGGACCGGGAGAAGGACTGGGAGGACGCGGCTGCGGGAAGCCTGGCTCCTGTTGGGTCGGCAGAGGGTCGAGTCCCGGCTCCCCTGGACCAAGGACTGATGGCTGCACCTGGGGTCAAGGGCTGACCCTCTGCCCAGAGCCTGAGCCCACTGGGTGGGACCAGGCCCTGCTCCTCGGGTGGGGGCTGGGTCCTGCTCCTCGGGTGGGGGTTGGGTCCTGCTCCTCGGGTGGGGGCTGGGTCCTTGTTCCTCGGGTGGGGGCTGGGTCCTGCTCCTCGGGTGGGGGTTGGGTCCTGCTCCTCGGGTGGGGGCTGGGCCCTGCTCCTCGGGTGGGGGCTGGGCCCTGCTCCTCGGGTGGGGGCTGGGTCCTGCTCCTCGGGTGGGGGCTGGGTCCTTGTTCCTCGGGTGGGGGCTGGGTCCTGCTCCTCGGGTGGGGGCTGGGTCCTGTGATCCTCGGGTGGGGGCTGGGTCCTGCTCCTCGGGTGGGGGCTGGGCCCTGCTCCTCGGGTGGGGGCTGGGTCCTGCTCCTTGGGTGGGGGCTGGGTCCTGCTCCTCGGGTGGGGGCTGGGTCCTTGCTCCTCGGGTGGGGGCCGGGCCCTGCTCCTCGGGTGGGGGCCAGGTCCTGTGCTCCTTGGATGGGGGCTGACGCCCATCCCTCCGCGGGCTGGGTGCTGACCAGTGGGCACTGTTGCCTATCTGCAACTTGGGTGTGAATGTAAGAGCTGGGTCAGAAGGCTGGGACCAGGGCCCTGGGGTGGGCGCGTCCTGAGCGGGTAGTCTGTGCCTTCCGGGTCTCCGGTCTCCGAGTCTTCTCTGACCCTGACCCTCCTGGGTCCTGGGGCCTCTCAGGGGGACACGGGGCCTCGTCGCTGTCCTGCGTTGTGGCACGGTCTGTGTCCTCCATGTTCCAGCTGTGTGTTTCTTGAGAGCAGGAAGTAGTAGGCGGCCTACTTCTGAGCGCCGCCGAGCGCCGAGCGCCGAGCGCCGAGTGCCGAGTGCCGAGTGCAGCGACACTGAAACACTGGGACAGAGCTGCGAGGTGTCCCTGCTCCCTGGGCTCTCGGGGCACGGCGCCCAGCCGGGGGGCTGGCACACGCGGTAACCGCCGGAGAGCGCTGCCGGGGCCCAGCCTGGGGTCTGTGTGCGGAACGCGGAGGCTGTGCATCCTGACGTTGGCAAAGCTCCCCTGGCTGGGGCTGCCAGGCCAGCTGGCGACTCCTCCCATGAAATGCGTTCCCGGGGCCTCCGCTTCTCCCAGGCACAGGGGAGGTGCAGGGCGCACAGCACGCGGCGCAGACCCAAACCGCGCTGGGTCAGGTCCTGTTTTCAGACCCGTGGCGCCCGGCTGCTCTGGCCCGTGGGCTCACCGCCACCCCAGCACCTGTGCCCACGATGGCCTTGTCAGGGAGGAGTTTCCCTTAAGCAAGCAAGCTAGGCTTCTGTTTAGATTTATCTTGTTTTATTTTGCGCACATCTTCATGCTCCCTGAGCTGTGGGAGCGTGGGGACGGGGAGTGGCTCCAGCTTAGCCAGCTGCCCGAAACCCCGCGGGCTCCCAGGAACGGTCTGTGGCGCTGTCTCCCGGCTCTGGGGCAGGCGGCCGCTCGTTGGGGTCTCCCCGGCAGGCTCGGGCAGGATGCCCAGAGCTGAGTCATCCCGAGGCCGGTGGGGCCGTGGGTCCCTGAAGGCTCGAGTTCAGGGCCTGCCCGAGGCCTCTCTTTGGACGCAGGTCCCTCCCTGTGTCCCCCGTGGCCTGGGGAGGCTGCCTGGCCTCTCAGGCTCTGTCCTCAGAATCCAAGATTCTGACGTCCACCTGCCTCCTCCGGTCAGGCGAGTCCCTCGAGCCCAGGCAGACTGGAGAAGGGAGAAATGAGATTTTCCCCTCAGTGGTGCCATGGGTGGCCGGGCCTGCTGGCCAGCTCCCACCACCTCCACATCCAGCCACCAAAACCCCCGGGGGCACCGCCAGGGCTGCTCGATGGGCCCGGGATTGGGGGGCGCCAAGGGCAGCCGGGCCATCAGGGACATCTGAGCGTCCGGACGCCATTTGGCTGCGTGCTCGGTCGTCTTCTGAAAGCAGTGGCAAAGTGGGAAATGTGGGGTCCTCTGCTCCTTTCTCAAAGATTCGTTCACGCAGTCCTCTGAGAGAGACAGGGAGACGGGGGGGGGGGGAGAGGGAGAGAGGGAGAGGGAGACGAGGGGAGAGGGAGACGGAGGGGGGAGAGAGGGAGACGGGGGGGGAAGGGAGAGAGGGAGAGGGAGACGGAGGGTGGGAGAGGGAGAGAGGGAGAGGGAGACGGGGGGGAAGGGAGAGAGGGAGAGGGAGACGGAGGGTGGGAGAGGGAGAGAGGGAGAGGGAGACGGGGGGAGAGGGAGACGGGGGGAGGGAGAGGGAGAGAGGGAGAGAGAGATGGGGGAGGGAGAGAGAGACGGTGGGGAGAGGGAGAGAGGGAGACAGAGAAGGGGGACAGGAAGAGAGATAGAGGGGGAGAGAGGGAGAGGGAGAGGGAGACGGGGGAGGGGGGAGAGGGAGACGGGGGGGAGGGAGAGGGAGAGGGAGAGGGAGACGGTCTTCCCTCTGCTGGCTCCCGCCCCAGATGCCTGAGCCAGGAGCTCCCCACTCCATGCAGGTCTCCCACGGAGGCGCAGAGACCCATCTGCTGCCCCCAGGCACAGCGGCAGGAGCTGGATTGGAAGTGGAGCAGCCAGGCCTTGGGCAGTCTGTGCGGCCGGGGCTGCTGGTGCCCCAGGCGGTGGCCCAGCCCGCTGCACCGAAGGCCTGTGACACAAACCTCGGTTTATCCCGGGAAGGAGCTCGCGCTTCCGGCGGACCCGACCTTGCTTTGCCACTTCCTGTCCCCTCTCAGGGAAGCTGGTGGTGTTCTGTGTGCGTCCCCAGACCCTTCAGCAGAAGGAGCCGGCTCTGCACCGGAGGGGAGGGGCAGGGCAGGCGTGGAGTGACTCCTGGGTGCCGGGGCCGCACCAGCGTTGACACAAACTCCCGTCTCGCGGCTGGGATTCGCGTCCACCCAGCCGCTGGGGCCTTGGCTGGGAGCACACCTTCCAGGTGCACCAGCCGGGGTGCGGCCCCGAGGACCGCATGCCTGTGCCTGCGGCTGTTGCTGATGCTTCCTTTTTTTTTTTTTTTTTTTTTTTTTTTGACAGGCAGAGTGGACAGTGAGAGAGAGAGACAGAGAGAAAGGTCTTCCTTTGCCGTTGGTTCACCCTCCAATGGCCACCGCGGCCTGCGCACTGCGCTGATCCGATGGCAGGAGCCAGGTGCTTCTCCTGGTCTCCCATGGGGTGCAGGGCCCAAGCACTTGGGCCATCCTCCACTGTACTCCCTGGCCACAGCAGAGAGCTGGCCTGGAAGAGGGGCAACCGGGACAGAATCCGGCGCCCCAACCAGGACTAGAACCCAGTGTGCCGGCGCCGCAAGGCAGAGGATTAGCCTAGTGAGCCAAGGTGCCAGCCGACGCTTCCCTTTTAAAGATTGATTTATTCGAAGGCCAGAGTTACAGAGAGAGGGAGCCAGAGCAAAACAGAGAGAGAGAGAGAGAGAGAGAGAGAGAGAGGTCTTTCATCCGCAGGTTCACTCCCCACATGGCTGCAACGGCCAGAACTGGGCCAATCTGAACCCAGGAGCCAGGAGCTTCTTCCAGGTCTCCCATGTGGGTGCAGGGGCCCAAGGACTTGGGCCATCTTCTACTGCTTTCCCAGGCCAGAGCAGAGAGCTGGATTGGAAGTGGAACAGCCGGGACTTAAACCGGCACCCATATGAGACGCAGGCGCCACAGGCAGTGGCTTTACCCACGGTGCACAGGGCTGGCCTGTGCGCCTCCGTATCTTTCTAAGCCAGTGGTTTGCAGTTTGAGGAAGGCTGAGTAAGACCGAGCTCTGAGGAGCTTTGACAGCGAGCGTTTGCTAGAGAGAACCGTGGCCTGGGTTCCTGCAGGGTTTACTTGAAATACAGGGGTGGGGGAGGGACAAGGGACCTGCCCCAGCCCCACGCTGTTCCAAAGCAGGGGCAGTGGGCAAGGGACTGCTCTGTCCACTCACTTCTCCTGCCTGGGGTGGGGGCAGAGGAGCAGGACAGGAGAGGCTTCCCCTGCCCCTGCAGCGTGGACGCCCTGGGTGTCCTGGGGGGCCCCCATGCCCCCCCAGCCCTCCAGTGTGGCCCTGCCAGGGTCCTGGCTCTTTCTCGGCTTGAGCAGAGTGCCTGTTTCTTTCTCCGTCCCCGGGCAGGCCGCGGGCAGGGCTGGTGAGGTGCAGACGGCTGACTTCCTCCCCAACGTGCCAGGAGCCCCGCCGTGGGGACGGCAGAGGCACGGCGGCAGGAAATTCAGGGCCTGCTCCTGGCTCCCCACGGGGCCCCCGGTGAGCAGCCCTTCCAGCAGCTTCCACCGCGGCCTCGGCGCCGTCCATCCCGTGGCCAGGGGAGTCAGGGTGTCCCACCGCAGGGCCGTAACAGCAGGGCCGGCTCACGCAGGGCAGGAGAGGGCAGAGGCACTGGGGCTGTGACCACAGCCTGTGCACAGGTGTCCCAGTGGGCAGAGCTTGGCTTTGCTTGCGGGCTGAGGAGGAGGGCAGTGGACAGTCGTGGGGCCTGGCTGCCCCGAGGGAGGCCGCCCAGGGCCAGGCTGTGCTGCTCCTGCACTCTCTCAGGCTCTGGGTGCAGCGGGCAGGGTCCAGTGGGGTCGCGACAGCCCCGGCGCGCGGGGGACGGTCCCGGCGAGCACGCGTGAGTGAGTCCAGGCCTGCCGTGTGGCTAGCCGCGCGTCCCCGACACCTGGCTCACAGCCCCAGGTGTGAAGGACCTCACGATCCTGGAATTCCTCTGCTCTGCGTGTTCTTAGCCACGTGCACCTCGGTGTGGTTCCCGTGAGCCCGGTCAGCTGCTTGCCCGGTTACGGCTAAGGACGGGCCGGGCCCATGCCTGTCGCCCAGCGTCTCGGGGGCTCCCGGCTCTGCAGTGGGCACAGCTGGGGCTCAGAGCCAGGCTGCCCTGGCCCGAGGCCTGGCCTGGGGTCTCCCCTTCCCCATGGGGGTCCTGCTTCACAGAGCCGGCAGCAGTGACAGCCTCTCTGTGCCGCTCTGCTTTCCAGGGAGGCCAGGACTACACTCTGGCACGCCGGCCCGAGACTGCCCGCTGACTCCGGGCTCTCGGGGCACTGCCAGGCACAGGGCCTGAGCAGACCCCGGCCTTGGGTGGGCGTCCGTCTCCAGGCTCTCTTCTGGGTGACGGCAAGGCCAGGCCCCTCCCTCCCATCCACTTCACCATTGGTGTGACACCGATGGCGAGGGGGTCACGTGGCTGCTCTTTTTCATAGATTATTTTATCACCGGCAGGATGTACATGGTTAACCATCGGCGTTCGGGCAGATAGGCGTAGCCCTTGAGTAGGAAGTGGTAACTCGGCAACCTGCCCCGAGAGGCGCATCGCACTGCCCTTTCTTAATGACCGTCAGAGATTGCCCCTGGCTGACACATGGTGGCCTCGCTGGGGCGGTGGGGGCCGGGAGCGGTCGCCGCGGGCCACGGCACTTCCTAAGGTGAGTGCGCTTCCTCTCGCGACGCCTGGGCAACCTGATAGCCTGACCCAAGACGGGAGCAGGTTCACTGCCAGTGCTGCGGGTGCTGGCACGGTAGGGACCCCCTCCCTTTCCCAAACGCGTGGCCCTCGCGGCTTTAGCAGGAGGCCTGTGCTTGCAGGGGCTTCCCTGCCTTCTCAGGGGGGCAGCGTTGGCTGAGCCCTGACCACCTTGCACTGGAGCTGCGCCCCGGCCAGGGGAGCCGCCGGCTGCAGAGAAACGCCGCCTCCATTTACCTGGGTGCAGAGACTCCGGAAGGTGGAAGTTCAGCCAAGCCAGCGGTCTGTGCACCGCGTGGGGCCTGAGGGGGATGGGGCTACGTGGGAGAGACCACGGGGAGGGGCAGCGCAGTCCTGGCGAAGCTTTGAGGACCGAGTGCTCCCCACGCGTGCCCTGCGTTCTGGCTGCAGCCCCAGGGGTCACAGAAACAGCCGGCTGGGCCCGGCCCGGGGGGACGGAGACGCGGGAGCCTGCATTTCTTCCCGCAACGCTAAGGCTGTCGCTTCTGCAAATAAAAGAGAAGGCCTAGAAGTGAGCTTCCCAAGAAGCAGGAAGGAACCCGAGAGATGACAAACCAATAAACAAATCACTGGAAAAAACCTGGCTTGTCTGCGGCCGGCACTGAAAAGCAGAAGGAAGCGGGGCCGGTTTCAGCGGGGCCGCCTCGGCGCACACGGAGTTAAACCCCCGTGGGCTCAAAGGACACTTTTCCTTTTTAACATGCACTTATTTATTCGAAAGGCAGAGCTACAGGGAAAGAGAGAGAGAGACAGGGAGACAGCTCCCATCTGCTGGTTCACTGCCCAACGGCTGGGGCTGGGCCAGGCTGAAGCCAGGAGCCTGGAATTCTATCCAGGTCTCCTATGTGGGTGCAGGGGCCCAGCTCCCCCCCCCCGGGCTTTCCCGGGCGCATCAGCAGGGAGCTGGATCAGAAACGGAGCAGCCAGGACCTGCACCACAGCTCATGTGGGATGCTGGGGTCGCAGCCGGCAGCGGAACCCGATGTGCCACGGAGCCTGCTTCTGGGTGAGGATTCTAGCAAGCTCCCCTGACTATGCAGCTAGCATTCCTGCCGTGCCCTGCGTGTGATGGCCTTGGCCAGGTGACAAGCAGTGGCTGCTGCTCCGGCCCCGCCTGCCTGCCTGCAGCCTGCCCTGCCCTGGGACATCCGGGGACTTGGTCCCTTCAGCGGTCCTACACGGTGGTGGTCCTGACTCACTGCCCACCCCGAGTGAGGGCTTTGGGCTGCTGCGCACCTGCTGGGGTCTCCTGCAGTGACTGGAGGACCCCAGAGGCCTCAGAGGAGCCGCGGGGCAGGAGCGTGGCTGTGGGGCTGGTGGGGGTGGCGCTGCCTGCGTGTCCCAGGCAGCCTGCGGGCTGCTCCCTCCGTCCGTCCCTCCTGGCTCCTGGGCGGCATCTGCATTGTGCAGGATGGGTTACTGGGTGCTGTCCTCACGTCTCAGAGTTGGTCAGTTGTTACCTGGGAGACACGTGCTTCTGCATGTTGTACCCAGTGAGAAATGTACTGGGAAGCCACATTACTTGGTTGCAATACAAATTTAAGTCAATATTTTAAGTGCTATGTTAAAAACGCTGCTTTAGAATTGTCTTTTCTGAAAGTGACATGTGCTTTTCCAAGCTGGTCACAAAACCTTTGACATGCTAAAAGTGAAAGTCGGGGTGGGTGTTTAGCATCGTGGCTGACGCCGGGCGAGGCGCCTGGGCTCCTGACCCCAGCGCCCTGCTGCCGCAGGCCCAGGAGCCGGCGGGGATGGTTCAGGTGGCCCATCCTGAGTTCCCAGCTCCTGGCTTTGGACTTGGCCCAGTAGGCGTTTGAGGAGTGAGCCAGCAGGTGGGAGAGTGAAGGACCTGGCCGGCAGCAGCGAGCAGTGTGCAGACATTCCGTCCTGGCGGATCTCGGTGCCTTCGGCCCAACGGGCAGCGTCCCACACTCCCCTCGGGTCAACCTCAGATGCAAACGCCGTAGGGAAGCCTGGGTTACCAGCAGTCGCCTTTGAAAGAGGAAGAAAGGCCATGGACGGCCCTCTCCTTTCACAACAGCCGACTTCTCGGCCTGTGGGGTGTCCACAGCCAGACGAGCCTATGGGAGGTGCCCACGGCTGCTTCTTCAGGGGCGCACCTGCCGCTGAGGTGGGGTGAGGGTGGCTGCCGGGAGCCTGGGCCTCGAGGGCACCTCGGTGCTCAGCTACTCTTTGTGCTGCTGTGCCTAGACCAGGGGGGGCCCGGGAGCCACTGTGCCTGGACCAGGGGGAGCCCGGGAGCCACTGTGCCTGGACCAGGGTGGGCCCAGGAGCCACTGTGCCTAGACCAGGGGGGGCCCGGGAGCCACTGTGCCTGGACCAGGGGGAGCCCGGGAGCCACTGTGCCTGGACCAGGGGGGGCCCGGGAGCCACTGTGCCTAGACCAGGGGGGGCCTGGGAGCCGCTGTGCCTGGACCAGGGTGGGCCCGGGAGCCACTGTGCCTGGACCAGGGGGGCCCGGGAGCTGCTGTGCCTGGACCAGGGTGGGCCCGGGAGCTGCTGTGCCTGGACCAGGGGGGCCCGGGAGCAGCTGTGCCTGGACCAGGGGGGCCCGGGAGTGGCTGTGCCTGGACCAGGGGGACCCGGGAGCAGCTGTGCCTGTACTGGGGGGGCCCGGGAGCGGCTGTGCCTGGACCAGGGGGGGCCTGGGAGCCACTGTGCCTGGACCAGGGGGGCCTGGGAGCGGCTGTGCCTGGCTCTGGATGAGTGATGGAGCCCATGGTCCCCCCGTGTTAGCGTTTCACAGTGTGTGTTCCCTCATTCAGAGGGTTCCACGGGAGAGTGTGTTTGGGGTGCAGTGAGCCACTCCCACAGGGCCTCAGGGGAGGGCGGGGGGGCTCTCCCAAGGGCGGAGCCGCCTCTCCCTCACCCTCCCTCTGCATCTCTGTGGATGCCTTTCAAACGCTGCTCCGAGCTACCCTGGTTTGCATTGTCGGACGGAGTGAACCCCAACCAAGGTGTGCCATGGAGACCGGGCCACGGTGAAGAGCCAGACTGGACAGTGGACTCTGTGGACAGGTGTGCTGTGGAGACCGGGCCACGGTGAAGGGCCAGGCTGGACAGTGGTCTCTGTGGACAGGTGTGTCATAGAGACCGGGCCACGGTGAAGAGCAGGACTGGACAGTGGTCTCTGTGGAGAGGTGTGCTGTAGAGACCAGGCCACAGTGAAGGGCCAGGCTGGACAGTGGTCTCTGTAGACAGGTGTGCTGTGGAGACCAGGCCACGCTGAAGAGCAGGACTGGACAGTGGATTCTGTGGACAGGTGTGCTGTGGAGACCAGGCCACGGTGAAGGGCTGGACAGTGGACTCTGAGACAGGTGTGTCATAGAGACCGGGCCACGGTGAAGAGCCAGACAGGACAGTGGACAGGTGTGGAGACTGGACCACGGTGAGAGCCGGATGGGACAGTGGACTCTGTGGACAGGTGTGGAGACTGGGCCACGGTGAGAGCCAGACGGGACAGTGGACAGGTGTGGAGACCGGGCCACGGTGAAGAGCTGTACTGGACAGTGGACAGTGGACAGCTGTGCCGTGGAAACTGGGCTACAGTGAAGAGCTGGGCTCAACAGCGGATGTCCATAGGACCTACAGACCCTACTTGACACTAAATTCTAGTGATTCCCAAGCCACAGGCGTGCACCAGGCATGACCGCAGCACTCCTGGCCGGGGACACAGCTGAGTTACCATCACGTGACGTGTGGACCATGACCACCAGACAGGAGACTCCTCTGGCTGCCCGCGTGCCCTCGTGGCCCACGCGCCATCACCCACACTCCCCGCGTGGATGCGATGAGCCCTGTGGGCACGCGACCTCTCTGCTTGAACACGTGCCGCACGGGGCATCCGGCTTTGTGGACGTGAGTCTGATGGCAGCGTGCGGGAGGCATTCTGGGGCCCCCAGCCCGGGGGGCGGGGAGAGGGGAGGGGCAGCCTCCTGTGAGCCCCGCCCTCTCCAATGTCCAGCGGGGCCTGACCCCCGTCACGCAGCAGAGGCCCCACTCACGCTGGGCGGAGTTCATGCCCCAGGGGTGCCTGCATTGCGAGAGGCGGTGAGTGACCCGGGAGGCCACGTGGTGAGGGCGGAGCCGGCTGGCTCTGCAGCTGGGTGGACAGCCTGCCCGCGTAGGGCAGCTGCCTCTCTGCTGAAGCGGCTGCTCGTGCGGGGCCCGTGGGTGGGCTGCTTAAACCCAGGTGCAGGACTTCGTTTGCCCGGCTGAGTTTTCTCACAGCAGCCGTGGCCCCTCGCTGGAGTCTGTGGAGTCTGTGCACGCAGTTGTGTGGTCCGAATCACAGCTGGGGGAGGGGCTCCGTGCTCGCGGTCCCACGTCCAGCTGGCGTCCAGCGGCTCTTGACGCGCGCCCTTGGGCAGCTGTCCACACCGCAGCGAGTGAGCTCAGTTCCCCATGCCGATGGCGTCGAGATTTCAGGTTGAATCACGGATTTGCAACGTCTGCAGCACTTCCCTAATCTGCTGTCCAGTGACCGTGACCGCCGGGGCGGGGGGCTCGGCGTGACCAGACAGCAGCCCAGGCCCTCTGGCGGTCCTTCGAGACACCCCTCAGGGCCCGGGCTGGCCGCCCCCCGGGGAGCCGCGATCTCTCTCTCTGCAAGAGCTTGGATTTCTCGTCCCTGCTCTGTGGACTTTCTGAAGAGGTTCTGTGAGCGGAGATGGGTGGGGTGGGTTCTGGTCTTCACACAAGGAGGAATTCAGACGGGAGACGGGAACGGCGGGCAGCAAGGCAGCAAGGTTGAGTGGGTTAGGGCATCCGTCAGAAGGGATGGGACAGACTCCCAGCAGCGCCCGTCCCTCAGACTGGCAGAGCAAGGGCCGTGGTTACGCGGAGAGATGCACCTGGCGGGCCCGGCGGGCGGCCCAGCAGAGCGGAGGGCCGAGCGCGCAGTCTGTGTTCACGCCGCGGCTTCTCAGGGAAGGGTCCAGCTCTCCCCGCGGTCCCCCCCCCCCCCAGGACACAGGGTTTGCAGAGCGTGGTGGCTCGGGTGCAGTCCTCCCCAGGGTGCACTGCTCACTGCCGCCAGGCTGGGGATCGGGTGCAGTCCTCCCCAGGGTGCACTGCTCACTGCCCCAGGCTGGGGAGCCCGTCAGGCTGGGCAGAGGAGCCTCCCGGGGCCTGCTGGGCGGAGCTGTGATGGTCGGGTGGCTCTGTGCTGTCAGGCCGAGGAACCCTGCGGTGCTGAGCAGAGAGGAGTCTGGGGGAGCGCTCCTCGGCGGGGGGGGGGGGTGAGACCACCTGGCAGGTGCCGGGTCTGGGCGGGACTTGGCAGAGTGAGTCCTGGGCCGCTCCCAGGGCAGCTCCTGCAGCAGCTTTGTTCCTCAGGCCCCGCTCACCCTGGCTGAGCTCTAACTTCCGACCTGACAGTTCTTTGAAAAGCAGAGAAGGGACGTTGCGGTCGGGAAATCCTGCTCCCTGGGTTCGAAGAAGGCACAGAGGCCTCCGCCAACGGGACACTCACTGTCAGCGGGGTGCCCAGGCCATCTTGGCTCCTGGGGGGCCCCTGGGGGCCGTCCTGCGCTGCAGGCAGGGGTGGTGGTGAGCTCGGGACTCCAGGCCGCCTGACACTGAAAGGGCAGAGTCTGAAGTGCAAAGCGGAACCGGGCCCAGGACCCCCCCTGTGCAGCCGGGGACGCCTGCTGGCGGCCGCCCTGCTGACCCTTGCACCGTGCGTGGTGTGCGAGCGTCCCCAGACCTGCGCCATCGAGAAGCCTTGATCCCGAACAGCACAGGTTACACTGCTACAACCGGGCTAGGTGCACACCGCCGGCCCTGCAATGACCTCAGATAAGGTCTGGGGGAGGGCGTCTGGCCGGTGGTGAGGAAGCCAGCTAAGATGCCTGCCTCCCAAGGGGCCAGCACGGTGGCCCGGCCGGTAAAGCCACCGCCTGCAGTGCCGGCCTCCCATACGGGTGCCAATTTGAGTCCCGGCTGCTCCACTCACCATCCAGCTCCCTGCTAATGGCCTGGGAAAGCAGCAGAAGATGGGCCAAGGGCTTGGGTCCCTGCACCCACGTGGGAGACCCGGATGGAGCTCCTGGTTCCTAGCTTCAGCCTGGCCCAGCCCTGGCTGTTGTGGCCATTTGGGGAGGGAACCAGCAGATAGAAGACCTCTCTCTCTCTCTCTCTCTCTCTCTAACTCTGCCATTCAAATAAATTAAATAAATCTTTTTTTAAAAAAAAAAGAGATGCCCGCCTCCCACGTGGGAGCGCCTGGGCTCGCCATCCTGGCCTTGCTCGCAGCCCCTGCCTCCCGCCGCGCAGACCTGGGAGGCAGCAGGTGCTCCTCAAGTGCTTGGGTCCCCAGGAGCCATGCAGAAGGCCCAGGCCGAATCCCCAGCTCTCGGCTTAGCGCAGCCCAGTCCCGGCTGTCACAGCATCTGCGGGGCGGGTCCTCGGCAGGGATCTCTCATCTGCCTCTGTGTCTCTCAATAAACGTTTAAGAATCCATGACACTTTAAGAATAGATGTGCAGGACTGGTGGTCGAAGGGAGTCAGTGAGGAAGAAGGCAATGACCTCAGAACAAGCTGGAACAAGCCGGGGCCGGCAGCTCCGCCGCGTCTCACAGGACGAGGATGGGAGATCCAGTGCCGTCCGCTGAGCGAGCGCAGGCAGCTGACAGCATCGTTTGCCCTCAGGTCATTAAAGAAGGCACAGAAATGTTTATTTCAAAACTTTTTAATGTCTTTGCATCAAGATTTTTAAAAACGTGTTCATTTGAAAGGCAGAGTTGCAGAGTGAGAGAGGGACAGAGAGATCTTTGTCCTCTGGTTCACTCCTCAAATGCCCACAGCAGCTGGGGCTGGGCCAGTCTGAAGCCAGGAGCCAGGAGCTTCTTCCAGGTCTCCCACATGGGTGCAGGGGCCCAAGCACTTGGCCCACCTTCTGCTGCTTTCCCAGGCCATGGCAGAGAGCTGGGTGGGAAGTGGAGGAACCGGGACTTGAACCCCGCACCCATCTGGGTTGCTGGCACTGCAGGCTGCGGCTTTGCCCGACCCTCACAGAAAATGCACAGCTTGTTCCTGCCCCCTGACAGCTGGACTTGGGGCTGTGCACGGCTTCTCCACGTGCTGCACTGCCTGCCCACGCAGGCCCCCTGTCACCACCACGCGTCCTTAAAACAATGCACACGCGTTCGTGGCCCTGCGGGGTCTGAGGCAGGCTGAATCACTTCCCATTGCCAGGAGCGGCGGGCACAGATGCAAGCCGTGCACAGCCCGGGGAGTTGGTCGCACCCACGACCCCACGAGGATGCCCCGGAAGCCACCGAGCACCATCCGGGGGGGCGGGGAATCGACAGAGCCTAGCTTACTGCGACTCGTTCCTCCATCCTGGTCAGAAATAAGCGAAACGGAAGGGAAACGCTGTCTGGTGGACAGGACACGTGCGGCGTCTTGGCTTGGGCCCCTGGGGACACACCTGCCCGGAGCCTTCACGTTCGGGTCACCTCACTTTTTCAGGGTAGCTGGGTGTGCTCCTAACTCCACAAGCAACCGCGAACGTTTGCTCCGAGAGGCTGTGGTTTGGTTCCTCCCGCTGCCCTGAGAGCCCCATGGCCCCACCCATCGCAGCGACCGCTTTGCAAATTTCCGCCATTCCGGAGGGACCGTGCTGCAGTGTGCATTCAGCGCCACCGACGGCGGCGGCTGCCAGTGTCCCTGCTGTGTGAGCTCACTCTCCATGCAGGAACGGGTTCGGGGTGAGCTCAGTGCCTGCTCACCGTGGTGCCCAGTGCAGGGGCCCGGGCCAGGGCGGCTCCACCCCTGCCTGCCTCGCCAGGCCCATAGAGGCCTCGGCCATGGTCCTGGGAGTGACCTCACGTCCACCCCGAGAACCTCTGCCGTGCGTCTCACTGCTGCACAGACTGGCGAGGGGGGGACCACGGAGCCCAACCAGGCTGCTGCAGACGTTGCTTAGCAGGGCTGTGTCTATCGCGGTTTTACGGATTTTCCCCTGAGCACTTCGTGCAGGTGGAAACCTGGGTGTCGCTGAAGTCATTCTTCTTAAAGCCACAGGCGAGGGGTGGGCGTTTGCAGCCGGCAGACTCTGGTGAGGCCCGGCCACGGGGGCAGCTGCAGAGCCACAGAAGCCACAGAATCCTAGCACGGGAGTGACAGCAGAGCCACAGAAGCAGATCCGAGGGGCAGATCCGAGGGGGCCCAGGGCCGGAAGCCGGACTCACGTGGCCCTTTGCAGAAGGGGCTGCCGCCGCCTGCTCTCGGGGAGTGCGTGTGTGTGAACAGCGCGGTGCCGTGTTCCCGTGGCACGGGGTCCTGGCGGCTTAACCCTCGGCTCTCAGAATCCCCGTCTGACTGAAGTGCTGCTCTCTCTCCTCCGCAGATTCACGCCGTTCTCTGCCGGCGAGCCCTAGCGGCTGGCCCGTGTGCGCCCCTTCCTCTCCGAGGCCAGCGTCTCCGGCCCAGATCCAGCACCACGATGGGCGAGGTGAGAACCCCCCTCCGTCTGGGCGGGCAGGGTCCCTTGGTCTAACTGTGGCCCCTTGGGGGTTGCCCCAGCGCTCACTCCGCCTTTGCCCGCTTTCCCAGGAAGCCGTGAACTCCAGTGACGCCTACTATTTCGGGGAAGACTACCCCGACTTCGCCAACACCTCCTACTACCCGGTGGACGACGGCGCCCTGGTCTGCTCCCTGCAGGAGGTCCGGGACTTCTCCAGGGTGTTTGTGCCGATCGCCTACTCCTTGATCTGCGTCTTTGGCCTCCTGGGCAACACCCTGGTGGTGGTCACCTTCGCCTGCTACAAGAAGGCCAAGTCCATGACCGACGTGTACCTCCTGAACATGGCCCTGGCCGACATCCTCTTCGTGCTCACGCTGCCGTTCTGGGCCGTCAGCCACGCGGCCGGCGCCTGGGTCTTCAGCGGCGCCCTGTGCAAGCTGATGAAAGGCATCTACGCCATCAACTTCAACTGCGGGATGCTGCTGCTCACCTGCGTCAGCCTGGACCGCTACGTGGCCATCGTGCAGGCCACCCGCTCCTTCCGGCTGCGCTCCAGGACCCTGGCGCGCAGCAAGGTCGTCTGCCTGGCCGTGTGGCTCGTGGCCGTCGTCACCTCCAGCTCCACCTTCACCTTCAACCAGAAGTACGAGCTGCAGGGCCGCGAGGTCTGCGAGCCCCGGTACCACGCGGTCTCGGAGCCCGTCGTGTGGAAGCTGCTGGTGCTGGGGCTCGAGCTGCTCTTCGGCTTCTTCGTCCCGCTGCTCTGCATGGTCTTCTGCTATGCGTTCATCATCAGGACGCTGGTGCAGGCCCAGAACTCCAAGAGGCACAAGGCCATCCGCGTCATCATAGCCGTGGTCCTGGTGTTCCTGGCCTGTCAGATCCCCCACAACGTGGTGCTGCTCGTCACGGCCGCCAACCTGGGCCGCCTGGACCGGTCCTGCGCCAGCGAGAGGCTGATCGGCTACACCAAGAACGTCACCGAGGTCCTGGCCTTCCTCCACTGCTGCCTCAACCCCGTGCTCTACGCCTTCGTCGGCCACAGGTTCAGGAACTACTTCCTGAAGGTCGCGAGGGACCTGTGGTGCGCGAGGAGGAAGCACCAGGCGCTCGGCTTGTCCTGCTCCAGGGTGTACTCGGAGACCTGCCCCGCCAGGCCCGCCAGCGAGACCGTGGACAACGACAACGTGTCGTCTTTCACCATGTGACGCGCGGAGGCGGCCGCGGCCACGGCCACATGTGCCCGGGGGAGGCAGGTGTCAGAATCAAGCAGGCTTCTTTCTTGAGGCTAAGGGACTCGGCGTGGTCCTGGTGGGGGGTGGGCTTGGGTAGGCAGCATTCCCCCAACGTCCTTTCCCGAAAATTCTGTGACCCCACAGGGTCCCACGGGGCTGCTGCTCCACAAAACCACTATTGGGGAAACTGCGTTAACAGGAACCATTTGCAAGCCTAGAAGTTTCCAGAAACATCCGCGAAGCAGCCCTAGCCTGCAGCGTCTTCTGGATAACACAACAGATTCCGCCGTCTTCCAAAGGCAAAGAGAAAACGAGCGGAAGCCCTCGCAGGCGCAGGGGAGCCGCGCCAAGACCCTCCTGTCCGAACGCCCTCAGCAGTGGCCTGGCAGCAAAGGCGGTGGCAGTGGCCGTGTTTGAGCCTCCCCCTCTCCCGGACACGGTCATCACGCACGAGGCTGTCAGGAGGCAGAGAGCGGCCCGGCTCCTGTGCCCGCGTGCAGAGCTGCCTGGGAGGCGGCCACGGTGAGGAAAACCGGAGCTTGCTTTGCGTGGCCGGGGAACTGCCCCAGGCTGTGCAGCGCCCAGGCTTTCACGGCCGAGCCCCTGGTGCCCAGCTGGGCTCGCGGCACACAGAGGGGGCTCGTGGCACACAGAGGGGGCTTGTAGATGCTTAAGGCGTCATCGCGAGACGGGGGTGACCTGTCCGGCCCAGAGCTGGTTGTTTGTATTTTAATGTTTCAAGAGACGAAGGACCTCGGCTGGGACGATACAGAAAGAAGTGTCGCTGTGTTCCGGCGTGGCCTGGCGAGGGCTTGGCCGTGAGAGCCGTGCGTGGGCGGGTGTGGACGTCTGAGCTGGCTGTCCAGTGCTGCCCGGCGTCTGAGGCCGCTCACAGGGCCGACGTTAGGGGCAGACGTTAGCAACACGCTTCAGCTCCGCAGAAAGCCATGAAGCTCCGCGTCAGCGCACGGCCGTCGACTCAGCGAACTGCAGGCGCGTGTTTGAATTGTACTGTAGGGGGGCGGCGCTGTGCGGACGGGTAAAGCCACCACCTGCAGTGCTGCTTCCCATATGGGTGCTGGTTCAAGTCCCGGCTTCTCCACTCTCCATCCAGCTCTCTGCTCTGGCCTGGGAAAGCAGCAGAGATGGGCCAAGTCCCTGGGCCCTGTACCCCGTGGGAGACCTGGAAGAGGCTCCTGGCTCCTGGCTTTGGTTTGGCCCAGCTCCAGCCATCGTGGCCATCTGGGGAGTGAACCAGCGGATGCAAGACCTCTCTCTCTCTGTGTCTCTGCTTCTCTGTAACTCTGCCTTACAAATAAGTAAATAAATAAATCTTTAAAAAGTAAAGATAACAAAAGTACGGCCGTGAATTGCAAACGTGCTGCAGGGCGTACTCGGAGAGCTGCCCCGCCAGTCCTGCCCCACGCGTCCCCTGACACGCGCTGCTCAGGCAGGCCTCCCCCCCTCTGCGGGATGCAGGACGGTGTCCCAGGATTTCCGACCGCGCGCGCTGTGTTTCCAGGCTTTGCAGAATCAACCTGCTTGTGGGGTGAAGCCGGGCTCGGCGGCCAGCTCAGGTGCTCAGAGGATCCCCGGTCCAGAGAGCCGGGCCGCCAGGTGCCGCCGGCCAGCCAACCCCGCCAGACTCCACTGCAGAAATGAGACATGTGGCTCCGCCCCCTCTCACGGGATGGGGCTTGGCTACGCGGATCCAGGAGCTGGCACGGAGTTTGCTCCCGGGGCGCGGCTGGGAAACCGGGTTTCCTGCCCGTTGAACGCGCTCAGGTCGCGGGAGCAAGGCCACCAGCGCCTCTCGCTGCACACCTGACTCCTCTCACATAGCGCGTCAACCATCTTGGGGTCTCCCGGCTGCCCGAGGGCGCTGCCAGCCTGACCTGCAGCCGTGGCCCCATGGCGCGGGCGGGCCGTGGGCCCTGCACTGCTCTGAGTGGCTCCTGGGGCCTCTCCTCCTGCCGTTCCCGGATCCCCCGGACCTCAGCGGGCTCTGCTTGGCCCCTCCCTGACTCGCTGGCTGGGAATCAGCCCCTTGCCCTCGACACGTCCGTGGGTTAGGAGGCAGTGAGCCAGGATCCGCTGGTACTTTCTTAGTGAGCAATCAGACGCGTGTGTTCATCAAGCACATACGTGTGACACGCGTGCGTACATGCGTGCACGTTTACACATAATCCCATTCTTCGTCCCGACGGAAGGCGGTTTTCCCAGGGTCCTCTTGGAAAGTCGCTGGGGCGGTCTCGATGCTTTCTGGTCGATTTCGGCACGCGTGAGCACTCAGGCCTCCCGTTTTGGAAATTTTGCACCAACTGCTTCTGAGGCCGGACAGGCGACAGCGAGGCCAGGAAAACACAGCGTTTTCAAGTCCTTTTCAGATCCCGGTCATGTGTGCTGACATACGTGTAACACGCGTGCTCGCAGGAGCCTCCTTCCAGCCTCCCTGCCACCGCGGGGGCTCCGGCGGCCAAGGCCGGGCTGAGGGCAGCTTCTCCCGGAGCCCCGTGGGCGGGGGCTTCCTGGAGGGCGGGCGTCAGGCTGGATGAGGGCCGACCCTGAAGACTGGGGGGTCCTCGCCCCTTGAGGACCCCAGCCCAGGCCAGACCCTTGTCTCCGCGTGGTCCCCTCCTTTCCAGGAAGTCTCGTTCCAGTACTCAGCGGCTTCTCAGTTTTCAGATGCAAACGCCAGGAGGAGGGGCGTCCCCAGGGACCCCACGCCCGCATTGCCACGCGCTGGCCACCTCCTGCCCTCGACCCCGCCCGCCTCCCACTCCCCATCCTCTCGTCTGCTCCGCTGCTTGGGGGCAGTTTCCCCACCCGGGGCTGCTCCCACGTTCCGCGCAGGGAGAACGGCGGCCAGGAAGCCGTGGCGGTGCCGGCGCGGCCCCCTTCTGCCCGTCCCTCTGTACAGCGCGTCTGTGGGGGGCACGCGGCGGGCGCCCTGATGCTGCACCCGCGGGCTGGAGCACCCGGTGTCCTCGCTCCCCGCGCCGGACGGAGCGGAGCCCGCGCCTGCGCAGTGGAGACAGCTCAGCGCGCGAATCCCACACGTGGTTCAGCGTGAGGATCTCCTGGTGGGAGCCGGGGCGGAGCTCTGGCTTTCCACCCCCTGACTTGTCTCTCCGCGGACGACGGGGGCGCAAGGACAGTCCAGGACGCTGAGCTGGTCTCTGCCGTCCTCAGGGTACCAGGGGGCTGCGGGAGCTCCCTGCTTCTTACCCGCATTCCAGCCAACAGAAGGGAGGACAGGGAGCAGGGGGCTTTTCCCTTTCTTGAAGGCAAAGACCGAGGTTGTGGAAATCACCCTGCTCCCAGTCTTCCGGCCGTAACTGGTGACAGGCGGAAGGGCCCGGGAGGAGTGTGCGGACACGGAGACACAGGCACCCGGCGGGGAGACCAGGGGCCGGGTGAGGGTGCCACAGCCAGCAGAGCCAGAAGCAGCGGCAGCCTGGGCTCCCACGGGACAGAGGCCTGGGCCCAGGCCGCGAGACCAGGTCCCTGCAGCCACGCTGTCCCGTCTGCGTCCTCCCCAGATGGACACCCGTCCAGACTCGGTGAGCCCAAGCATAAGAGGGGCACAGCTGGGTGTTTTAACAAGGACCTTACTTGAGGCCAGCGCGGGGGCGCAGCGGGTAACGCCCTGGCCTGCAGTGCTGCATCCCATATGGGTGCCGGTTCTAGTCCCGGCTGCTCCCCTTCTGATCCAGCTCTCTGCTGTGGCCTGGGAGAGCAG
Source organism: Oryctolagus cuniculus (assembly GCF_051225735.1). Lineage (NCBI taxonomy): Eukaryota > Metazoa > Chordata > Mammalia > Lagomorpha > Leporidae > Oryctolagus > Oryctolagus cuniculus. The sequence continues at coordinate 1,962,304 of NC_142871.1, read as the reverse complement.
TGGAAGATGGCCAAGTGCTTGGGCTCCTGCACCCACGTGGGAGACCTGGAGGAAGGTCCTGGCTCCTGGCTTCAGATCTGCACAGCTTCGGCCATTGCGGCCATCCGGGGAGTGAACCAGCGGATGGAAGACCTCTCTCTCTGTCTCTACCTGTCTCTGTAACTCTGTCTTTCAAATAGATAAAATGGATCTTTAAAAAAAAGAGGACCTTGCTCTCTCCTGCCCCGTCATGAATGACAGCCTGGCTTTGTGCACAGAACCCAAGAGACGGAGCTGCTGTGACAGCCCCGAGTGTGGGGAGGGGCCCCCACTCCACAGATCCCCAGAGTGTGGGGAGGGGCCCCCACTCCACAGATCCCCAGAGTGTGGGGAGGGGCCCCCACTCCACAGATCCCCAGAGTGTGTGGAGCGGCTCCCACTCCACAGACGCTCCGGGTGTGCCGACTGTGGGGAGGGGGCCCACATGGCCACAGACGCCCCACGGCATTTCCAGAACTCCTGACTTCCCCATCTCTGGGTTTCCAGCTGACCCAGGCCCTTGGGGGTCCGCACTGCCTTGGCACCTGGGTGCTGCTGCCCGGAGCCAGGGCCCCCCTCCCCCACCCGAATCCTTGGTCCTTACTGAGCATGTATGCAAACTCCCCAAAGCTACGAAGGCCACACTTCACCTGCATTACCTTAGGGGGCAGCTTTTCTTTTTTAAGATGTATTTATTTGAAAGGCAGAGTTACGGAGGGGCAGAGGCAGAGAGAGAGAGAGAGCGAGGTCCTCCATCCACTGGTTCACTTCCCAAATGGCCACAACGGCCGGAGTTGTGCCAATCTGAAGCCAGGAGCCAGGAGCCTCCTCTGGGTCTCCCATGAAGGTGCAGGGGCCCAAGGACTTGGGCCATCTTCTACTGCTTTCTCAGGCCACAGCAGAGAGCTGGACGGGGAGTGGAGCAGCCAGGACTCGAACTGGTGCCCACATGGGATGACGGCACTGCAGGCGGTAGCTTTACCTGCTAAGCCACAGCACTGGTTCCTTTGGAGGGCATTTTAAAGTTTATTATATGTATATAAATATATGTGATCAGTAGAATCTTATCCTGTGTTCTTTGGGGTGGTATGGAGTCCTTGGGGCACCTTCTAGTGTACACAGCTGGCCCAGTATTACTGCAGGTCTCCTCTCCCGGTCTCTGACATGTGACTGAGCTGCAGGAGGGCCAACAGGAGGGAGGAGGGGCCCCGTGGGAATGCGGAACCAGGGGTGTGTGTGAAAGCTGACGTCAGCTGATGAGACAACAGGGACTGACAGCCGGGGACACAATGAGCCCCACAGCCGTAGGGGCCCCTGGGGGAGTGGGTGGGAGCCCCGGCTCTCAGAGGCACCTGGGCCGCCCACCAGGCTGCACCTGGGCTCACGGGGGGAGGGGACAGTGAGGGCGGGCGGCAGAACGGAGCGCAGGGCTGGGTGCGCTGTGACAGGGTCTGGGCGCCCCGGGGCCCCTCTGCCCACACGGGAGAGCCGGCCGTGTCCTCTGTCCAGCTTCCTGCTGAGGGGCCTGCCCGTCTACATCAGCTGCGTCTCGGCCCCGCACACCGGGGAGCGTGGCCAGGTCGCCATGGTGCCCAGCAGGTTCACCCACGCTGTCTTCTTTCTTCCCTTCCTTCCTTTCCATGTTTTTTTTAAACCCCATGAATTGGCCAAAGAAATGGCCAGCGCAAACTCCTGGGCAGCAAGCTCTAAGGAGTGAAGTTTCCTGCCGTTTGACATCCAAGAATCACGGAGTTTTGTAAACAGCACAAGGTCTGGTGGCTTCCAGCGAGCTGTGGTTGACGCTGGCGGCAGGCGTCCAGGTGCAAGGGTGGTTGTTCTGTAGCTGGGCTGGAATCGGCACAGCAGATGTGTGAGCGAGCGCTGGGAGTTCCCCCACCTGCCCCAGGGGCTCAGGTGGGGAAGCCCAGCGCAGCCCTCGCTCCTCCCCCGGCCAGGCTGTGGTCAGCCCCGAGGAGCTCCCTCCCAGGGCACGTCCAAGCTCGCCAGCTCCAGGCTCCTCTCAGGGCAAGGGGGGCTTCTCTTGCAAGCACTTTCTAAATTTGAAAATCATTGCTGCTTTTCCCAAAGATTCATTTTATATAATGGAAAGGCAGAGAGAGAAAGAGAGAGAGAGAGGGAGGGAGGAGATCTTACACCTGCTGGCTCACTCCCCAAATGGCCGCCACGGCTGGAGCTTCCAGGGCACCACTGTCACCCGAGAACCTGATTCTAGCAGTGGAGAGACACCTGCAGAAAAGTCTGAGTGGAGGAGACAGGGCAATCAGGCAGGCTGGCCGATGGCTGGGTCAGACTTAGAACGAGAAACTGCAAGGTAGAGACGGGTGCACCTGCTTCAGTCCCTCAATGCCTTGCTGCCTGGAGTCCAGTAGAGAGGGCGGTCACTGACCTGTCACCTCTCAACCTGCCTGGCAGGTGTGTTCCTGGCGGTGGAGGAAGAGGCGGGACCTGGCGGGGGCGGCGGGGGCGAGGAGACCCCCGACTTCACAGCGGTGAAACCCACACAGGCAACCACGCAGACACCTGCTCAGCAGGCGCGTGCGCCACGTGCTCCAGACGTTTGGGGATAAGATAAGCGCCTGGTGACAAGGAGGTGGCCTAGGGCTTTACATTGTTCTGGAGAAAAGTTAACATAAAAGCAACTGCAGAATTGTGTGGCAGGTCAGCCGGGTACGCACCCCCACCGCAGTTCCGGCCCGCGGGTCCCTGTCGCCGCTTGGTGTCCAGGGACGCGGTAGAGGCGCAGGCGCTGCCCGGAGTGAGCGGGATGGTGACCCTTCAGGTTTGCTTTGCTTTCCCCTCGTCTCCTCCTGCTCCGTCCGCCTCTTCCCTCACCCACTTCTCAGGGATCACGAACACAGCCCCTGCTCCTGCTGTTTTCATTTCTGGTGGCACGGCACAGACACAGAACCCACGAGGTGGCGCGGGGCAGCAGAAGCCAACGCCCTGCCTCTGGGGACGCGGGGCAAGGGGGGCCTGGGTTGCCTGGCAGCGGTGGAGGAGGGAGCGTCAGAGCCACGGTGCCCCGAGAGACTGGAGGTGGGGGGTGTGGGGCGGGGGGCAGGGCTGGGTCCTGATGCTCCGTGCGATGACACAGAGCAGAGCGGCACCGGCGCCCGCGGGGCCTCTGAGAGGCAGGAAGGAGGGGCCCGGCGTCGGAGGTCGGTTTTCAGGAAGAGCTGAAAATCTAGGCTTTCAACAATGCAGGGTCCCATAAAAATGAGCTCAAAACACTGAAAATCTAAAAATGCTTTGTGAGCCAATGGAAATCTGTCTGTCACTGACATCAGCCCCTGGTTCCTTACAGGGGCCGGGGTTACCCGGTTGAGTCCATGACCCCCAGCAGCCGGGTGGGGACCCCGGTGGGGCCTGGGGCGGCCTTTGGGTCTCCTTTCGCCGGCCAACCTGGGCTGGCGTCCAGTGCCTGGGGCGGGCAGTCACGGGCCAGCTCCCGGCTCTGGCAAACTGGGCTCCATGCTCCTTCTGGCTTCCAGAAGCAGGTGCAGCCGGGCGCCACTCTAAGCTTCACCGGCAGGTAGGAGGGCGGCCTGAGCCCCCCAAGGGGCTGAATGTGCAGCCCGTGGCCTGCTCCTTGTGTGGGTTCTGCGTGAGTTCTCCAGCCCCCAGATGCCTGGTGAGGTGGAGGGGGCAGGCTGGGCCTGGCTGCAAGGGGACGGGAGAGAAGCTGCAGATTCCACGGTAGAACTGTCTGGAATCTGGTGAGCCCGCAACTAAGGCGAGGGCGGCTCACCATCAGCCAGGCGGGGAACCGTCCACACCACAGGCATTGGCTCCTGCTTCTCCTGAGTCAGTGTGCCAGCCCCTGCACAGCCCATGGTGAGCCCTGGCCGCCCATGTCCTGCACACAGGGAGGCCAGGCCCAGCCCTCAGGAGAGCCCCGGCCGGCCCAGCCCACATCCCGCACACAGTGAGCCCCGGCCCAGCCCACAGGGGAGCCCCTGCCAGCCCATGTCTTCCTGTACACAGGGAGCCCGGCCAGCCCATGTCCTCCTGCACACAGGGAGCCCCGGCCAGCCCATGTCCTCCTGCACACAGGGAGCCCCGGCCAGCCCATGTCCTCCTGCACACAGGGAGCCCCGGCCAGCCCATGTCCTCCTGCACACAGGGAGCCCGGCCAGCCCATGTCCTCCTGCACACAGGGAGCCCCGGCCAGCCCATGTCCTCCTGCACACAGGGAGCCCGGCCAGCCCACGTCCTGCACACAGGGAGCCCGGCCAGCCCATGTCCTCCTGCACACAGGGAGCCCCGGCCAGCCCATGTCCTCCTGCACACAGGGAGCCCGGCCAGCCCACGTCCTGCACACAGGGAGCCCCGGCCAGCCCATGTCCTCCTGCACACAGGGAGCCCTGGCACCCAGGGGTGCCCCAGCACACAGGGGAGCCTGGCCGGCCCAGAGAGAAAGGAGCTCTCGGGAGCTGCCCCACCTCCCACAGGTGAGGACACAGTCACAGGGCCACCGCAGCAGAGGGGCAGCCCTCAGCGAGCACCCAGCTGCCCACACCTTGGTCTTGGCCCCCAGCTGTCAGAAGTGGGGGCAAAGAGGCTCGTTTGTAACTCCCCCGGCCCAGGGCACCTGGTTACAGCTCCAGAGGGCCTGAGAGAGGGAGCAGAGGGGCAGCCCGGGCACGGGCAGCTCCTGCAGGTCTATGACTGTGTCTGCGTCTGTGACCGTGTGGACACAGCCAAACCCTGCACCTCTTGGAGTACCAGTTGCCACATCCATAAACGGGCACACTAACTGCTTCCTCGCTCGTCTCACTGGGTCTGTGAGCGAGAGTGACGACCTGACGAAGCACTGACATCCGGGATACGTCGGGAACTTGACAACAGCCGGCAGCCAGCCCTCTAGCTCCAGGTGGGCAAAGGACCGGCACAGACAGTTCTAGAAAGAAGAAACGCAAATGGCTGGCCACACATGAAGAAGCGTTCGTCAGCAGCCACCAGGGGGATGCAAATCAGAGCCGGAGGACACACCACGTCGCCCTGTCGGACTGGCCATCATCCAGGCTGTGAGGGGGTGGGGGGGGACTCTGACATGCAGCTGGGGGAGATGTAAATTAGTACAGCCACAGTGGGAGACACGTGGACGCTGCTTAAAAAGCCAGAAATAGACCTGCCCTGTGCTGCGGAAGTCCCACGGCTGGGTGCTCACCCGAAAGACACAAACTCCTACCAAAGAGATACCTGCTCCCCACGGCCCCCAGCAGCTGAATGGGCAGAGCCAGCACGCTGCGTGCACACCACGGATGCTCGGCAGCTAGAAAATAAGAAAGAATGAAACCCCGCCACTTCCGGCAAAATCGCGGAACCAGAAAATGTCATGCTAAGTAAAGCAAGACACGGGAAGACAAACACCGCCCCTTCTCCCGTACCGTGGGGCTCAAATCAACCCCGTCAGCTCGGTCTGACACAGAAAGGCAGTCACGAGGGCTGGAGGGGTGGCTCAGGTCCAGGGAGTCGGGTGGAGACAGCCAGGGGCAGCTGCGGTGCCCGCGACCAGGGCGAGCCGGGAAACAGCAGGTGTGGGCGTGGACATGCGGTGGGGAGCCCTGTGCACCGTGGTGGGGAACACAGGGTGCGGGGAGCCCTGTGCACTGTGGTGGGGAACGCAGGGTGTGGGGAGCCCTGTGCACTGTGGTGGGGAACGCAGGGTGTGGGGAGCCCTGTGCACCGTGGTGGGGAACGTGGGGTGCGGGGAGCCCTGTGCACCGTGGTGGGGAACGTGGGGTGTGGGGAGCCCTGTGCACTGTGGTGGGAATGCCGGGTACGGGGAGCCCTGTGCACCGTGGTGGGGAACACTGCACACGCCGACTTCGGAAGCAAGGCTGCAGCATCTCAAAGCGAGAGCCAGCAATCCCGGTTCTCAGCGTGCACCCCGAGGAGCCGCGACCTGGGAGCAGAGGCCAGCGTCACTCACAGCAGCGCAAGCACCCAGGAACAGCTGGGCGAGGAGCACCAGGCACGCTCAGAGCGACGGGGTTCTGACTCCAGGGTGCGGCGCCGAGCGGAGCCATCCAGGCCTGAGCCACAAATGCTCACACCGGTGCTGGGAGGGCCCGAGGTGCGGAGACGGAGGCCGAGCTCGGCCGTCAGGGGCTGCAGAGGGACGGATCTGGAGTTTCACTAGAACAGAGCCCCGAGACAGACGGCGGCGACAGCCAGACGGCGGCGACAGCCAGACGGCGGCGACAGCCAGATGGTGGTGACAGCCAGACGGCGGCGACAGCCACACAGCAAAGAGGACAAATGCGGGGCCGTTGCACTTCACCTTAACATCGGCAGAACGGTGGCTCGATGTTATGTGCATTCCACCACACATGTGCACACACGGACGCACGCACACTCACACACAGAAACACGCGTACACATGCACACATGTACACAGACACGTGCAGTTCACACTCACACACACGTGCACACGCATGTGACACACATCATGCACAAGTGTCTTGCCCACGGCTCTGGTTTGACCTCGGTGGACCGTCCGGAGCTCTGTCTCGCGAGGCCGTGCGCAGCCCGCAGCAGGCCCGCAGGCGAGCCGAGTCTGCCTTGCTCGGGGCGCGGCTGCCCCGCGGGCACACGTGATGGTGGAGGCCGAGGGGCTGCGTCTGGGCCCAGCCTCCCCAGGCCCCCACCCCAGCCCCTTCCTGGAAGACCCTGAGACCCAATTTTGACCTTGTCTCTGGATCCAGACTTTCGAGTACAATTGAAAAAACCGGAGCATTGCCGTCTGTGTCTTGTTTGCCCCACTGTGACTCAGCGTCTGAGCCGAGTGGGGGGCGGCAGCAGGCGGGTGTGCCTGCCAGCAGGACGACACGCGAGGCCGGGGAGGGGGACCAGGACCTGCCGCGGGCCGCGGCGTCACCGCCACCTGGCCTCCTGAGTCATTTCCTGGCTCCAGCAGGTGCCCTGCGAGCTGTGTCTGCCGGAGGGCGGCCGTCCCAGGGTCTGGCTCCCCAGATGGGCGTCAGACGGCCCCCCACTTCCACCAGCAGGAAAGTCCCAGCCCACAGCCGCGAGCAGGGATGGAGCCGGCCGGAGCCGCGGCGAGATGCCCCCTGGGGTGTTTTCCTAGACAGAGGGAGGGCAGCAAACCCTGGGCAGCACCACGCTTGCCCGCATCCTGTCTGGAGGAGCAGCTGCTGTGGGCGGGGCCTGTGCCAAGCGCGTGGGGCGGGAGCAGCCCGGAAGCTCAGCGAGCGGCTGCTGAGTGCGCATTGTGCCCCAGGGCTCCCAAGACAGGTTTTGCTTCTCCATCGCACAGATGGGGAAAGGTGTGGGCTGCTGGGTGGTCTGCCGTGGGCAGAGTGCAGGAGTGACGGAGCCACCTGCTGGCCCCGGGCCCTGCCCTCAGCCCCGGGCCCAGGGGTCCGCAGTCCTGGCTGCACCTTGGGAAGCAGAAGTGCACACAGGGGCAGAGGCCAGGGCCAGCCACAGCTTGAGGGATGCCTGCGCTGGGGCCCTGTGCCTGCAGAGCAGAGGGCTCTGCCCAGGGTTCACTGAGAGCCACCGAGGGGCACAGACCCCTTATGAGGCACCCGCAGGGGTTTCCAGGCTGTGACAGAGGAGGAGGCTGGATTCCTGCAGCAAAGACGGCGCAACCCCCACTGAGAGACTCCAGGCCGTGAGACGAGCACACACGTCACCCCTGGGTCCAGCACCCAGGAGTCTGGGCCCTGGGCGGTGCACACCTCACCCCTGGGCTCAGTAGACAGGAGCCTGGGCCCTGGGCGGTGCACACGTCACCCCTGGAATCAGCACACAGTAGCCTGGGCCCTGGGCAGTGCACACGTCACCCCTGGAATCAGCAGACAGGAGTCTGGGCCCTGGGCAGGTGCACACCTCACCCCTGGGCTCAGTAGACAGGAGTCTGGGCCCTGGGCAGGTGCACACCTCACCCCTGGAATCAGCACACAGTAGCCTGGGCCCTGGGCAGTGCACACCTCACCCCTGGAATCAGCACACAGTAACCTGGGCCCTGGACGGTGCACACCTCACCCCTGGGCTTAGCAGACAAGAGTCTGGGCCCTGGGCAGTGCACACCTCACCCCTGGGCTCAGCAGACAGGAGCCAGGGCCCTGGGCAGGTGCACACGTCACCCCTGGGCTCAGCAGACAGGAGTCTGGGCCCTGGGCAGGTGCACACGTCACCCCTGGGCTCAGTAGACAGTAGCCTGGGCCCTGGGCAGTGCACACCTCACCCCTGGAATCAGCAGACAGGAGTCTGGGCCCTGGGCAGGTGCACACGTCACCCCTGGAATCAGCAGACAGTAGCCTGGGCCCTGGGCGGTGCACACGTCACCCCTGGGCTCAGTAGACAGTAGCCTGGGCCCTGGGCGGTGCACACCTCACCCCTGGGCTCAGCAGACAGGAGCCAGGGCCCTGGGCGGTGCACACGTCACCCCTGGAATCAGCAGACAGGAGCCTGGGCCCTGGGCAGTGCACACCTCACCCCTGGGTCCGGTAGATAGGAGCCTGGGCCCTGGGCGGTGCACACGTCACCCTTGGGCTCAGTAGACAGGAGTCTGGGCCCTGGGCGGTGCACATGCCACAGTAAATTCTGTGGCAGGGGTGACAGGTGCAGCCCAGGTGGGGACAAGTGTGTGTGTGGGGGGGGGACAGGTGCAGCCCAGGTGGGGACGAGTGGGGGGGCAGGTGCAGACCAGGTGGGGACGAGTGTGGGGGGGCAGGTGCAGCCCAGGAGGGGATGAGTGGGGGGGCAGGTGCAGCCCAGGTGGGGAGGAGTGTGGGGGGGACAGGTGCAGCCCAGGTGGGGGCGAGTGTAGTTGCACGGGACCACCATCTCCTGGAGCTCCCCAGGCTCGGACAGAGAACGAGAGACGAGGCAGCAGGGAAAGTGATTTTCAAACCCTTATCGTCTTCATGCGTCACCACGTGGGACACAAATTACCATAAATGAGATGAGCGAATGCAGACATTGCAACAGCATCCAGGGGTCAGAGGTCCAACCCACTGTCCACGTGGGCCCCTCTGAGCCCCTGCAGGGCCCACTGTCCACCTTGCCCTGAGGAGCCCCTGCAGGCCGGCTCTCGTGCGCACTCTGTCCACGTGCCCTTGTCCACAGGTGACACCTTGATGATTGCTGGGAATTCCCTTCAGACGGATCTCCTGCCTCGCGCCTCTACCTGGTTCGGTGGCTTTTTTCAGATCCAGGGGAGCAGAGAAAGGGTCAGAAGCCGGGGGACATTCAGAGTTAAACAAGCCTGGAGGCGCTTTAGAAACGTCGCGGGACGGGGCCGGCGGAAGAACCGTGTTCCGTTTGCACAGCGCACGCTGTGAGCGTGGAGGGAAGATGTAGGAAAAGGAGCCGGCGAGACCCCAGCGGCTGTGCCGGGGCGGCGCAGAGCGCGGGCTCGGAAGATCCTCCCCCAGTTCCCGAGACGTGGCTTTCCGTCCCTGCACCTTTAAATATTCTTGCAGAGTCATCTCGGGTTTTCTGACGGTGATCTGAGCGATTCTCAGCGCGTGAATGGAAACAGAAAAACTCAGCAGCTGTCACTCCCCACGCAGACGCTTGATCTGAGACGGAAACGGTCCCACCGTCGCCACCGCTCCACGCCCCGTGCCAGCGCCACGGGCTGCAGCACGCACCGCCCAGAGCCCATCCCCGTCTCCCAGGGGTGCTGTACCCCCATCCCCTCTGAGCCCAGCAGAGGGGGCGGGTCCTGTCTACGGCCATGAGCGCTGTGGGAGGGGTCTCGGCGCTGGAGACGGTGGGACAGCCACACTTCAGCTGCACACGAGTTCTCTCTTCTGTGCCGGTCTCTGTCTCACACACACGCACACGCATGCACTGGCTACAGAGCACAGAACGGCAGGCGTCACGGTGCAGGCTCAGACGTGGCCGGCCCCCACCCTCCTGGCTCCCGCGGCCCCTCCTCCTCCACCTTCAGCGGGAGCCACGGCACCTCTGGAATCACCTTCCCTGGGCCTGGCACTGCCCGGGGCTGGGTCTCCAGCCGGCCTCCCTGTCACGGTGAGGACAGGTGACCCAGGACCCTCCTGTCCTTAGCTGGACAGCCTGAGGGTGGGGGGTCCCCTGTTCACAGACTCCCAGGCGCAGGACACACGTCTCAGGGGCTGCCATCTGCCCAGCACTCTGGCATCTTAAACTAGGTTGTGTGCGTGTGTGCACGTGTGTGTGTCTCTCTCTCTGTGTCACATATGCATGTGTGTCACATGTGCATGCATGTCTCATGTGTGCATGTGTGCAATGCATGCGTGTGCATGTGTCTGTATTGTGCGTGCATGTGTGTGTTTGTGTGTGTCATACATACGTGTGTGTGTGCGTGTGTGGTGTGCAGGTAGCTCCGGCTGACTAGGAGGGCACGTTGCCCATGTGACAGTCATCATCCCTGCCCCCGGGGCTCGCGCTGCCCCCTGCGGGATTGGTCCTTCCAGGCAGAACGGTTCTTTCTCCTGTTAAACTTCTCTCAACCACTTTATTTTACAATCTGTGGTCATTTTCTAATGATAAAGGCGAAACGTTTTGCTGCAGAAAATGCAGAAATGTGAAGCGGCTTTGACCAAGCCACGAGGAAAGAACGCGAGGGCCGGAGGGGGCTGTTTGCCCCAGGCCTGCTCCGTCCCCCGCCCCCGCCCCGTGTTTCCCACGAACAAGCGACTGGAGGCGGCTGCACTGAGCCTGCGCCTCAGCTTCCGGCACCACTGCTGGCCGGGCCACCCGGGATGTGCATGGCACAGCACAGACGACTGTGATGAGCTGAACCCCTGCCCCTGCCGGCTGCGGAGAGCCCTGATCTCTCCCGCACGCGGAGTCTCCAGCTCCCTGGGCACTGCCTTCGCCGTGACAGCCTCTCCCCCATCCGGGCCTCCCCAGGAATCCAGGGCCCCCCCCCCCCGGCTCTGGGACCAGGGTTCTGCTCAGCCCAGACCCCAAGCCGGCCAACCTGCACCCACTGCGGGGCCACGGCTCCTGCCTGGGAACCGCCTCCTCGCTGTCTTCCCACGCTCATGTGCCGTGCAGCCCTCATTCACCACGCACGATTTCCCGGCGTAAACGACGGCTCCTGATACTCTGAAACAGGCCCGAGCGAGGCCCAGCTCTGTGTGCAGAGGGTTCAGCCATGTGGGCGCCGGTTCAAGTCCCGGCTGCTCCACTTCCCATCCAGCTCCCTGCTATGGCCTGGGAAGGCAGTGGAAGATGGTTCAAGTCCTTGGGCCCCTGCACCCGCGTGGGAGACCTGGAGGAAGCTCCTGGCTCCTGGCTTCAGCCTGGCCCAGCCCTGGCCATCTGGGGAGTGCACCAGCAGATGGAAGATCTCTCTCTCTCTCTCTCTCTTTTTTTTTTTTTTTTTTTTTTTTTTTTTGACAGGCAGAGTGGACAGTGAGAGAGAGAGACAGAGAGAGAAAGGTCTTCCTTTGCCGCTGGTTCACCCTCCAATGGCCGCCGCTGCAGCCGGCGCACCGCGCTGATCCTGGCAGGAGCCAGGAGCCAGGTGCTTTTCCTGGTCTCCCATGGGGTGCAGGGCCCAAGCACCTGGGCCATCCTCCACTGCACTCCCTGGCCATAGCAGAGAGCTGGCCTGGAAGAGGGGCAACCGGGACAGAATCCGGCGCCCCAACCGGGACTAGAACCCGGTGTGCCGGCGCCGCTAGGCGGTCTCTCTCTCTCTAACTCTTTCAAAATAAATAAAATAAATCTTTGAAATAATAAAATATTTAAAATAAAAATATATAAGATATATACATATAAAATAATAAAAATAAAATATATAAAATATAAAAGCGTAAATCCCGTGTTCTGAGCTCGCCTCGTGATTCGGTCTTGCTCCCCCCAGCTCCCTACAGACCCCCCCTCCAGCCCGGCCTGGCCCTGCCCCTCCTTCTCAAGGACCCCCAGCGTCCCTGGGACTTGGGGAAGGGCGCTCCGCGTGACTTGTGTCTTGGGCCTCAGTAGCCGAGTTGGTTGTTAAGAGTAAACACTTTCACATGTGTGCATGCATGGACACACACACGCCCGAGTGCCTGCATGCATGTACACACACGTGCATCCATGCACGCGCACACAGGAAAACGGACGTGCGTGTTCGTCCCTGTAGCTGAGGAGACCTGGGTCAGGACCACCACGCAGGCTCCACTGCTTCCTAGGGCTTCTGTTCTTTTGTCTCCACGGCTCCCGGCTTAACCGCGACCATGCTGCAGGCGGTCCGGGTTGGCCCACACCCCACGCCCGAGAGCCTGGGTCAGCTTCTGCCACCGGCCCCTGACTCCAGCTTCCTCCGGCAGTGGAGGCTGAGCGCTTGGGTCCCTGCCCCTGCCGTGGGAGACCTGGGTGTTTCCAGCTTGTGGGAGTGGCCCTGCCCCGTGCCTGTGCAGGCTCTCACGGCACCTGCAGGCCGCCCGTCACCCCACCTGAACGCACCGGGGCTGAGAGCCGGCTCCTGGGGCCAGACTCCCTTTGCAGGGAGAGTGAGACGCTTGTCTCCACGGGACCCTGGCTTGTAATAGGCCTGCCGTAACCGTGCTCTTGGTTGGAGACAGGAGACTGGCTGTGGCTCAGGGCCTTGTGAATTTGAAGATGATGATGGTGTGGCCCTCAAGGCAGGACACAGGCACGCACAGGCACAGGGGACTGTCCCCAGGAGAGACCCTGGGGTTTTGCCCTTCCCTCTAATATGTCCCTGGGTGTGCAAGCCCTCCCCTCCCCTGCCCGCCCCTGCTTCTACCTGGGCACCACACACCTGCTGGCTGAGGACGACGCACCTGGATTACCTGTGCAAGACTGGCCTGACTGTGCGCCTTTGGTTTACTGTGTCATTTAATACATCGGAGAGAGAGAGAGGGCCCTCCCACCCACTGGTTCACTCCCCAAATGCCTGCAACAGCGGGTGCTGGGCCAGCCAAAGTCAGAGGCCAGGAAGTCCACTTGGTTTCCCACGTGGGCTGCAGGGCCCCGGTGTCTGGGCCACCACTGCCGCCTCCCCGCTGTGTGTTGACCTCGGACGCAGAGCCAGGACTTGAGCCCAGGCACCTGAAGAGGGGATGTGGGTGTTCACGGGGCCTATCACCCGCCCCGTCACGCAGGGCACAGACTGAGGACTCGCCGTTGGGAACATTTGTACGGATTTCAACGGGCTCATCTTTCTAAGTGTCGGCGATTCGCGATTCTCATTTCAAAGCCAGCGTCCTTCAGCTGTGGTCTGAAAGCAAAGGACGGTGCCGGGGAACCCTGCATCAGGGTCTGGGAAGACGCGTCCTGGGGTGGCGTCATCAAAGCTGGCGCAGTGCCACCAGCACACGGGCCTGGAAGCACACTGGGGACTCTACGCAGCCAGGAGCGCCTCATTGATCCTGGGCCAAACACAGCGATCTGACCATCCAGTGCTCAGAGCCCCCGGGTGCTGCCCCCACCCCCTGGTCCTGGTAGAATTTGAACCTGGGGCTGTGGAACAGAACAAGAGCCCAGTATCAGACCTCTCGAGGGTGTGCTGTGGGATCCTCGCACAGTCAGAGCCCTGGCCCTTGGACGTCTGTGGCCCTGAGTCCCGGCCTCACCCTGACCTGCAGAACGGTGTGCACCTGCGGGGGCTCCTCCACCTGCTCCCTGAAGTCTGACCACGCCCACACGGTGCTGTGAGAGGTGGAGGTGGGCGTTGCACGCTGGACACTGCCCTTCTCTGGCCCTGTCCTGGTCACGCCCACACTCAGGGCACGGTTGAGGTGGCCGTGCTGGGTGTGGGACCACGACAGCTGATACAGCTCTTCCTTACACCGGGTTCATCATCTTTCCGGCAAATCGCTCACTTGGACATCCAGATGAAGCGCACATTTCCCCGAGAACGTGGGCTGGAGAAGCGACGACTGGTGTTGCACGCCACTTTCTCAGAGGGAGGAGACGCCTGACTGTTTGCACATCCGTGTGCACAGGACGGCCGCCTGGTGATGAGTCTGCCGTACGCAAATCGCGGGTCTGCAGAGGTCCCATCTCCACGCATGCTCCTGAACGCACGGGCTGCCCCTTTAAGACAGGAGTCGGTTTAGAATTAATCTGACTTCTGGGGGCTGGGTGGGGGCGCCACGGCAGAGGGAACAGGGTCCTGGCAGAACGAACCGGCCAGGCTAGGTGAGGCCTCTTGGTCAGCTGGTGTAGCCGGGCGGGGGGGGGGGGTGGCTCGGCCGCTCATGGGGAGGATGCTGGAGGATTTCTCAGAGACATGGTCCCCAGCCCCCCAGGGACCCCTCCAGAACGCCCTGGGCAAGCGGCGTGGGGTGGGGTCTTGCTGGTCTTTGTGCGATGCCAGAGACCCTGACCTCAGGAAACAGCCGCCTGCTTCCGTGTTCGTCCTGACTCCAACGCTTACACACGCGGCACAGACGCCTGCTGCTGGCGGGCGTGCCGTGTCGCCACACTTGGAGTCTCTGTCAGTCGGGACCGCCGCCACGTGCCGGCTCCCGCAGGCTCTGTCGGGCTGTGCTGCCGGCCTCCTCCCCCGTGAGCGGCTCCCCCCCGGCCAGGGTCACGGGAAGGGGCTGAGGGCGCCTCCACTTCCTGGACGCTTTGTTCCCTGCCTTGCCTGGGTGTCTGGGGCGCCGTGAGCCTCACGGCTGTGCAGGTGCCGCACCTGCCCGCCCCTCCTCCCAGGGGAAGCGTGGGTCCTGGCCGGGGGCTGTTCAGCTCGTGCAAACTGGGCTGCTGACCTGTCTCTCCGTGTCCCAGGAGCACCTGTGTGATTAGGGGCCACGCAGCTCTGTGGGGGTCCCAGCCTTGCCACCCGTGTCCCGCTCGGTGGCCCCATGGGCTGTGGGGTCCCCTTGTACTCTAGGCTTGTCACTTTGAGCAGCCCCAGGGTGAGACAGAGCATGGAAGAGAGAGCGTCCCCACCCCACCCCCAGCTGGGGGAGGGGCCGCACTGTGGAGCCCCGCCCCCTGTGACTCCTCTCCCTCTGGCCAGGGTGTTGAGGGCCACCTGGAGGTCCGGGAGACAGCAGACAGAGGCCGCCGGGGGGACTGGAACCCAGGAGCAGGGGCCCGGGAGAAGATGGCTGACGCGGCCAGGGCACCCAGGAAGGACGGCAGGACCAAGGAGATGCAGGTGAGCCGAGCGGGGGGACACTCACCATGAGCCTGGCCTGTGCTGGCCTCTCCTGGGGGACTGAAAGTGCACTAAGAGTTCGGCGTCCCTCCCTGGACCTGGGAGATGGCTGTTAAAGCAGATCAGAACGTTTGCCTGCCTCCCAAGCCCCTGCCCTCCCCTTCCCTGCCCTGGCCCAGCCAGTGCGCCCATGAAAGCCCCCAGCCCCCAGTGTGGTGGACCCCGCGCCCCTTCTGTCTCGGGCTGAGCCTGCGCTGGGTCGCGTGCCGAGCTCGAAGCACCAGGGCTGCCTCTCTGTTCAGGGCAGCAGAGGGGTCTGTGTGTGCCGGGGGTGCGGGGGTGCGGCCGCCACAGCCTGCACGCAGACCCCTCCACGCCCCCGGGGGCCGAGGTCACCCTGCCCTGGCCTCTCCCCTCTCACCACCACTCCAGCTCCTGCCCGGCGTCCTGAGTTTCAAACGCCCCCCAGACGCCGAGGGGCCGTCTCAGGGCCTGGGGTACACGGACGTGAGTCCAGGTCCGAGCGTGTCAGGGGACGCAGGAGGCAGCCAGGGGACTGCTTTGGGGGTGGCAGAGGCTCTGAGGGGCAGCCCCGCCCCCCGAGTCAGCACCCCTGGGTGCCAGAGCTGCTCCCACCGAGAGCTGGGCCCTGGAGCCTCAGGGCACTTCCGCAGGGAGAGCACCGCCGGCTGCTAAGGGAGCTCCCAGGGCCACTCAGCACCTTCCACACCCAAGCCAGGGGCACAGGGTCTCTGTCATGGGCAGGGGTCTCGTGGTGGGCAGGGGTCTCCGTGGTAGGCAGGGTCTCTGTGGTGGGCAGGGGTCTCTGTGGTAGGCAGGGGTCTCTGTGGTAGGCAGGGGTCTCTGTGGTGGGCAGGGGTCTCTGTGGTAGGCAGGGTCTCTGTGGTGGGCAGGGGTCTCCGTGGTAGGCAGGGGTCTCTGTGGTGGGCAGGGGTCTCTGTACTGGGGAGGGGTCTCCATGGTGGGGAGGGGTCTCTGTGGTAGGCAGGGTCTCTGTATTGGGGAGGGGTCTCCATGGTGGGGAGGAGTCTCTGTGGTGGGCAGGGGTCTCTGTAACGGGGAGGGGTCTCTGTGGTAGGCAGGGGTCTCTGTACTGGGGAGGGTCTCCATGGTAGGGAGGGGTCTCTGTGGTAGGCAGGGTCTCTGTATTGGGGAGGGGTCTCATGGTGGGGAGGGGTCTCTGTATTGGGGAGGGTCTCCATGGTGGGGAGGGGTCTCTGTGGTAGGCAGGGGTCTCTGTACTGGGGAGGGGTCTCATGGTGGGGAGGGGTCTCTGTGGTAGGCAGGGATCTCTGTGCTGGGGAGGGGTCTCCATGGTGGGGAGGAGTCTCTGTGGTAGGCAGGGGTCTCTGTACTGGGGAGGGGTCTCCATGGTGGGGAGGGGTCTCTGTGGTAGGCAGGGGTCTCTGTACTGGGGAGGGGTCTCCATGGTGGGGAGGGGTCTCTGTGGTGGGCAGGGTCTCTGTACTGGGGAGGGGTCTCCATGGTGGGGAGGGGTCTCTGTGGTAGGCAGGGTCTCTGTACTGGGGAGGGGTCTCCATGGTGGGGAGGGGTCTCTGTGGTAGGCAGGGTCTCTGTATTGGGGAGGGGTCTCCATGGTGGGGAGGGGTCTCTGTGGTGGGCAGGGGTCTCTGTACTGGGGAGGGGTCTCCATGGTGGGGAGGGGTCTCTGTGGTAGGCAGGGTCTCTGTACTGGGGAGGGGTCTCCATGGTGGGGAGGGGTCTCTGTGGTAGGCAGGGTCTCTGTACTGGGGAGGGGTCTCTGTGGTGGGCAGGGTCTCTGTATTGGGGAGGGGTCTCCATGGTGGGGAGGGGTCTCTGTGGTGGGCAGGGTCTCTGTACTGGGGAGGGGTCTCCATGGTGGGGAGGGGTCTCTGTGGTAGGCAGGGGTCTCTGTACTGGGGAGGGGTCTCCATGGTGGGGAGGGGTCTCTGTGGTAGGCAGGGTCTCTGTATTGGGGAGGGGTCTCCATGGTGGGGAGGGGTCTCTGTGGTGGGCAGGGGTCTCTGTAACGGGGAGGGGTCTCTGTGGTGGGCAGGGGTCTCTGTACTGGGGAGGGGTCTCTGTAACGGGGAGGGGTCTCTGTACTGGGCAGGGGTCTCTGTACTGGGGAGGGGTCTCTGTGGTGGGCAGGGGTCTCTGTACTGGGGAGGGGTCTCCATGGTGGGGAGGGGTCTCTGTGGTAGGCAGGGGTCTCTGTACTGGGGAGGGGTCTCTGTGGTGGGCAGGGTCTCTGTACTGGGGAGGGGTCTCTGTGGTGGGCAGGGTCTCTGTACTGGGGAGGGGTCTCCATGGTGGGGAGGGGTCTCTGTGGTAGGCAGGGTCTCTGTACTGGGGAGGGGTCTCCATGGTGGGGAGGGGTCTCTGTGGTAGGCAGGGTCTCTGTATTGGGGAGGGGTCTCCATGGTGGGGAGGGGTCTCTGTGGTGGGCAGGGGTCTCTGTACTGGGGAGGGGTCTCCATGGTGGGGAGGGGTCTCTGTGGTAGGCAGGGTCTCTGTATTGGGGAGGGGTCTCCATGGTGGGGAGGGGTCTCTGTGGTGGGCAGGGTCTCTGTACTGGGGAGGGGTCTCCATGGTGGGGAGGGGTCTCTGTGGTAGGCAGGGGTCTCTGTACTGGGGAGGGGTCTCCATGGTGGGGAGGGGTCTCTGTGGTAGGCAGGGTCTCTGTATTGGGGAGGGGTCTCCATGGTGGGGAGGGGTCTCTGTGGTGGGCAGGGGTCTCTGTAACGGGGAGGGGTCTCTGTGGTGGGCAGGGGTCTCTGTACTGGGGAGGGGTCTCTGTAACGGGGAGGGGTCTCTGTACTGGGCAGGGGTCTCTGTACTGGGGAGGGGTCTCTGTGGTGGGCAGGGGTCTCTGTACTGGGGAGGGGTCTCCATGGTGGGGAGGGGTCTCTGTGGTAGGCAGGGTCTCTGTACTGGGGAGGGTCTCCATGGTGGGGAGGAGTCTCTGTGGTAGGCAGGGTCTCTGTATTGGGGAGGGGTCTCATGGTGGGGAGGGGTCTCTGTGGTGGGCAGGGTCTCTGTACTGGGGAGGGGTCTCCATGGTGGGGAGGGGTCTCTGTGGTAGGCAGGGTCTCTGTATTGGGGAGGGGTCTCCATGGTGGGGAGGAGTCTCTGTGGTAGGCAGGGTCTCTGTACTGGGGAGGGGTCTCCATGGTGGGGAGGAGTCTCTGTGGTAGGCAGGGGTCTCTGTACTGGGGAGGGGTCTCCATGGTGGGGAGGGGTCTCTGCTGTCCTTGGGTGTCCCCATGTGAAGCCACAGTCCCACCCGACTGCTTTGGCTGCCTGCGGGTCAGCAGCCTGTACAAGGGGCCGCACAGGCTGGGTGGGGCTCTGTGCACTGGGTCCTGTGCTGTGAGGTTGTTGTCTGGGCTTCCCTGCTGGGAGCCAGGTCTCCTCTCCTGGGGTCCTGCTGTACCCCTGCCTGTCTCTGGCTGTCTCTGCCTGTCCCTGCCCGTCCCTGTCTATCCCTGTCCGTCCCTGCCCATCCCTGCCCATGCCTGGCCTTCCCTGGCTGTCCCTGCCCGTCCCTGTCTATCCCTGTCCGTCCCTGCCCATCCCTGGCTGTCCCTGGCCGTCCCTGGCCATCCCTGGCTGTCCCTGCCTGTCCCTGCCCGTCCCTGGCCATCCCTGGCTGTCCCTGGCTTCCCTGGCCATCCCTGGCCATCCCTGGCTGTCCCTGGCTCTCCCTGTCCGTCCCTGCCTGGGCTGCAGACTACACATGGGAAGGGTGACGGGGCCTTGATTGGCAGAATCCTTCCAAGTCCCGCCTCTGCGGGTGGCGGCCCCGCCCTGGAGTCCTGGGCATAGAGAACAAGAGCCTGAATCCGACTGAAATCAATGCACTCACTTGCCTGTTTCTAGGATTACCTCGGGGAAGGACAGCAGCACGTTGTCCTAAGTGGGTGTGCAGCGGCCAGGTCCCCGGGCAGAGTGCTGTGAGGGGCCAGGCAGCTTCCTTGGGCCTGGCTGCTCCCTGCAGGAATCCCGGCTGTGCTCCGAGCCCCTTCCCACGGGACAGTCGTGGGCACAGCGGAGGGATGTGGGGGAGGCGGGCGGTGGCAGGCGGGCTGCTCCCTGCAGCTCCCCCCTCGCTGGTGCCCGAGGGAGCCTGCGAGCGGTTACGGCCCACCCGTGCTCCTGGCTGAGGTGGGCAGGCCGCACTGCACTCTGTAGGTGCGGGGCCGGCTTTGGGTCCTGTGTCTGCCTGTCCCCCGCCTGCCTTCTCCCCGG
Organism: Oryctolagus cuniculus; assembly: GCF_051225735.1. Classification (NCBI taxonomy): domain Eukaryota; kingdom Metazoa; phylum Chordata; class Mammalia; order Lagomorpha; family Leporidae; genus Oryctolagus; species Oryctolagus cuniculus. The sequence goes on along the minus strand of NC_142871.1, from coordinate 1,942,917 downwards.
GGCACCCCCGCCTGCCTTCTCCCCGGGGCACGGGCTACACTCCCCTCTCCCCGCCTGCCAGAGCTGTGAACGTACTGCCTGTGGGTAGAGCGTCTCAGCTGTGCGACTTCCGAGCTGGACGCTTTCCTGTCTTTCTGTCCAAAAACAATTGGGGTCCCGACAGCCCAGCGGCTGAGCCTGCCAGAGTTTTAAGATTTTTAAAAAGATTTATGTATGGGGCCAGCACTGTGGCATAGTGGGTAAAGCTGCCTCCTGCAGTGCCAGCATCCCACATGGACACCAGTTCCACTTCCCATCCAGCTCTCTGCTATGGCCTGGGAAATCAGAGGAAGATGGCCCAGGTCCTTGGGCCCCTGCACCTGCATGGGAGACTCGGAAGAAGCTCCTGGCTCTTGGCTTCAGGTTGGCACAGCTCTGGCCGTTGAGGCCGTCTGGGGAGTGAACCAGTGGATGGAAGACCTCTCTCTCTCTGTCTCTCTCTGTCTCTTTACAGAGAGACAGAGAGAGATCTTCCATCCGCTGGTTCACTCTCTCTGTCTGTCTTCCATCCGCTGGTTCACTCTCCAGATGGTTGCAATGGCCAGAGCTGGGCGGATCCAAAGCCAGAAGCCAGAAGCTTCCTCCAGGTCTCCCATGCGGGTGCAGGGGCCCAGGGACCTGGGCCATCTTCCTCTGCTTTCCCAGGCCATAGCAGAGAGCTGGATCCTAGCAGCTGCGACCAGAAGTGGCACCCGTGCGGGATGCCGGAGTCCAGCCAGCAGCCTCACCCGCTGTGCCCAGCACCGGCCCCAGCCTGCTTTTACTTTGAGGTCTGCTCTGCACAGGGGTGTGGACGGAGGCCAGGTCAGGTTCATTCAAAGTGCGCAGGCACAGCTCCCTGCTTGCTCCCACCGGGGTGCCAAGGCCCAGAGCAGAACACAGCCACAGTCTCTTTGCCGCGGTCCTATTTTGACGAAGGGCAGTAATTCCCCAGCCAGCCTTCCCCGGCAGTGTCGTGCAGAGCGAGCCCGGTGGGGGTCAGGTGAAGCCCTCACCGTCCGGCCTGCCTCGCCCATCACAGGCACCTGTGGGCCGTCACATCTGCCGCCAGCGTCCCCTGCAGGTGCGCCCGGGTGTCTGAGCGACTCCCCTGCGTTCTCCCAACCACAGCTCCTGCGGCGGCAGGTGGCCGGGCTCCAGACGCAGCTCCGGCAGCACGAGGCGCGGTGGTGCAGGGCGCACAGCAGGCTGCAGGGCCAGATCGATGCACTGCTGAGACAGAACCTGCAGCTCCGCAGCGAGCTGAGGGCTTCCGGGCTGCAGCGGCTGGACGCCCACGGGGACTCCGTGGGACGCACGGGGGACCCTCCGGTACCAGAGACGGTGTGCATTCCTCAGAAGTAGCGGCCCTCGGAGGGGAGGCCTTCTCCAGGCGGGTGGTCCCCCTGCAGCGGTGAGAGGCCTGCTGCCTCCTGCTCAGCCCACCCACCAGTGAGGGAAGGGTGCAGGGGAGGGCGGCCCGACCCCGAGCTGCGGCGCCCGCGTCCTGGGCCTGCTCCCCCAGGCGCCTGATCCTGCGTGGCAGCAGCGGTGAGGCCGCGCCAGGGTGGTGCTCTCCGCCCACCAGGCTGATGGCCCCTCCCTCTGCACAACACCCCTGGGCCGACTCCAGACGGCTCATGGTCTCGGTTCTGTCTGCTTTGTGGCAAAGAAGCACGGAGCAGCCTGCAGCAATGGCCCAGGGTTTCTCTCAAAGATCCCGGGAGAGGTCCTGGGTGCTGGTCCCGGGCTTCCACAGAGCTGGCTTGTGTGGGGACAGTTCTGGGAGAGTGAGATGCCTGGTGCGTCCCTGGGAGGAGGGTGGGAGCTGGGGGCACGCCGGGACCCTGGTCGGGGGAGGATTGGCCACAGGCTGAGCCGGGTGGCTCACCTTCGCCTGCGAGCCTGAGGATGCTTCCGTAGACTGAGCCGTGTCCCCGCAGACTGCCTCTGGTGTCCTGTTTGGGTCACGGTGTGTTGGGTGAGCGCTTACGTATCAGGTACCCCCGGGAGTCAGCCAGGCCTTGCTCAGTCTTCAGGCACCAGCCCCTGGAGCTTTGCTGGTTCCCTGACTGAGCCCATGGCTAGGCGGTCCCCACGGGCGGTGCCCACGGCGGGATGATTCCCCCCAGGTGGTGCCCACGGCGGGATGATTCCCCCCAGGCGGTGTCCACGGCTGGGCGGTCCCCCCGGGCGGTGCCCACGGCGGGATGATTCCCCCCAGGCGGTGTCCACGGCTGGGCGGTCCCCCCGGGCGGTGCCCACGGCGGGATGATTCCCCCCGGGCGGTGCCCACGGCTGGGCGGTCCCCACAGGCGGTGCGCAGAGCAGCCCAGCTCTCAGAGGCTTGCGGGCGCCAGTGTGGCGATGGAATGTCCACACCTGAACACAGGTGCGTCTGTGTGAGGACAGCATTTCAGGGAGGGCGTGTCAGGAAGCACCAGTGAGACGGGAGCTCGCACCGGCCCCTCCCCTGCCCAGCCCCCCACCGAGGTCTGTGGTGAATAACTCAGAACGCCAGGCCGGAGACACCTGCGCAGCCCAGCACCGGGCCCAGGTTCCTCTCACGGCCGCTGCAGCTTCGGTGACCCGAGAGCTTCCCCGACTCTGGTCTGTGATAACCTGCCTTTAGGCACCGGACTGTACTTTTGGAAACGATTCGCCACCATTGGCCGAAGAAGAAATGAAGCCAAGACGCTCGGGCGGCAGGAGCCGCAGCGCCCCCATCCCCGGGCAGAGACCGTGGTCCAAAGCTTCGCCTTCTGCAAAGGTGACCCTGGGCGCTCCGGCTCGGAAAGGGGGGCAGAGGCCGGGGCCGAGCTCCGCCTCCACCATTCCTCGCGGGAAGGTCGCCCTCTGCGCGAGCTCCTAAGGACAGGAACCCGGGCCACCCTGCCGCGGGCTCCAGACTCTGCCGGCTGCTTTCCTGGGAGAGAGGGCCTGGCTGGGCCCTGGCCAGGGGCGGGAGGGCCGTCACCAAGCTCTGCTTCTGTTGGGGCAGCCTGGGACTTTCTCTGTTTGCTGGTTTACAATTTGATGGGCAGAGAGAGGAGGGAGACAGGGGCAGGCAGACAGACAGACAGGCAGAGAGCTCCCATCCAGGGCTTCACCCCTGTAAGTGCCCACAACGACTGAGACGGAGCCAGGTCGTCCGGGTCTCCCACGCGGGTGGCAGGGACCCCGTGACGAGCCAGCCGGGGCTGCATGCGCAGGACGCCGGGCTCCGGAGCCAGAGGCAGGCACGGCCCAGGCACTGCAGCGGGGGACGCGGCTGTGGCAGCCCGGGCTGCAGGCGGGCCTGCGGGGCGTGTTTTAAGGGGTCCCTCGCCGCCTGGGGAGGGCCCTCCGCTGTTTCCTGTCTCACGGCACTGGTTTCGTCCCTGCTGCTTTCCCACGTGGCCTCTCTGAGCTTTGTTTAGAAGCCACAGCGTAGGATGTCGCTGTGTCTCTGTCCTATTTTCTCTTAAAACGACTCCTCTCTAGAAGCTTCCGCCAGCAGTGTGCTTGCCGGCACCCCAGCTTGTGGCCCCCCTGCCCGTGGGAAGCCAGCCGGGGCTGGGGTGACGTGGCTGAGAGCACCCCCACCTCTGTGCCTGCCACCTCCCCCGTGCACCTGCTGAGCCGAGAGCACTTCGGCCCTTGAAAGAGGATCTGAAACCTCCAGCTCCCAGCATGGCTTGACAGCGGGAAGTCGCTCTTCTCGGACCTGGCGCGTGGCCTCTGAGGCCCAGGATGAAATGGGCCGGTTTTCCGGCTCCTTTGAGATGCAGCCTTCTCTGTCGCCGTTTCACAGGACTCACTGGGTGTGTGCGTGCGGAGAAGCGCTTAGCACCGTGTGGACCAGCGCCAAGCGCTGGCTCACCCACACCTCAAACCACACATGTTTGAGGTCCAAAGGGTGGAAAACAGTGTGCATTGAACGTTTGAAAGCTCAGTAGTAGGGACTTTATTTTACTGCGGTTCCCAGCCTTTTCTGTAATATCAGCCATCACAGTCCCAGGTTCCCCAGGGCCGGGCTTCTAGAATGGCTTGGAAGACACCGTGTTAGGGACGGTGTTGTGGTGCAGGGAGTGAAGCTGCCACCCACGACACTGGCATCTCACACGGCACTGGTTCGGTGCTGGTTCAAGTCCCACATGCTCCACTTCCCATCCAGCTCTCTGCTGTGGCCTGGGAAAGCAGTAGAAGACGACCCAAGTCCTTGGGCCCCTGCACCCACGTGGGAGACCTGGAAAAAGCTCCTGGCTCCTGGCTTCAGCCCAGCCCAGCCCCGGCCGTTGCAGCCATCTGGGGAGTGAACCAGTGGATGGAAGACCTCTCTCCCTCCCTCTCTAATTCTGACCTTCGAATAAGCACAGATCTTTAAAAGCAGTGTCCCTGTCATGCCCGTCTGTAGGCAGAAGCAGGTTCTCAATGGTTTAGCCTGGAGGCAGCATGGTGTATGACTGACATAACTGCACAAATGCCCCCTCGCGTATTTTCAGCCAGGAAGTGTGAAGACGGACAGAGTCCGCTCAGAGACTGCACCGCGGCGAGGGAGAGGGAAAGCTGTGGCCTCAGACGCTCCGGACGCAAGACCGGCTGCCTTTGAAGGGAGGCTGGATGCACGTGAGGCTGACCAGGTGACCCGTACGCGTACCTGAAATTCAGATTTAGGTAAAATTTTACTCCGGTCCAACAAGAATGTGCAATTTGTCGTTCAGAATAGACCTTGTAATGTATTTAATCTCATTGTTTCTGTAGATTAAAAGCTCGAATTTCTTTTTCTTTATTATTATTTTTTTTGACAGACAGTTAGACAGTAAGAGAGAGAGGGACAGAGAGAAAGGTCTTCCTTCTGTTGGTTCACCCCACAAAAGGCCACCACGGCTGGTGCTGCACTGATCCGAAGCCAGGAGCCAGGTGCTTCTCCTGGTCTCCCATGGGGTGCAGGGCCCAAGCACTTGGGCCATCCTCCACTGCACTCCCGGGCCACAGCAGAGAGCTGGCCTGGAAGAGGGGCAGCCGGGACAGAATCAGCGCCCCAACCAGGGTGCCGGGGTGCTGGCACCGCAGGTGGAGGATTAGCCTAGTGAGCTGCGGCACCGGCCCAAATTTCTTTTTAACAACTGAAAAAGTAAACTAATTAGATAGAATTACAAACAGCCTGCTCTGCCCTGTTCTGTACTTGGTGTGTGTCTCACAGTCTCAGCACGTGACTGAGAACCTGACGGCCGAGCGAGGCCTTGCGGGGTGGGGGCCTGGCCTGGGAGTGACCGGGGGCCCTGACTGTCCTTGCTCCAGGCTGCCCCTGAGGGCTCCCGCAGTCTGCAGACACAGCGCGGCAGGACATGGGCAGCGCCAGCTCCTGGGGAGGCTGCGCCCGAGGAGGAGGGGCCCGCGGGAGGCCGGCCTGGTGAGCAGGTGCAGGGCAGCGGGGGTCACCATGCGGTGCACACGGCCTGAGGAGGAGGGGTCTGCGGCCGGGGCCTGGGGAGCTGGTGCTGGGCAGCCCACCCGCCCTGCTGCGTGGTGCACACCCACCCAGCCCCATGCCTGGAACCCAGGGCTGCCCTGGACCTTGCCCTGTCCTCTGTCTGCCCTCGCCGCCTGCCCACGCTGGCCTGGCCACCTTGCCCTCCTGCTGCCACCCCCACCTCAACTCAGCCCCCAGACGAGGCCTCAGTGTCCCCGTGTGTGCAGAACGGGAGCCCCCTTCCTGGTGGAGCCAGCAGAGGCCTTCCCCGGGCTCCTCCGCCTCTCAGCCTGCGAGTCGCCTGGACCGAGGCTCTGTCCCCATGTCCACCCAACGCCGACTCCAGGGCACTTCCCCTGCCACGCCCAGGCACAGGCATCGCACCTGCTCATCGAGTCCTGCTCTCGTGTGAGCCTGCAGCCGCCCAGACGTGTGCAGAACAAGCTCATGGAAAACACAGTGGGCTGTGGGGAGCATGCTGGGTCAGGCGTTGTCCAGCCACGTGGGCGCTGTCCCCTGCAGTCCATCTGTTCTTTCAGGGCCACCACCAGCTGCCACTGTGGGTCCCAGGGGCCGGCTTCCCGCCTGCGTCCACCCCGACGGGCGCACCTGCTCTGTCCCAGACCCTGCCGAGCCACAGGTGAGTGGGGTTGAGCCCCCTGCCTGGGGTGCCCATGCCGGGCGGTCAGCGTGCGGGTGGGGGTCTGTGGTGTCCACAGCCTTTCCATGCTACAGCACAGAGGCGGCTCCGCCCGGGCTCAGTCTGTCCCACACCCAGACGCGTGGTCTCCCGTGGCTCCTGTGGGCTGGCTGCCTGTAGACTTAAGAGTTGTCCAGACCAAAGCTGGGTTCTTGGGCGTAACTCTCCACAATGAATGGAACCAAAGGCGAGTGGGAAGCGACTCCCAGGCCCTAGAAGCCGTCGCCTGCCGCCTTCCAGGGCCGATTGGCAACGCGGCCGACGAGGCAGCTTTCTCAGGGCAGGGGGAGTCAGAACCCGGCCCGCCCGACCTCCGCTCTCCCTCGAGCTGGGTTCCAGCTCGCCCGACCTGGAGCACCAGCGGCAGCGGTCTTTGGACTTCGCTTTGTTCTGGGCTCGGGGTGCGGGGTTCGCCTTAGAGCCGCCCGGCGGGCGGTCAGCGAGTCGGAGCCTGGCGCTGGCGCCCGGGGAGCTGGCCGGGATCCCACACACAGGTGAGGTCCTGGGGTGGCCACACTCAAGGCTGAACCGTATTTCTGGGTGCTCCCGAGTGTGTGGAAAAGGCAGCTGAAGGGCGCGTTTGCTCTGCGCCCGACCTTGGGGTCCCTGCCCGGTTTCTTCATCGTGTGCGTGGTCCACGCCTGCTTGAAGACCCCTCTCAGGGATCTCGGACTTTTTGCACCCACTTGTCCTGAAGTTCCCCCCCCCCCGAGCGTTGGCGGCGCCCTCACGCACCGCCGCGTGCCGGGACAGCGCGCGTTCCCCGGCGTCGCCAGCTGTGCCCCGACGACTGCGCGAGACCCAATCATGCCCCTTCCGCAGGATCTTCCTGGAAAGGGAGCGTCTTCCCAGGTAGCCGAGCACCACACGGGCGCTACCAGCGGCAAAGGGGATGCACAGGGAACACAACACCCGCATGACAAGGTAGGGGCTGCGGGGTGGCAGCGTGCCCGAGGGACGGCCCGTGGGCTCCACGCCCCTGTCCCCGGGGCTGCCGCCTGCAAGCGTTCGGTGAACCCAGCAACACATGTTTCAAGAGGAAAATTCACCTGTTCTTGCCGCCGATACCTCTCATGCTCCGTGTGTAACCCTGCCCCCAAAGGAGCCATGCAGGGGCTGGTGGCTCTCGTGGGCTCGGGTGGGCTGGGAGCGGCGTGGGCTGCAGGTTCTGTGGGCTCCGTGGAGAGCTCACTCCTGAGGGGAACACGGGCTGTCCAGCCCCTCCCCCGCGCTCACTGGGTTTTCCTGGCTGTTGCGAGACGCCCCAGGCAGCTAGCGTGTAAGACAGGGAGGGGAGCCGGCGCCGTGGCTCACGTGGTTAATCCTCCGCCTGCGGCACCGGCATCTCAGGTGGGCGCCGGGCTCTAGTCCCGGTGGCTCCTCTTCCAGGCCAGCTCTCTGCTGTGGCCCGGGAGTGCAGTGGAGGATGGCCCAGGTCCTCGGGCCCCTGCACCCGAATGGGAGAAGCACCTGGATCGGCGCAGCGCCGGCCGTGGCGGCCATTTGGGGGTGAACCAATGGAAGGAAGACCTCTCTCTCTGTCTCTCTCACTGTCTAACTCTGTCAAATTAAAAAAAAAAAAAAAAAAGACAGGGAGTGAGCGTGCCTCTGTCTCTGCCCACGTGGTCTCTTACGAAGCCGGCAGGACGCAGTCCCAGGGCTGCCCCACCTCCGCCCAGTGCCCAGGGACCCCAGCCCCACACCCGCCTCGTCCTGAGGCCCCTTCCTGTTAGCATCATTAGCATGTGACACTGGGGACCGAGCCACGTGAGCTGGGCCACGTCATGCTCCCGCCGGAGCTTATGCAACGCGACACTCATTCCTCTGAGCCTCTTGGGCTGGCCTGGAGCCAGGGCGCCTCCACGCTCTGCCGCGTGGATCTGTGCGGTGCATCGGGGAGAACCAGAGCAGCTGCTCACAGAAGCGGCCGGAGCGGGCTTCAATCTGTCTTTCGTGTGGTTGAAGGCGGGCCTGCCGGGAAGGAAAGCCACAGATTTCAGATACCTTATCCTGGCATCTCGGCGGGCGGGCTCACGGGCGCTTCTCTGTGTGCAGTGAGTCACTCAATCTCAGGAAGCCCCAGCAATGTGGGCAGGCCAGGCCTTCCTCCCGCCTGCACCTGCGGTACCCCAGGTACCGTAGCCTGTCGGTCACGGCTCCGGGGCACGTGAGGCCCACGGAATCATCCGGCCCGGCCCTGCCAAAGCCCCTGCAGGTGACTCGGAATCCAAGAAACCTGAGCAGGCTGGTTTTTAGTTGGTCATCAATTTATTTTTTATTTACTTGAAAGGCAGAGTTGCAGAGAAGAGGAAGAGAGGGGGAAGAGAGAGAGGTCTTCCATCTGCTGCTTCACTGCCCGGATGGCCACAGTCGCTGAAGCCAGGAGCCAGTAACCGGATCCGGCCCTTGCATGTGGGCGCAGGGGCCCAAGTCCCCCCGGGCCATTTTCTGCTGCTTTCCCAGGTGCATCAGCAGGGAGCTGGTTCAGAAGTGGAGCCGCCAGAGCCCATATGGGATGCCGGTGTGGCAGGCAGAGACATAACCCACACCGCCACGGCACCGGCCCCTAAGTCAGCCGCTCTGCACGCCCCACTGTGACTTTACCAATCTCCAAGTAGCCCCCCCCACCTCGGATGCTCAGGCTCCCCATACAAAACGCTGTAATGTGTGCGTCGGCCTTGGTGCCACGAGGCGTCCCCGACGCTCGGCCTCTCACCACGCGGTGCCGACATTCTGTTTCTGATATAAACTCCAGAAATCATGCTTGGTTTCATGATTTTCGTACGTGGAACATTTAAACAATTTTCTGTGGTTTTCCATTTCTGAGCGGTAATGGGCTCTTTAAACCTGATGGAGTGTTTTTTTTTAAGATTATTTATTTGAAAGAGGCAGAGGCAGAGAGAGAGAGAGAGAGAGAGAGAGAGAGAGAGGTCTTCTATCCGCTGGTTCACTCCCCAGATGGCCACAACAGCCGGAGCTGTGCCGATCCGAAGCCAGGAGCCAGGAGCTTCTTCTGGGTCTCCCACGTGGGTACAGGGGCCCACGGACTTGGGCCATCCTCCACTGCTTTCCCAGGCCACGGCAGAGAGCTGGATCGGAAGTGGAGCAGCCGAGACTAGAACCAGTGCTCAAATGGGATGGCGGCACTGCAGGCAGTGGCTTTACCCGCTATGCCACGGCGCTGGCCCCTGTAATGGAGTTTTTATGCTTGGTTAGGAATTCATCCTCCAGGGTCCAGCTGAGCACACAGCCTGGTTGGCTTGGGAGGGTGGGGAAGGAGTGGCCCTGGCTCAGCCCTCAGTCAGGACACCTGCTTGCTGGCCAGCAGGGGGCACACTGCACTGCGTCTGCTGGTGGCTGGCAGTGCCTTTCCCTCCAGTTGAAGGACTGCTGGGTTCTGAGCCGTGTAGGGGTGAGAGGAGCAGCCAGGTACAATCAGCAGAGGCACACTCTGCCACCGGCGTCTCCCAGGAACACGTGAGGATCCCGGTCTCCCTCCTGGGGCTGATTTTCCACGGTGATGTTTTCGGTTTGCCTGGCACGTGCAGTCCTCGGCTACGTCCACTGGGATCAGTGCCCCGTGGGACAGGCAGAGCGGGCTGTGGACCCCGGGGATGGACAGAAAGGGAAAAAAACGTAGAGATTCCCACAATTCCTGGGGGCCCCAAGTTTACCGAGTTCAGGGACCAGAGGTTATGGAGACGGCTGGCAGATGTGTTTTAGGACACACAGGTGTTCGTGGGGGAATCGTGACGCGGCCTCACCATTCACACCAGGCCAGCATGGAGGACTGTGTTGTTCTCCTCGGGCAGTAGCACAAGCCACGCCCTCCACGCTGTGCAGGCAGCTGGCACTGGGGATGCTGAGTGGGGGATGCGGAGGGGACGAGAGCGCGCGGAGGGGGCTCTCACCGGACACGTGTTTGCCCCCAGGTGGAGCAGACGCTGGGCGATGGCCGGACAGTCGTCACCTTCCCTGACGGGACCCAGAAGGAGACCAGCGCCGATGGGCGGACCACCGTCATCAGGTTTTTTAACGGAGATGTGAAGACCATCAAGCCGGACCGGAAGGTGGTGGGTACCGCAGGCAGCAGCCCGATGGCTGGCCGGGGAAAGCCATGCTCACCCTCTCCTTCCCGCCCTGGGAGTTCCAGGACTGGGGAGGGGGAAGGGGCAACCTCGACTGCTGTGTCCTGTGAGCCCCCCCCCCCAGCCTGCGTGTGGCTACAGCCGTGGTCCAAACCTCAGCCTGCATGAGACGTGGTGGCTAATCGGAAGATGAACTGCTTGTCAAACTGCTGCCCTCCCGCCCTCCCCTCCAGACAGGCTGACCAGCCCCCACAGGGGGCGCCAGCCCCGCAGGCAGCTTAGGTGGAGCTGGGGGTGGGGTCGTGGGCGGCGGTGTGTGCCCTGGCACCAGGGAATCAGCCAGGGCTGTGAGGAGGACCGCATCGGGCGTGGGTTGCCGGGTGTGGGTTAGTACTCAGCATCAGCTGTGCCCGTGCGGCCGTGCCTGGTGTGGCGGAAGGCAGCAGGCCGTGGGAGCTCGAGGTCAGCGTGGGACATCCTGGTTCTGGGCTGTGTCCGGGGTTCCACACGGGAGGCATGGCTCTGCAGCCGGGGGACAGGGCGGCCCTGGTCCCGATCACTGGGGACATGGAACACCCAGCTTGTCCGGAAGTCCTGGTGGTGAGGGCAGGGTTCTGGGGACGGAGGCCCGGCCGGCGCACCGGGCCGCACGCACTCCACCACGCCCCCTGGCTGGCTGATGTGCTGTGATGGAGCCGCCCTCCTGGGCCCCAGCGACAGCGTCCTGACCTCCCAGGAGCGTGGCCCCAGCAGGCGGCACTGCCACTTGCTCGCCCCTGACCCTCTCCATCTCAGCCCAGTGCAGGGGTGTGCGACGCGGGGATGAGCTCCGAGCCCACCTCAGCCATTAGCTTTGGGCCCCAGTGGCAAGGAGTCGTGGCGTAGCTGGGCTTGGGGACGTGGAGCGCGAGGCAAACCTAAGACATGCAGAGTGCGGCCTGGGACCTCTCCCTGTCCTGCCCTTGTGTGCAGTCTGCGCAGAAGTCCCTGGGGGTCCCACTAGGCTCTCGCTGGGCCCTGGAGGACAGCCGGCCCCAGTGGACACGGCCAGCCTGGGCAGTCATCGCCCGCGTGGGAGATGACTCTCATCTGGCTTCTGCAGAAATTATCCCTGTAATGTGATTCCTTCAGCAACGGGGCAGAACCTCCTGAAATCCCAGTTCTCAGCTTTCCCAATACCCAGCCTTATTGGGATAAGCCCCTCCTCCCCACACCCTTGTCCCCTCTTAGCCCCCTCCCCACACCCCTGTCCCCTCTTAGCCCCCTTCCCACACCCCTGTCCCCTCTGTATCCCCCTCCCCACACCCCTGTCCCCTCTGTATCCCCCTCCCCACACCCCTGTCCCCTCTGTAGCCCCCTCCCCACACCCCTGTCCCCTCTGTATTCCCCCCACACCCCTGTCCCCTCTGTAGCCCCCTCCCCACACCCCTGTCCCCTCTTAGCCCCCTCCCCACACCCCTGTCCCCTCTGTATTCCCCCCACACCCCTGTCCCCTCTGTAGCCCCCTCCCCACACCCCTGTCCCCTCTGTAGCTCCCTCCCCACACCCCTGTCCCCTCTGTAGCTCCCTCCCCACACCCCTGTCCCCTCTGTATCCCCCTCCCCACACCCCTGTCCCCTCTGTAGCTCCCTCCCCACACCCCTGTCCCCTCTTAGCCCCCTCCCCACACCCCTGTCCCCTCTGTATTCCCCTCCCCACACCCCTGTCCCCTCTGTATCCCCCTCCCCACACCCCTGTCCCCTCTGTATCCCCCTCCCCACACCCCTGTCCCCTCTGTAGCCCCCTCCCCACACCCCTGTCCCCTCTGTAGCCCCCTCCCCACACCCCTGTCCCCTCTGTAGCTCCCTCCCCACACCCCTGTCCCCTCTGTATCCCCCTCCCCACACCCCTGTCCCCTCTGTATCCCCCTCCCCACACCCCTGTCCCCTCTGTAGCCCCCTCCCCACACCCCTGTCCCTTCTGTATTCTCCCCACACCCCTGTCCCCTTTGTATTCCCCCCTCCCCACACCCCTGTCCCTTCTGTATTCTCCCCACACCCCTGTCCCCTTTGTATTCCCCCCTCCCCACACCCCTGTCCCCTCTGTAGCCTCCTCCCCACACCCCTGTCCTCTCTATAGCCCCCTCCCCACACCCCTGTCCCCTCTGTATTCCCCCCACACCCCTGTCCCCTCTGTATTCCCCCACACACCCCTGTCCCCTCTGTAGCCCCCTCCCCTCACCGCTGCCCCCCGTATCCCCCTTCCACTCCTCCTTTTACCACCTTCCTGGAAACCAGAAGGCGTCACAACTCTTGGAAACTTCTGACGAGTGACACTCCGGGAGGCCCGGTTCTGGGGGTCTGAGGACGGGCTGGTGCTTTCTGGGCTGTCTCCAGCTGCGCCTGGTTCTCGCTCTGGGGCTTCGGCTCGCACCCCCCAGGTCGGATGCAGGCCCCGCACGCTCTAGGTTCTGCAGCCTGCAGGTTTGGCTGCCCGGGGAGGCCAGGGCCACTCCACATCCTCATCTCAGCTTCTGGGCTCCCCGACCCCGCTGCTGAGGGCGCCCAGGGACGAGGCTGGGGGCGGGGGCTGTCACCCCTGCAGGAAGTCCTTCCTGGATTTAACCCCGGCTAGCAGCTCCTCTGGTGCTGACAGGTCTATTACTACGCGGAGGCGGGGACGACACACACGACCTACCCCAGCGGGCTGGAGGTGCTGCAGTTCCCCAACAAGCAGAGAGGTGAGTGTCCTCGGTGGGGCGTGCAGAACGCGGGCTCAGCAGGCACGGAACCTGCTAGAACGTGGGCTCAGCGGGCACGGAACCTGTTAGAACGTGGGTTCAGCGGGCACGGAACCTGCTAGAACGTGGGGTTCAGCGGGCACGGAACCTGCTAGAACGCGGGCTCAGCGGGCACGGAACCTGTTAGAACGTGGGTTCAGCGGGCACGGAACCTGCTAGAACGTGGGGTTCAGCGGGCACGGAACCTGCTAGAACGCGGGCTCAGCGGGCACGGAACCTGCTAGAACGTGGGTTCAGCGGGCACGAAACCTGCTAGAACGCGGGCTCAGCGGGCACGGAACCTGCTAGAACATGGGCTCAGCGGGCACGGAACCTGCTAGAACGTGGGGTTCAGCGGGCACGGAACCTGCTAGAACGTGGGGTTCAGCGGGCACGGAACCTGCTAGAACGTGGGCTCAGCGGGCACGGAACCTGCTAGAACGCGGGCTCAGCGGGCACGGAACCTGCTGGGCACCCTCCCCAGGGGGCTCAGGGCTTAACCTGCTCAGTGAAAAACAACTGTGCTTTGCTCCTGACTCTCACGAACTCACCACGGGGCTATGGCTTCCGATGCCTCCAGCCTCATCCCTGGGCACGGGTTTCCATGTGGCGTGGCGTGGCGTGGCAGGTGTCACAGGCCGCTAGTTTTCACCAAGTAGCACGGGCTTTCCTGAAGCCCTTGCTCTCTGGAGCAGGCACCGCCGGGAGACGGAGACGCCTGGCCTTGCGGGTTTCTCCTCCTGGCCAGAGCCGACACGCCCATCATGCGAGTGTCCTCATGCTCCTGCCCAGAGCTCCTCCCCGGCCCCGCAGTGCCCCAGCGAGGGGCGGCTCAGTGGTCAGTGCTGTCAGCCACCAGAGGGGAGCCCCGCCCACACGGCAGAATTTTTTAAAATTTATTTATTTTATTGAAAGAGTTACACTGAGAGAGAAGGAGAGGCAGAGAGAGAAAGAGAGAGAGAGAGGTCTTCCATCCACTGGTTCACTCCCCTAATGGCCGCAATGTACAGAGCTGAGCCAATCTGAAACCAGGAGCCAGGAGCTTCTGCCAGGTCTCCCATGAGGGTGCAGGGGCCCAAGGACTTGGGCCATCTTCCACTGCTTTCCCAGGCCACAGCAGAGAGCTGGATGGGAAGTGGAGCAACAGGGATTTGAACCGGCGCCCATATGGAATGCCAGCACTGCCCCTCCCTTTTCTCTTTTAAGAAGTGCAACCATAAATGTAAAATTTTTTTTAAAAAAGATGTATTTATTTATTTGAAAGGCAGAGATACAGAGAGAGAAGGAGAAGGTGTCGGGGAGAGGTGTCTTCCATCTGCTGGTTCACTCCCAAACGCCTGCAACAGTGGGAGCTGGGCCAGGAGCTTCCACCGGGTCTCCCACGCAGGTGCAGGGGCCCAAGCACTTGGGCCATCTTCCACTGCGTTCCCAGGCCACAGCAGAGAGCTGGATCGGAAGTGGAGCAGCCGGGTCACGAACTGGTCCCATATGGGATGCCGGTGCTGCAGGCAGAGGCTTAACCTATGGCACAGTGCTGGCCCCTAAATTAAATTTTTTTTAAAAGGACTTGAGGCCAGATTTCTCACTTGCAGACCTGGGAAGTGGCATTGCTGGGCGGGGTCTCCTGGGTGGGGGAGGGAGTCCAGGGACACGCTCTTTGCTTAGGCCACCTGGGCTCACCAGGGACCCGGCCAGGCGGACCTCGCAGCCCAGGCGTGTGAGTCAGAGAAGGAGTCGGGGGCCGGTGCTGAGGATTCCACGGCTCCCAGGCACGGCGTGCTCAGCGTGTGGCAGCACCGTATCCCTGGTCGGTCCGGGCGCGGGTCCCTGTCGTGGCTGCAGCAGTGGGGCGGGTGCCTTCCCCGAGCCCGCGGCAGAACGCCGCTGGCTGCAGCAGTGCCCGCACGGTGCTGGGTGTGTGAAGCCCCGCGGCCTCCCCTGGGCTGGGCCTGGGTCTCTGACGCTCTGTGGGGCTTGCAGAAGGGCTGGCCAGGCCCAGAGTTCCGGCCCCACTCACGCGGGCTCCCTGGAGCACTCCCCTCCCAGGCTCTGTGTCAGTGTCTGGTGGGGTCTGGGATAGATTCTTGCCTGTGTCTGTGTCCTCTCTGGATCTACACCGAGCGGCAGGGTGTGTGCCCACGTGGCACTCTGCTGGCAGAACTGGCTACGGGGTTGGTGTCTCACCTGAATTTCCAGGCCTTCCTCTTTAAGGTTGGGTGTGGTGCTGATGCCAGTAACACCCGAGAAGGCGGTCTCTGGGGGTCTCAGGCTGTCTCTGGGGGTCTTGGGTGGTCTCTGGGGTCTTGGGTGGTCTCGGGCGGTCTCTGGGAGTCTTGGGTCGTCTCTTGGGGCCTCAGGTGGTCTCTGGGGGTCTTGGGCGGTCTCTGGGGGTCTTGGGCAGTCTCTGGGGATCTTGGGAAGTCTCTGGGGGTCTTGGGGGTCACTGGTGGTCTCAGGCGGTCTCAGGGGGTCTCGGGTGGTCTCTGGGGGTCTTAGGTGGTCACTGGTGGTCTCAGTCAGTCTCTGGGGGGTCTCAGGTGGTCCCTGGAGGCCATCCTTGCTGCCACGCCCACTCCCGAGCCAGTTCCTGCCCGCATGCTGCAGGGGCTGGGCTTGCCCTTGTCTTTAAAGATTTATTTATTTGAAAGCAGAGTGATAGAGAGAGGGAGAGACAGACAGAGATTTTCAATCTGGCTCACTCCTCAAATGGCCACAACAGCTGGGGCTGGGTCAGGCTGAAGCCAGGAGCCAGGAGCCAGGAGCCAGGAGCCGGGAGCCAGGAGCCGGGAGCCAGGAGCTTCCTCCAGGTCTTCCACGTGGTTGCAGGGGCCCAAACACTTGGACCATCCTCTGCTGCTTTCCCAGGCCTTTAGCAGGGGGCTGGATAGGATGTGGAGCAGCCGGGACTTGAACTGGCGTCCGCCTGGGATTATGGGATGCTGGCATTGCAAACGGCAGCTTAACCCGCTGCACCACAGAGCCAGCCCTGAGGTTTAGCGTTTTCAATAAGAAGGTTTCTCAGCTGCAACGCCAGGGAGGCCTGACAACCCCACCACGCTGTGGGGGCTTTTTCGTGGCCCGTCCTGGAGTGGCCTGTCCTCGTGTCTCTGAACCTCTCTATCCCTGACCCTCGCTTCTCACGTGGTCTGGGCAGCCCTCTGCTTGCCTTGTGAAACCATAGTACTCTCTGGATTAGTGTGCATGTGTGCGTGTGTGCGTATACATGTGTGTGTGTGTGTGGTTCTCTGCCTGGTTTGCAGCAGCAGGAATGTTTCAATAGAGATCTTTGCATGGGATACAATGTAGCTTCCTGCTGGGCGTGAGTCTGAAGTGGACCCGCCTGGGGCTGATCTGTGGGTGTTGGGCACTTCTCCCGCACCTCCCCCAGCAACCCTCAGGCCCTGACATGGCCTCGAGCTGCCTCAGGGAGGGCTCAGCTGTCCAGGGTTCTGGGCCACAGCCACCAGGTGGCCAGGGACAGGGACCTGGCTCCTCGCCCAGTGCGCAGGCTGGTGCCCGGCTCCCGGGAAGGCGCCTTGTTTGCCCGCTCGTCTTTACGTCACAGAGTGCTCTGTCTGTCAGGGCGTCACCGTGACGCCGCCCTTCCCGATGAACGTGGGTTGGCACTGCCCTCGGTCTTCCAGAGAAGCAGAAACTGGGTGAACGACAAGGCTTACCCCCACCGGGGCTGTAGCGGGATCAAAGCTGTCGGAAACAGGAAGCCGTCGTGGTTGAACAGAGCGAGCTAACAAACCAAGGGCGCTTCCTTGTTCCAGTTCTTTCAAATTTGATGAATGCTGTTTCTCTAGGGAAGGCTCGTGGCCCTCCCAGGGTGGGGCTGCCCGGGTGAGCAGAGCGAGCCCAGCGGCCGAGCGCCACACCCCAGAGACAAGGCCTGGGGTCCTAGCGCCCCCAGGTGCCGCGGGCATCCGTGCCGTCCGCCTGTCACCACCTGTGCGGTGCTGGAAGTGTGTGATTGTTCATTACTCTCACCTTAACTGAAAGGTAGAGAGACAGAGGGTTTCCCACATACTCGCTACCCACAACAGCTTCCCGTGGGCAGGTCCCACACTTTTTCATAGTGTGGGACCTGCCCGGCTGTGCCTGGGGCCATCCTGGGGCGAGGTGTGGGTGTCCACCCCCATAGCTGTGTGTGTGGGGCATGGTGTGGGTGTCTACCCACACAGCTCTGTGTGTAGGGTGTGGTGTGGGTGTCCACCCCCACAGCTCTGTGTGTGGGGTGTGGTGTGGGCGTCCACCCCCATAGCTCTGTGTGTGGGGTGTGGTATGGGGCGTCCACCCCCATAGCTCTGTGTGTGGGGTGTGGTATGGGGTGTCCACTCCCATAGCTCTGTGTTTAGGGCGTGGTGTGGGGCGTCCACCCCCATAGCTGTGTGTGTGGGGCGTGGTGTGGGTGTCTACCCACACAGCTCTGTGTGTAGGGTGTAGTGTGGGTGTCCACCCCCACAGCTCTGTGTGTGGGGTGTGGTGTGGGTGTCTACCCACACAGCTCTGTGTGTAGGGTGTGGTGTGGGTGTCCACCCCCATAGCTCTGTGTGTGGGGTGTGGTGTGGGTGTCCACCCCCATAGCTCTGTGTGTGGGGTGTGGTGTGGGTGTCCACCCCCATAGCTCTGTGTTTAGGGCGTAGTGAGGGGCATCCACCCCCATAGCTCTGTGTTTAGGGCGTAGTGAGGGGCATCCACCCCATAGCTCTGTGTTTAGGGCGTAGTGAGGGGCGTCCACCCCATAGCTCTGTGTGTGGGGTGTGGTGTGGGTGTCTACCCCATAGCTCTGTGTGTGGGGTGTGGTGTGGGTGTCCACCCCCATAGCTCTGTGTCCCTCTCTCTCTCTCTAACCCTTTCAAAGAAAAAAAAATAAAAGAAAAAAAAAACAAAAGAAAAAAAAACAAAAAGAACAAATAGAAAGCAGTCGTTTAGGTTTGCATCGGGAGCTCTTCTGTGTTTTCACAAACACCTCCACGGAGCTTGGTCTGGGCTGCGTGTGCTGCGTGTGCTGCGTGTGCTGCGTGGTTGGGCGGCGGAGCCCAGGGCCCACCTCTGTGCAGGGCTGGGCATCTCTGAATCACGGTTCTTCTGAGTTCGTGGTGCAGCCCCATGCTGCAAGAGAAAGCGCCGAGTAGATGGGAAGGTCAAGGGTCAGAGGTCACGGTGGGCAGGCCAGTGCTGTGGGGCTAATGAGGGAGCCTGGGCCCCGGGCACAGGCTGTGGGAGGTGAAGGGACAGAGTGAGGCCGGGAGAGCAGCCTTCGGGCACCAAGTGTTCAAAGGTGTTTAGGGTTTTCACTGCTGCTCGGTCTTGGACCTGGTCTGCGGCCGCATCCCGAGGCGCAGGTGCCCCGTGCAGTATCCGGGACGCGGCTGCGTGGAGGTTACTCGCCGTTCACCTGAGGCTCCGGCTGGCCTGGCCCTCGCTCTCCCGCCGGCGGCCCTGCCCTAGTGCGTCCTTGAGAAGGGAGCCCTCTGCTCGCTCCGGGGTGCACAGGGCTGTGACGGCTGCTCTCCCGCGCTCTGCAGAGACGCTGCACCCCGACGGCTCCAGGGAGATCCTGTTTCCAGATGGGACGGTGAAGCGGCTTAGGGACGGCCAGCAGGAGACCTTGTACCCCGACGGCACCACCGTGACCGTGAGGAGGTCAGAACCGCGGGCAGGAGCTTCTCTGCTTCGGGTTTGGAGTTCGGGGATTTCCGCCAACTGATGTAGACAGTGTTGCTGGGGGGTGCAGAGGGGGAGGCCGTCCTCACCCCAGAATGCAGCGTGGCAGGGGGACGCAGCTGGGGAAGACTGCCCTGCACCCCTGCAGTCCCGAGGCTGCTGAGTGGGGGGCTGTGTCGCCTCCTGGCCCCCGCCTCTGTCCACTGCTCCAGTTCTGCAGCTGCTGTCCTGGCTACTGTGGCCCCGTCCTCCGGGTCTTCCTCCTGGTGGTGTTACCCACCCCTCGGGGGCCGTCCTCCGCAGTGACCCCTCCCTTCCCTGCAGCGGGGGCTGTGCACTGGGCCCCCTGTGTCCATGACCTCCACTCCCCCGGCCCAGGCCCTGAGGCCCCTGCACCTGTCCCCTCCTCACCTCCACCCTGGATGAGGAGTGCGGACTGGGTGCTGGTGTCCAGCCCCCACTCGCGCCCACACCACCCTGGCCGTGTCCTCCCACCGGCTGTCCCCTGCAGGAACGGCGACAGGACCATCGTGTTCAGCAACGGGCAGAGGGAGATCCACACGGCGCAGTTCAAGCGCAGGGACTTCCCCGACGGCTCGGTGAAGACCGTGTACGCCAACGGCCGCCAGGAGACCAAGTACGCGTGCGGGAGGGTGCGGATCAAGGACGAGACGGGAGGCACCATCCTGGACCACAGGGCAGCGGGTCCCTGAGCACAGCCAGGTGCGTGATTGCCACCTCGGGACACAGCGGGGACCACCAACGCCAGGCCCCTACCGGTGGTCTGCGCCCCGCCCAGGAGAAATGGCAGAACCCTGACCCCCAGGCCACACCCTCCGAGTCAGCTCCGCCATGGGGGGCGGGGTGGAGCGGGTGGGGCCCCGAGGGCTGATTAGCGCGGAGCTCTCTCTCCCCCTGCCTGGGCAGAACCACGCCTTGCCCCTTCCTCTGGCATCTCAAAAACAGTCTGACTACTCCCCGCCGAGGACCCCAAGGCTTCAGCCCCGAGCCCTTGCTGGCCCAGATAGGAGGGGACCCCAGCTCTGGCAGTGAATCCAGGGGTCCCACGCGGGGCTGGACCCTGCGTGTGCTGCCGGGGCTTGTGCCCTGGCTGCGAGTCCCCTGGAGGTGTCTCAGGCGCAAGCAACCCTTTTGTGGTTTTGCAGGTTTCTTAGAAAACACAGAGGCAAACGGGCGTCCCAGTGATGTGTGTACTAAAAAGGAGAGTTCCCAAGACCCAGGAGGAGAGGAGTCATTTCTCGACCGTTGTCGCGTCGACGTGGTGTGAGCTGGTTGTCAGCTGAGCCCGTGTGCTCTGGGAGGCGTCAGACCTCATCCTTCAGCGCCAGGGTGCTTCGCGCTGGAATACGCCCTGCACACAAGGTAGTGCTCAGGGCTGGGCAGTCCCGGAGGGAACCAGAATGATGGGCTGCCTTGGCTTCGAAGGGAAAAGACAAACCCAGACGCCCACTGCAGTGACCCCGGGCAGAGGCCTGGTCTTCCCGGGGCCATCCCAGACCTCGCGAAGCCGCCTTCAGCCCAGCTCCAGGGCCTCGCCCTTGCCTGCCGTCCTCACGGGACGTCCTGGGCTCGCCCTTGTCTGCGTCCTCACGGGACACCGCCTCGTCCAGAGACCAGGCCCAGCTCAGGGAGAGGCAGTGCCGGGTGCCGCAGAGGGAGCTGCTGCAGGCCGGGCTGCTGGCTGGGCTGCTCCTCGGGCTGGTTCAGTCCCTGCCGCAGCCTCCGGTCAGCGCTGGATCCACACTGCAGCCTGGGGCGCCTGCCCCCATGCGTCCAGGGACCAGGCTGCACACGGTAACAGCCACGCTTCCCTCCCACTGCACAGCCTCACGTGGTGCCGCCTCCCCTCACCAGCGTGCCCCGCTCGGCTGCCTCGGGAGAAGGCACCACCTCGTCACGTCTTCTCTCTCTCTCGTTCTCGCAGACGTGCGGTCACAGGGACAGGGTTTGCAGTCACACAGTTCACAAGGCCGAGGGTAAGGATCATTGTAGACTTGCCCCTGCAGCGACTCCTATTGGCCTGAAAGGTGATAAGAACAAAAAGTGCATGTCAAATAAAAGCAACTGAAGGTTGAGAGAGAACAAGAGAGCCAGGGAGAGAGAAAGAGGGAGGGGAGGGGGACAGAGGGAGAGGGAGAGGGAGAGGGCGGGGGGAGGGAGGGGGCAGGGGAGAAGGACTGGGAGAGGGAGAGGGACTGGGAGAGGGAGAGGGAGGAGGAGGGGGAGGGAGGGAGGGACCGGGAGAGGGAGAGAGAGATGGAGAGAAAGAGGGAGAGAGAGGAGAGAGGGAGAGGGGGAGGGAGGGAGGGGGGAGGGAGAGAGGCAGAGGGAGGGGGAAAGAGAGAGAGAGATGGAGAGGGAGAGGGGGAGGGGGAGAGAAAGAGAGGGGGATGAGGAGGAGGAGGGGGGAGGGGGAGAGAGGGGGAGGGGGAGAGGGGCTGGGAGAGGGAGAGAGAGGGAGAGGGAAAGGGAAAGATGGAGGGAGAGAGAGGGAGAGGGAGAGAGGAAGAGAGAGAGAGAGGAAGAGGGGGAGGGGAGGGGGAGAGGGAGGGGGGAAAAGGAGAGAGGGGGAGGGGGAGGGATGGGGGAGATGGGAAGGGGGAGGGGGAGACGGGGAGGGGGGAGGGGGAGAGGGAATGCTCTTATCTGCTCGTTCCTCTCTCAGATGCCTGCAGTGTCCAGGGCTGGGCCAGGCAGAAGCCAGGAGCTGGGAGCCCCACCCAGGTTTCCCGTGTGGGAGGCTGGGGCCCAATCCCTGAGCCATCGCCCGCTGCCCCTCGCCCCTCGGGGTCTGCACCTGCAGGAAGCTGGGGTGGGGACTGAGCGTAGCACTTGATACAGGATGCGGCTGTGTAAGTGCTGTCCTTACTGGTAGGCCAAGTACCAAACTCTCCATAGTCAATGATCTTGACTATGTTTTTAAAAAGCTGGAAACGCCGGTGTCCTGTGATTCGTGAGGGTTTGCAGGGTTCGTGAGAAGTTGCACAGTGGCAGAGAGAGTGCTGACCGGGCCTGTGGGGTGGATGAGAGATTTCCCGGGGAAGCACTCCCGAAGTTGCCCCCTGCGGTGAGAGCCGTGAGCGGGGCAGGGCCCTGGTGCAGGACCCCCTGGGGGACTCGCTGCTGGGGTCTGGAAACTAAGAGGCAGGAGTCATCGCCCCTCGTCCCTCCAGGAAGCCAAGGGCAAACGCCTTGAGCGTCCGCAGGTCGCCCCTAACTGCTAAAGCTGTTCCCGTCTGGAGCACTTTATTCTCAGGTGGAGCTGGTGGGTCCCCCGGCTTCAATGTGTATCAATCGATGCCAACGACAGTCATTTCAGTTATCCCACGAGGCCACGCCAAGCTCACAGAACCTGAACTAAATGTCCAGAGGCTGCGGCTGGCGCTGAGGTGCAGTGGGTGCAGCCGCTGCCTGCGGTGCTGGCGTCCCCGTCACAGCGCCAGTTCAAGTCCCAGCTGCTCCACTTCAGACCCAGCTCCCTGCTAAGGCACCTGGGAAGGCAGCAGAAGACGGCCCAAGTGCTTGGGCCCCGGCACCCAGGGGGCCACGTGGATGCAGCTCCTGGCTTCAGCCTGGCCCCGTGGCCGTGTGGAAAGTGAACCTGTGGATAGAAGACTCTATCTATCTATCACCTATCCACCTATCTGTAACTGCCTTTGGAAACATGCAAAATATATATAATTTGATGCAAATATACAGATGTCACTAGAGCATGGTAGGAAGCTGCTGGCTGTTTAGCCGTATCTGCCGCGTGGCCGGGACATAAACTGAGATGCCTGCCCGCTCACCCTCTCCCGTCTTAAACCTGAGCTTAGTGGGAAAATCAGACTGCAAGAGCCGCCGGGCAGTGAAGACGCAGTCTGGGTGTCGGCACCCCACGTCGGGACGCTGGGTCAAGCCCAGCTCTGCCCCCGCTCAGCTTCCTACCAGTGCTGGGGGCAGACGCGGTGCCAAGGCCCCGGGTTCCTGCCACCACGCGGAGGCTCGGATCGAGGTCCTGGCTCCTGGCTTCAGCCTGGCCCAACCTCAGCCGGGGCTGGCGTTTGGGGCCTGAACCTCTGACTGGGAGCTCCTCCTCTGGGAGCCGTGGGGTGCACTCAACATTCTCGCACAGACCAGAGAAACTGGAAGAGCCGTCCAGGCCGCGCTGGGAGGCCACACCCCACGCCAGGACTGGCCCTGCCGGGGTCCAGGTGTAACTTACTAATGATACGCAAGGCACATTACAGATCTGTGGTTCTGTTCGCACCGACTGAGCTCCTCTGTGGTTGCCTGGGTCTTCTGGGGCGTCCGTGGCAGTGAGCCCCTGACGGGCGTGGGGTGCAGGTGGAGCGCGGGTCCCTGTGGCCGGGGACACTGACCGCAGCTCGCTGGCCAGTGCGGCTGACACACGGACACCGGGAGGTTGAGGTCAGGCCCAAAACCCTGGGAGGGAAAACCAGCGCCCAGGAGGGCGAGAACAGGCCACCAAGAGCGGACCCCGCAGGGAAAGCTTGCCGGCCTGGGGGAGAGACACAGCCCGAGCCCAGGTGGCGAAAGCCGGGTCCTGGGGACAGGCGCTGCCCTGTGGGCTGCAGGGGAGGGCCTGTCTGTCAGACCCGGCCGCCGCGACACGTCCCGCAGGGCCCAGCTCAGGGACCGGCACCGTGCCACTGCCCTGTAAGTGCTGCTCGTCCTCACCTGGAAGAAAGCACAGCGCACAGTGTTCCCACACGAACCCAGGACGCCGGCGCTCCGCCTGCCCCTGCCCGCAGCCCTGCGCCACCTCCGGGTGCCTGGAGCTCCCAGCATGCACTGCTGGGTCACCCCGGGCCCCTGCCGCGTCCGGTTCTGTCCTGACCGTGGGCTCCACTGGCTTGGAAAGGCCCCTCCTCCCCATAGCTGGGTGATTTCCTGGGCGGACGTGGCCCCTGAACCCGGACGGCGCCCATGAGCCCCGGGGACTTCCCGGGCGATGGGCCGAAGTCAGAGGGCTTGGCTCCCGGCCGGCAGCTCCCAGAGTGCGCGTCTTCCTCCTTCCCAAATAGGCTGTTTGTCCACAATCTGTCAGCACTTAAAGGACAGGCGACCCCAGGGGACCTCCGCGTGAACGGGCGCAGTCAAGGACTGAGACGTGGCATGAGCTGGAGCTCCCGCTGGGGCGGGGGACAGGGGCCCCGACCGCAGACACACAGCGCCCACGGACGCGGGAGGCTTCTGTACATAAAGGACACGCCTTGAGGATTTTAGCAGCAACTTCCAGGAGTGTTTCCTGTCTGCACTCAGAGTTATGGGAGTCACACCCACAGCCTGTGTTCTGTGTGTTTTGTGAAAAGGTGGCCTCATCAACTTTTTTTTTTTTTTTTTTTTTGGACAGGCAGAGTTAGACAGAGAGAAAGAGACAGAGAGAAAGGTCTTCCTTCCATTGGTTCAACCCCCAAATGGCCGCTATGGCCAGCACTATGCTGATCCGAAGCCAGGAGCCAGGTGCTTCCTCCTGGTCTCCCATGCGGGTGCAGGGCCCAAGGACCTGGGCCATCCTCCACTGCCTTCCTGGGCCACACCAGAGAGCTGGACTGGAAGAGGAGCAGCTGGACAGAATCTGGCTCGTGCACCTGCTCCCGGGCCGCCGCAGGTCTCCCAGCTGGCAGCCTCCCTCGGGGCTACGGAGGTGTCAGGGCCCTGCTTGGCCACTGGCTTGGGCCACGACTCCCCACGCACCCTCTGGGCACCAGCCTGTCAGCAGGTGTAGTCGGCATCGCACACCAATGGCATCGGCTCGCACCGCAATACCAGAGCCGCTGGGCAGGCGGCAGCAGGCGAGAGGGAAGCAGTGTGCGTTTCCCACCAGCCCAACAGGACAAACGCAGCTCCCGACACGCAGCCTAGAAGTTGTCTTTCTTTTCGGTTGGTTGCTGCCTTCCAGCCCGGGGTGTGGGGAAGCTTTGCATAAACGAGTGTAGTTAAGCCTCCCCTGGCTGACCAAGGAGCGCAGAGTGCGGGGTGCGTTGGGAACTGTTTCAGCTGAGCGCGGTGCACACGGGGGAGTGCCGGCGCCTGCTCCGCCTCGCCCCATCCAACAGCACCTGCAGGGCCCCCTGCCTCCTCCCTGCCTGGGGTCGGTGCTCAGCCCAAGCCCGGGAGCTGCGGTGCTGACAGCGGGAGCCTCTGCCCGCGTCTCAGGCCAAGGACGGCAGCTTCCTTCTCTGGACCTCTCCTGGCCCCTCGGGCTCTGCCCCTGTGTGTCCTGTAGGCCCTGCCTGAGTCACATCCCAGCCCTGGCCAGGGCCCAACCCCTACACGGCCACCGTGGCCCCCTGGACGGGACGCTGTGGCTTCCTGCTGCGTGATCCTTCTTGCCTGGCCCTTGCTCTGTGTCTCCACCCAGCAGCCGGAGGGGTCATCCTCTGTCGCAGAGTCTAATTGTGCCCCCCCCCCCCACACACACACTGTGTCCATCCCGGGAGGCAGGGTCCCGGCAGTGTGGTGCTGAGCTGAGCTCAGCGAGGAGATGGTCGGCCCTGGCTGTCCTTGCCAGGAGAGGTGTGGACAAGGAGAGGCAGTGAGGACACGGTGCAGGAGGGAGGCCCTGTGACAATGGTGGTGCTCAGAGGCAAAGCATCCTCGAGCCGGCGGCGCCGAGCAGGCCAGGGCCGGCAGAGGCTGGGAGGGCAGCAGGGCCTGCTGGGAGCTGCGAGAGCGGGGCCCTGCCGACGCCCGGCTCGCACACTCTTGGCCTGGCCGCTGTGACGGAGCTGAGCCTGCCGCGTCGGTGCCCACGCCAGCTCAGGACACTGACGCGGGGTCCCGCCTGGCTCGGAAAATACCCAGGGCCTCACCTTGGCCTCTGCTGTGGTCCACTGATTCCTCACACACAGCCCGGAGGGCACTGGCCCAGGTGCACCTGCTGTCATGGCTCCAGTCTCCTCCCTGGGCTCCAGGTCCCTGCCCTGAGCTCCAGTCTCCTCCCTGAGCTCCAGTCTCCTCCCTGGGCTCCAGGTCCCTGCCCTGGGCTCCAGTCTCCTCCCTGAGCTCCAGTCTCCTCCCTGAGCTCCAGGTCCCTGCCCTGGGCTCCAGGTCCCTGCCCTGAGCTCCAGTCTCCTCCCTGAGCTCCAGTCTCCTCCCTGGGCTCCAGGTCCCTGCCCTGGGCTCCAGTCTCCTCCCTGAGCTCCAGTCTCCTCCCTGAGCTCCAGTCTCCTCCCTGGGCTCCAGGTCCCTGCCCTGGGCTCCAGTCTCCTCCCTGAGCTCCAGTCTCCTCCCTGGGCTCCAGTCTCCTCCCTGAGCTCCAGTCTCCTCCCTGGGCTCCAGGTCCCTGCCCTGGGCTCCGTGTCCCCTCCCTGGGCTCCAGGTCCCTGCCCTGGGCTCCGTGTCCCCTCCCTGGGCTCCAGGTCCCTGCCTGGGCTCCGTGTCCCCTCCCTGGCTCTTTACTGCAGGGCACTTTGTGTTTTCCCGTGGTCACCTAGTGAGGGACATTTGGTGCAACCCTACACCCCTACACATAACAGCTGTGTGGTCATCGGTCTTTCTTTCTGACGATGGGTGGATGGATTTGAAAGAGTTACAGAAAGGGAGTGACAGAGACAGAGGTCTTCCGTCCACTGGGTCACTCCCCAGATGGTCCTAGCAGCCAGTGCTGGACCAGGCTGGAACCAGGAGCTTCTCCCAGGTCTCCCATGTGGGTGCAGGGGCCCAACCACTTGGTCCATCCTCGGCTGCTTTTCCCAGACCACAACAGAGAGCTAGATCAGATGTGGAACAGCCAGGACAGGACCTGGCACCCATCGGGATGCTGGCGTCGCCGGCAGTGGCTTTACCTGCTGTGCCACAGCGCCGGCCCAGTGATCAGTCTTTAGCATTCCCCTTGCATGGCTCCTCACACCTGACACACATGGAGTCGCTGTGTTGGCAGAGGCCACTCGAGTGCAACCCCTCCCTGCACTGAGCACACCTGGGAGTGTGGCCCCTCCCACACTGAGCACACCTGGAAGTGTGGCCCCTCCCACACTGAGCACACCTGGAAGTGTGGCCCCTCCCACACTGAGCACACCTGGAAGTGCGGCCCCTCCCACACTGAGCACACCTGGGAGTGTGGCCCCTCCCTGCACTGAGCACATCTGGAAGTGTGGCCCCTCCCACACTGAGCACACCTGGAAGTGCGGCCCCTCCCACACTGAGCACACCTGGAAGTGTGGCCCCTCCCGCACTGAGCACACCTGGAAGTGTGGCCCCTCCCGCACTGAGCACACCTGGGAGTATGGCCCCTCCCACACTGAGCACACCTGGAAGTGTGGCCCCTCCCACACTGAGCACACCTGGAAGTGTGGCCCCTCCCACACTGAGCACATCTGGAAGTGTGGCCCCTCCCACACTGAGCACACCTGGAAGTGTGGCCCCTCCCACACTGAGCACACCTGGAAGTGCGGCCCCTCCCACACTGAGCACACCTGGGAGTGTGGCCCCTCCCTGCACTGAGCACATCTGGAAGTGTGGCCCCTCCCACACTGAGCACACCTGGAAGTGCGGCCCCTCCCTGCACTGAGCACACCTGGAAGTGTGGCCCCTCCCGCACTGAGCACATCTGGAAGTGTGGCCCCTCCCACACTGAGCACACCTGGAAGTGTGGCCCCTCCCACACTGAGCACACCTGGAAGTGTGGCCCCTCCCACACTGAGCACACCTGGAAGTGTGGCCCCTCCCACACTGAGCACACCTGGAAGTGTGGCCCCTCCCACACTGAGCACACCTGGAAGTGCGGCCCCTCCCACACTGAGCACACCTGGGAGTGTGGCCCCTCCCTGCACTGAGCACATCTGGAAGTGTGGCCCCTCCCACACTGAGCACACCTGGAAGTGCGGCCCCTCCCACACTGAGCACACCTGGAAGTGTGGCCCCTCCCTCACTGAGCACACCTGGAAGTGTGGCCCCTCCCACACTGAGCACATCTGGAAGTGTGGCCCCTCCCACACTGAGCACACCTGGAAGTGTGGCCCCTCCCGCACTGAGCACACCTGGGAGTGTGGCCCCTCCCTCACTGAGCACATCTGGAAGTGTGGCCCCTCCCTCACTGAGCACATCTGGAAGTGTGGCCCCTCCCACACTGAGCACATCTGGAAGTGTGGCCCCTCCCACACTGAGCACACCTGGAAGTGTGGCCCCTCCCGCACTGAGCACACCTGGGAGTGTGGCCCCTCCCTCACTGAGCACATCTGGAAGTGTGGCCCCTCCCACACTGAGCACACCTGGAAGTGTGGGTGCAGCCCCTCCCTCACTGAGCACACCTGGAAGTGTGGCCCCTCCCACACTGAGCACACCTGGAAGTGTGGGTGCAGCCCCTCCCACACTGAGCACACCTGGAAGTGTGGCCCCTCCCCTCCTTGAGCACACCTGGAAGTGTGGCCCCTCCCACACTGAGCACACCTGGAAGTGCGGCGCTCAGACCTGGGTCTCTAGTGCTGCGAGCGAGTGAGCGTTGGCTCATTCCCTGTGTGCAAGGGCTGCTTGGGGCCAGATGAGCCTGCCTGGGGCTTCCTGGGTGAACGGTGGCTCCTTATGGCACAGATCAGGTGTGGGCAAGGCTCCTGGGGAACCAGACACAGAGGCTGCCCTTGTCAGACCCAGAGGCGTGGAGAGGGGCAGGAGGCAGAGGGAGGCCAGGAGGGGTGGGCCCATGGGGGGGCCGCAGTGCTGAGGGCGGTGACCGAGTGCTGGGAGGGTGGGGCCTGGGCACTTGGGGGCGGGGGCGGAGCACTGGGGGCGGGACAGGCCCAAGCCCCTGTGGAATGTGGGGCTTCTCCAACAGCTCCTCCTGTGTGTCTTATGCTCCCTCCTCTGCCTCTTGGGGACAGGGAGAGGGGGCGGGCAGTACAGACACAGGGCACTGGGGACACAGTCTGTGGCGGGGACACGCCAGGCTCAGCCGGGCATGTCCCCTGGGGTGTCCAGGAGCCCTTTGCCCCAGCAGTGGTGACTTTGTCTTCTCTTGGTCCTGCCCGGCTCTGCACCCGGCGGTCACTGCCCAGATGAGGGAGGACCCCGTCTGCCTCCACTCACTCTCCCATCCCCGACACTGGCTGGCACCCGCCCAGGGCTCCGGGAGCACTGGGGAGGACACGGAACGCTGAGCCCAGTTTAGGGTCAGAGTCCTGTGCCACGTGTCCCACTGGAAATGATTTCTTTCTTTTTTTTAAATAAAGTTTATTTTGGTGCAAAGCTTTTTCATAATATGCATTTTCCAAGATCTTGTTGAAGATCCCCCCCTTTTAAAATATTTATTTATTTGAAAGTTACACAGAGAGGAGAGGCAGAGAGAAAGAGAGAGAGAGAGAGAGAGAGAGAGAGAGAGAGAGGTCTTCCATCCGCTGGTTCACCCCCCAGATGGCTGCAATGGCCAGAGCCGCGCTGATCTGAAGCCAGGAGCCAGGAGCTTCTTCCAGGTCTCCCACGCGGGTGCAGGGGCCCAAGGACTTGAGCCATCTTTTACTGCTTTCCCAGGCCACAGCAGAGAGCTGGATCGGATGTGGAGCAGCCGAGTCCTGAACTGGCACCCACGTGGGATGCTGGCACTGCAGGTGGCGGCTTTTACCCGCTGTGCCACAGCGCCGGCCCCTCGAAATGATTTCTAAGCCACTCGCACCGCGACGTCTGTGTGTGCAGTGAGTGAGCCGTGTGAGGTCGCGGAATCAAGGCATCTGCACTGGCGGTGACTCCGTAAAATAATCGCATTTATTCAGAAACACAGACTCTGCGAGCTTCCAGCAGCCGCAGCTCCGTGTGGCTCTGCCGCTCGCTGCTCATCTGGCGCTGTGTGAGCTCTGCGGGGCGTCTTCAGGAGAACCCACGCAAGGGTCGGCCGTGCCCCAGGCCGGGTCCCAGTGGCCGGCTGCCTTCCCCTCCACTCTGCGTGGCTTGTGGTGAGATGTGGGCGGAGAATCATTAGAACAGAGAAACGCTCCAGAGAAGCGCAGTCACACGTGGCTGTGGCCACATGGGGCAGGCCTGGTTGAGAGCGGGCAGCCGGACGCCCCCGGTGTGTCTTCAGCCCACTCCCCGTTGCGGCCGCACACGGGCCTCACAGGGCCGTCTGCGTGTTCCCCTCCGCGTGGGCTGCCAGCCCTGCAGCCGGCGGCGTGTGCGTCTTCCTGGCCTCCATGCGCTCCACGGTTCCGTAGGCCGCCATGGTCACGGTCAGCACGGCCAGCAGGATGTAGAGCTTGACGCTGACACAGAGGAAGGCGCTGTACCCGAAGGCGGTGACGAAGCCCAGGGCCTCCCAGAGGCGGTAGCCGGCAAAGGCCGCCTCCTTGTGCTTCTCAAACAGGACCCCGTACAGAGCTGCGAGGGAGGCGGGCAGAGGTGCTGCGGTAAACCTGGTGTGCTCCGCCCCACGCCGGGCAGCCGGAACTGCCTCGTCCTGTGGGCATGGGGGAGACTGGGGGACCCCCCGCTCTGGTCCCCTGGCCTGCTCAGGGCAGGGCCGGCCGCCCCATGGGAGCTGCCCCAGACTCGCCCGGGGGCTGGGTCACGTCCACACCAGGGAGCGGAAGTGCGCAATAGAGACCCGGGGGCTGGCAGCCAGCTCCCCCGGGACTGCAGGGACCCATCTGCACAGCACCTGTTATGGACCGACCCGGGGACAGGCCAGAGGACAGATGGACAGGCCACTCCAGAAATGAGAGGCATTCTGGTTTGTTGTTGCTTTTAAGAACTTAATTTCCCCGCTCTGGATTTAAAGTGAATGGTGAGGGTCTCTGCGGTTATCAACTGAGTTTTCTAGAAAACACCCTGGGAATTCGCAGCTGCTGCCGAGAACCAGCGCCCACGGGCCTGCTCCCCGGAGTTCCTGCGCACCTGGGACAGAGCGGACCCGCGTCCAGGAACCCTCGGCTCGGATCCTCCCGGCTGTGAGTGCGCGGTGACCCCACCCGGCCCCGAGTCTGACAATATCAAACATCGGCACTCAGATCCTGCCGGCTTCTGTCCTAAAACTGGATCCATAACCGAGAATCCTGGGAAGGAAATCCAAGCCGCCAGTGTGGACGCTGCCACCGCCGGCCGGTCGGTTAGCCCACGTTGGGTAGTGCGGAGGCCCCGCGCGGCCACGGAAGGAAGCGGACCAGGACACACACGGCCTGGCCTCCTGAGCACTCGGTGGCACAAGCGACTCATGCCAAGCAGACTCGTCAGCCCCCCAGGACGATCTAGCCGAGGCCGAGCAGTGACGACCGCGGTCGCTGCTCGCTGAGCAGCAGGCACCCCCCCCCCATCCCGTTCCGTGGACTCAGCGCCTCCTGGAGCCACGCGATCCTGAACATTCCGAGTTTCTTCTGCGCCGGCTCTGGGCCTCGGCTGCCTCCCAGCCAGACCCCGGCCGTGGTACGCTCAGGGCCTGATTGCAGGCGCAGGCGCAGGCGCAGGCGGAATTAGAGGCCTGCGAATTCACACCTGCGTCCAAACCAGCCGCGGGCTGCTGGGTGGGAACCACAGGGCGGCCAGAGCACGGGCTGTGCCCCAGGAATGCGGCTCCCAGGTGGTCAGAGGGGAAAGCCAGGGCCCGGCCGGCGCAGCCAGCGCTGCCTTCTAAGACCCGCAGAGGAGGGGCCGGAGGACGCGAACCCCGCCCAGGGAGGAGAGGGCAGGGCCAGGAGTGACCAGTGAGAGGCAGGGAGGAGAGAGAAGGGCCAGGAGTGACCAGTGAGAGGCAGGGGGGGGGGGCAGGGCCAGGAGTGACCAGTGAGAGGCAGGGAGGGGAGGGCAGGGCCAGGAGTGACCAGTGAGAGGCAGGGAGGGCAGGGCAGGGCCAGGAGTGACCAGTGAGAGGCAGGGAGGGCAGGGCAGGGCCAGGAATGACCAGTGAGAGGCAGGGAGGGGAGGGCAGGGCCAGGGGTGACCAGTGAGAGGCAGGGAGGGCAGGGCAGGGCCAGGGGTGACCAGTGAGAGGCAGGGAGGGGAGGGCAGGGCCAGGGGTGACCAGTGAGAGGCAGGGAGGAGAGGACAGGGCCAGGAGTGACCAGTGAGAGGCAGGGAGGGCAGGGCAGGGCCAGGAGTGACCAGTGAGAGGCAGGGAGGGGAGGGCAGGGCCAGGGGTGACCAGTGAGAGGCAGGGAGGGGGGGCAGGGCCGGGAGTGACCAGTGAGAGGCAGGGAGGGGAGGGCAGGGCCAGGGGTGACCAGTGAGAGGCAGGGAGGGCAGGGCAGGGCCAGGAGTGACCAGTGAGAGGCGGGGGGGGGGCAGGGCCGGGAGTGACCAGTGAGAGGCAGGGAGGGGGGGTGTGGGGAGCAGGCCAGACTAGACTGAGTTACTGGAATTAAGACTTATTCTATGCATCTGCTCTCCCACAATATGGCGCTGGGAGAGAAGTAAACAGCTTCCGCACAGCTGCCTCCAGTTCAACCAATAAACTGTAGGACCTGCTCCTGATTGGAGAGCAGCGTACTCGGCGTGTGGGCAGCCGAGTTGGGATTGGCGGAGGAGGACTATAAAGGAGGAGAGAGACGGCATGCACCGGGAACATCTATGGGGAACATCTAAGGGGAACATCTAGCTGAAGGAACACCTGTGCAGCCCCCGAGAAGAGCCGGCCGGCGGTGTGCCGCTCCCCTGCGGAAGTGGGGAATGTGGCCAGGGGGAACTGCCCTTCCACGGAGGTGGAAGGGATAGTAGCCAACCCGGGAAGAACCAACAGCAAACCCGGGGAGGGCCGAGCAGACAAAAAGAACAGCGCAGGGTCCTGTGTCGTTCCTCCACGAAGAGGGGGAGCGACAGGGGGGCAGGGCCAGGGGTGACCAGTGAGAGGCAGGGAGGGGGGGCAGGGCCGGGAGTGACCAGTGAGAGGCAGGGAGGGGAGGGCAGGACCAGGGGTGACCAGTGAGAGGCAGGGAGGGCAGGGCAGGGCCAGGAGTGACCAGTGAGAGGCAGGGAGGTGGGGCAGGGCCGGGAGTGACCAGTGAGAGGCAGGGAAAGGGGGCAGGGCCAGGGGTGACCAGTGAGAGGCAGGGAGGGGGGGCAGGGCTAGGAGTGACCAGTGAGAGGCAGGGAGGGGGGGCAGGGCCGGGAGTGACCAGTGAGAGGCAGGGAGGGCAGGGCAGGGCCGGGAGTGACCAGTGAGAGGCAGGGAGGGGGGGCAGGGCCAGGGGTGACCAGTGAGAGGCAGGGAGGGGGGCAGGGCCAGGGGTGACCAGCGAGAGGCAGGGGGGGCAGGGCAGGGCCGGGAGTGACCAGTGAGAGGCGGGGGGGGGCAGGGCCAGGGGTGACCAGTGAGAGGCGGGGAGGGGGCAGGGCCGGGGCTGACCAGTGAGAGGCGGGGAGGGGGGCAGGGCCGGGGGTGACCAGCGAGAGGCGGGGGGGGCAGGGCCAGGGGTGACCAGTGAGAGGCAGGGAGGGGAGGGCAGGGCCAGGGGTGACCAGTGAGAGGCAGGGAGGGGAGGGCAGGGCCGGGGGTGACCAGCGAGAGGCGGGGAGGGGGCAGGGCCGGGAGTGACCAGTGAGAGGCAGGGAGGGGAGGGCAGGGCCAGGAGTGACCAGTGAGAGGCGGGGAGGGCAGGGCCAGGGGTGACCAGTGAGAGGCGGGGAGGGGGCAGGGCCGGGGCGGACCAGTGAGAGGCGGGGAGGGCAGGGCCGGGGGGGACCAGCGAGAGGCGAGGAGGGGGGCAGGGCCGGGGCTGACCAGCGAGAGGCGGGGAGGGCAGGGCCGGGGGGGACCAGCGAGAGGCGGGGAGGGCAGGGCCGGGGGGGACCAGCGAGAGGTGGGAGGGGGCAGGGCCGGGGCTGACCAGCGAGAGGCGGGGAGGGGGCAGGGCCGGGGGGGACCAGCGAGAGGCGGGGAGGGCAGGGCCGGGGGGGACCAGCGAGAGGCGGGAGGGGGCAGGGCCGGGGCTGACCAGCGAGAGGCGGGGAGGGGGCAGGGCCGGGGCTGACCAGTGAGAGGCGGGGAGGGGGGGCAGGGCCGGGGGGGACCAGCGAGAGGCGGGGGGGGCAGGGCCGGGGCTGACCAGCGAGAGGCGGGAGGGGGGGCAGGGCCGGGGGGGACCAGCGAGAGGCGGGGGGGGCAGGGCCGGGGCTGACCAGCGAGAGGCGGGAGGGGGGGCAGGGCCGGGGGGGACCAGCGAGAGGCGGGGGGGCAGGGCCGGGGGGGACCAGCGAGAGGCGGGGAGGGCAGGGCCGGGGGGGACCAGCGAGAGGCGGGAGGGGGCAGGGCCGGGGCTGACCAGCGAGAGGCAGGGAGGGGGCAGGGCCGGGGCTGACCAGCGAGAGGCGGGAGGGGGCAGGGCCGGGGGGGACCAGCGAGAGGCGGGGAGGGGGCAGGGCCGGGGCTGACCAGCGAGAGGCGGGAGGGGGGGCAGGGCCGGGGGGGACCAGCGAGAGGCGGCGGCCCGGGCTCGAGACCTGGCTCCGCTTCCGTCTAAACACAAAGGGAGCATCTGAGCACCGCGTCAAGCCGCACAGGCACATCACTGGGTGGTGAGCGGAGCCGAAGCGACATCGCGGCAACTCTGAAGTCCTTGTGCTGTCGGGGTGACAGGTGGGGACCAGGGCTCTGACCGCCAGAGGAGGGTGTGGGGGCACAGGTGGGGGCGGGAGCAGCCCTGGAGCTCGGCGAGAGCCAGGACGTGGGGTGAGCCCTGTGTGTGGTGATAGAAACACAGAGACAGATGCCGATGCAGACGGGTGTGCCCGGGGCAGGCCACACACACACACACGCACACACACACGCACCTACACGCACGCACGCACACTCACACACACGTGCACGCACATGCACACACGCACACATGCACACACACGTGCACGCACACGCACACGCACACACACACGCACACGCACACATGTCCGACTGTCCCTGGAGGGCCCAGTCTCAGGAGCAGGAGCACGGCCAGCCCTCAGATCTTGGTTTTTCACATCATTCTCCCCCAAGAAACGACTGATCCTCGCATGAAGCAGGGAAACACGGATGTGCCTGGAAAGGCCGGCCACGCAGGCAGGAGGACGCACTAGGATGGCCGGCACCACACACCAGGAGCTGGTGTGGCCTGGCGGGGACTGTGGGCGCAAGTAAGGGGCAGAGGGACACTGCGCTGGTGTGGATTCGTGGCCGGAGAAACCAAGGCAGCGCAGAAAGCTCAGATCCTCCACGGGAATTCTCAGTGGTTCCTGTGGCTTCTCCTCCCTGCAGGTGGGGATGACCACCCCCGATGGCTGTCCAGGCTGGAGATCGGCTTTCAAATAATTGAATGAGGAGAGGGAAAAGTGGAACCACTGTTTGAGCAACCTGGCAGGTGCACACTGACCCAGTGGCCACGGTAACGCCTCCGTGGCACTCACACAGCTCTCGGGACACCCACCACAGGAGGGTGAGAAGGGGCTTCCCCCAGCAGTCTTCCTCCCCAGACACACGGCCCCAGCCCACCCCAGTACCCTGCAGAAGCACCAAGGTCATGGAAGCGAGGGAAAATGAGCAGCAGTCAGAGACAGCTATGGAGACGCAGTCTCTACGGGCAGCGTGGTGCCCAGGATGGGTCCCGGGGTAGAAAAAGACATCAGTGGGAACACGAGAAATCCAGGCAAGTCCGGATGGGGACTGGCAAGGTTGGATGAGGTACAGTGAAAGGTGCTTTGGTGCAATGAATGTTGAGATCTGTGCATCGGGGGGCTGGCTTCCAGGCGCTGCCCCCCACAACGCTGGCATCCCATACGGGCGCCAGTTCACGTCTCAGCTGCTCCACTTCCAGTCCAGCTCCCTGCCAATTACGGGAAAGCAACAGAAGACGGCCCAGGTCCCTGGGCCCCTGCCACCCACATGGGAGACCTGGAAGGAATTCCGAGCTCTTGGCTTTGGCCTGGTCCAGCCCTGGCCGTTGTGTCCATTTGGAGAGTGAACCAGCAGATGGAAGCTCTTTTTGTCTCTCTCTGCCTCTCCCTCTTTTCCTCTGCCTTCCAAACAAACAAATCTTTTGAAAAAAGAAATCCATGCCATTATTTTTTGTAGTAATCATTAGCCAAGAACCTCCCGAAATCACCTGCACTTTCTGGAATCTAAAAAACAAGGGTAATGACCTGCTTCAGCCCAGGTCCCCCGGCTGTATCAGACGCCCAGCACTAGGGGGCGCTGGGGACTCTCCTGGTATCTCCGCAGCTCTGCTGCAGATCTGAGATTCTTAAACAAGACGTCTGGGTACAAGGAGGACGGCACACTCTAGTCTGCCGTGTCCACCTCATCTTCCCAGGCTGAGCAGGGTCACGTGACTGAGACCCAGGCTCTCAGCCTTGGACACGGGGACACAGATGAGACACAGGCCACCAGTACAAGAGAAGTCTGACGGACAGAGCCTTTCCGCCCGGAAACAGCCCTGTGGCAGCCCAGGGCAGGGCCTCCGGGCTCGCAGGTCGCCCTGGGGACTGCACCCGTCTTCACTGGCTGTCAGGGTGAGGAAGGGATGGGGCTGATGGGATTCCTGGGTGGGCGGGGCGAGGGTCCACAGGGCTGAGCACTCCCACCCTGGGGGCAGTGTGCACTCTGCACAGAGCTGGGGACCACGTGACCTCAGAAAGAACGGCAGGTTCAGGGGCCGCGGGAGTGCGGCTTGACTTGCCCTCGGAGAGCAGAGTGCCACAGCGCTGCCTTGGGGGGCGGCCAGAGCCACACGCAGCTCCCGGGGTTCCAGGAAGGGAGCCCAGGGCCCTGGGGCGTGGCGGAAACGAAGTGCAAGTGTCCCTCCTCCCCAAGACCCCTGGGGGCTCCAGGAGCAGCTCGCAAAGGCTCAAGAATGCCTGCTTGTGTCTTAGGAGAAAAACATGGCTTTCCCCTGAGCAAAACGCGGAACTCACTCATCCCCTTTCACACCAGCGCCTCTATCCAGAGCTCCCTGACTGGTCAACGGCGGAGCCCAGAGGCCACTGCCGGCCGAGAGCAGAGGAGCCGCCCGTGTCGTGTCTCTGGCCGCGGAGGGAAGGGGAGGTGAGCAGCCGGTTCACTGCTCAGCGAGAGAGGAAAGCTGGCCGGGTTTACTGCCGGCGTCTTTGCCATCGGGAGAGCTGCGGTACAGCGCGGGTGCTTCCTGGGCCCCCATCTCGATTCACCCTAAATACTCAAAATGCACAGCTCGTAGGGCGACAGGCATGGGGTGCTGGGTGAAATCGGGGTCGTTCACGGGGCTGGGGGGACACGGTCTCCGGGTGTGCTCATGTCAGCCTCCTGCCCCGGGCAGGCAATGTGCAGGCCACTGGTTGACGGCTGCCCAGCCAGGAAAGGTCGCGGGAGCCTCTGCTGTGCCCCTCGGAGCCCGAGCCTCCCTCCAGTCCACCCAGGCCCGGACGAGAGGCGAACACAGCTGAGGATGTGGGAGGCGGAGGCAGGCGCCCAGCGTAAGGTGATCCGTTTGCTCCAGGTCCGCGTTAGGGTTCCGAGTGGGCCTCACACACCACCCCCCACAGCCCCCAGCATCCCACATGGCCCCGCCCCCAGCCCCCAGCATCCACCTGCGTGCACACCCCAGCCCAGGCCTGCCTCACACCCACGTCCGATTCTCTGCCTCCTGCTTCCGTCCCTGGGTCGCAGCGCGTCTCACTGTAGACCCAGGACCCCCAGACCCCTCCCGCGTCTGAGCCCCCTCCTCTGCGACTGCATCCCCCCAGGGAGCCATGCCCTGCTCTCAGCCTCTGCCCGCAGGCTCCAGCCTGGTCTCCCCGACACCCATCGCCGCCCATCCCCCAGACTGGGTGGGGACTTGGCCTGGGTCCTGCAGTTGGCGTGAAAACCTGACTTCTCGCTGCCAGCCAGTCCTCCACGTTCAGGTCACGGGTCACACTGCCAGCAGCAGGCTCTGCAGCCGACCCGCCGGGACCCCGTCATGTCCACCCTGGGCTGCCCCTGTCCCGCCCAGCCCCTGCTCCAGGAGACTGCCCTCAGCGCCCGGCAGGACTTCCCGCCTCTGCCTGCCTCTCCTTCCCGCCACCGTGACCCAGCCGGTGGAGGCTGTGTCACCACGGAGAGAAGGCCACAGGCCCGGAGAACCGTGCTGGTGCCAGGGAAAGGGCCGGGCGGGGACTGGCCGTCTGCACCCGGGCCTGAGCAAGCGCTCTCTGGAAATGTCAGGCAGGACGGGCCCCCCCGCAGCCCCTGCCCGTGGCTGGGGGCCAGGGCTGCCGCCTGGTCCCCGGGGAGGGGGGTGGCCCCCACGGCTGAAGGCGGGGGGCCACGGAGGCGGGCCTGTCCTGGACACTCACCGTTGTTCTGCGTCTGCCACACGGCGTCCGCCAGGCCCCACAGGCCGGCCAAGAGGAAGAAGAGGGCCTGCTGGGCGGGGCGTGGCTTCCAGAGCAGCAGGGCCAGGATGCAGGAGAGCTGGGTGACCGCACCTGGGCCGGGGGGGGGCGCGAGGCCGTGGCCACTCGGCAGGGTGGCCTCCGGCAGGAGCCCCCCCCCGAGCTCTCAGTGACCCTCCGGCCCCTCCCCCACAGGCCCATGCTTGGGTGCCCTCTGTGCCCCCAGCCCCCCGACAGCCCACAGCAAGCAGGGCCTGTACGGGCCAGGGTCAGGTCAGGCCCGGCTCTCTGGGCATCCCAGGGCCCACCCAGAGACAGCCCAGAGGGGGAGTTCATTCCTCTCAAGGGAGGAAGGGGTGGGGGAACGGAGGGTGGGGCAGGCTGGGAGGGGATGGAAGGAGGGGACAGGCTGGGGAGGGGGGATGGGAGGGGAGGGGACAGGCTGTGGAGGGGGAATGGGAGGGTGGGACAGGCTGGGGGGCAGGGGGGACGGAAGGGGGTGGGACAGGCTGTGGAGGGGGGATGGAAGGGGGGACAGGCTGGGGGGCAGGGGGGATGGAAGGGGGGACAGGCTGGGGGGCAGGGGGGATGGAAGGGGGGACAGGCTGTGGAGGGGGGATGGAAGGGAGGGACAGGCTGGGGGCAGGGGGGACGGGAGGGGAGGGACAGGCTGGGGGGCGGGGGGGATGGAAGGGGAGGGGACAGGCTGGGGAAGGGGGACGGGAGGGGAGGGACAGGCTGGGGGGCGGGGGGGCGGCTTCCATCCTGCAGGACGCTCCCGGCTTCAAGCACCCCTCTTAGGTCTCACTCCCCTCTCTGAGCTGCACCCTCTCTGCCGCGGCCCCCAGCCCCAGGGCTGGCCCCCGCGGCCGCCTACCCAGCACGTAGAGCGCCGCCCTGCCTGTGAACTGCGAGATCTTCCCGTAGAGCAGGGAGCACAGCGCGTTGGTGGCCGAGAAGCAGATCATGACGTAGCCCACGGACTGGATGCCCAGGGCGCAGGTGACGTAGGACTGTGGAGGGAGCCGGCGCGTCAGGGAGGCCGCCCGCCGGGCTGCGGCAGGGGGTCTCCGCGCCGTGGGGAGCCCCCGGGGCAAGGCTGGAAGGAAAGGTCCCAGAGAGCGTGGACGGGCACAGCTTTCCCGGTGGCTCCCTTGTCCCGTGTGGCGTCTGTGCGGTGCCCACAGAGCCAGGAGGACCATTCCCCGGGGGGCTGACCATTCCCTGCAGGGGGCAGACGTAGACAACGACAGGGTTGGGGGATCTTGTCACAGCGTGGAAGACACGAGCCCGGGAGCCCCCGAGTCAGGCAGCGCCAGCCGCGCTCCTGTTCCAGGCCGGCAGGACCAGGAGGCCACACCCCCCGCTGCCCGCCTGGTGGGGCCCAGGGGCCGCGTCCAGCACCCCCAGTGGCCTTTCTGGCCCTCCCGCTTACTTGCCAGCACTCAGAGCTCTGCCCAGACTGTGGGGTGAGCCGCACAGCACCTAGATCAGGGAGAGCCCGTCCCGCACGGCCCCGGGGGAGACTCCGAGCGGCTGGGCACCCGCCTCTCATCCCGCTCGGTCCGCAGAAGCCTGGGGTGGGGGACCAGGGGGCAGAAGCTTCCCCTGTGAGGGAGGGGCAGCACCCTGAGGACCCGGGTCACTGGCTCAGCTCTGGCCTGGTGTCTGCAGCCTCCAGAGGGCCGCTGCTGTCACCTGGGACGCAGGATCTGAACTCTCACGGGGCAGAGGGGACCTGGGGACCCGCACCTCCCTGCTGCCCACTCCACAGCAGGGGACGCCTTCGGGGCAGGAGCAGGTGCACCAGAAAGGACCCACTCAGACCCTGCCCGGCCACTCCGGGTCCTGCATCCCTGGGCTTCTCTGCTCCAACCCCTAGAGGGCGCCTGCTTTCCCGCAGCACAGAGCAGTGGTGCCTGGGCAGGGGCAGGCGGTCAGGGCCTGGACGGCCACGTGGGTGTCCGGACGGTCACGCCCAATTCCAGGCGACTGAACACGGCCATTTGCAAGCCTGGGGACGGAAGGTGAGATTCTGCCCGCGTCACACCCATGGCCATTGCGGGTGGGCGCCAGGAACAGCTGCCATTTCGGATCTGGAATTCCCCCACCAGGGCACATGTCAGGCCGGACGTGGCCCTGTGACCCTCTGACGTGGGGATCCCATGGGAGTTGGAGGGGGCCCGGAGCTGAGAGCGTGAGTCAGCTCCGCTGCGGCGGGGCGGGGCGTCCAGGAGCCCGCGGCCCGGGCCAGACGCCTACCCTGGTGTACTCGCCCGAGAGGAAGCCTTGCTGCAGCCCGCTGTAGAGCGGCAGCAGGCTCAGCAGGCACAGGCGCTTGTCCCGGAACAGCCGGAAGGTGGAGAGCAGCGTGGACCAGACAGGCGGCGGCTTCTCCCCTCCCCCGCTCTGTGCCGCGTCTTCTATGGGCTCCAGGAAAACCGCGAGCAGCAGGACGGCCAGGACACCGCTCCCTGCATGGAAAGGAGAGGCCGGGCATCTGGGGGCCAGCACACAGACCCCTGTCCCCGAGCCACAGGGCTCCCTGCGTGGAAGAGAGAGGCCGGGCGTCTGGGGGCCAGCACACAGACCCCTGTCCCTGAGCCAAAGCCAGCCACAGGGCTCCCTGCGTAGAAAGGAGAGGCCAGGCATCTGGGAGCCAGCACACAGACCCCTGTTCCCAAGCCACAGGGCTCCCTGTGTGGAAGGGAGAGGCCGGGCATCTGGGAGCCAGGACACAGACCCCTGTCCCCGAGCCACAGGGCTCCCTGTGTGGAAGGGAGAGGCCGGGCGTCTGAGAGCCAGGACACAGACCCCTGTCCCCGAGCCACAGGGCTCCCTGTGTGGAAGGGAGAGGCCGGGCATCTGGGAGCCAGGACACAGACCCCTGTCCCCGAGCCACAGGGCTCCCTGTGTGGAAGGGAGAGGCCAGGCGTCTGGGGGCCAGCACACAGACCCCTGTCCCCGAGCCACAGGGCTCCCTGCCTGGAAAGGAGAGGCTGGGCGTCTGGGGGCCAGCATACAGACCCCTGTCCCCAAGCCAAAGCCAGCCACAGGGCTCCCTGTGTGGAAGGGAGAGGCCGGGAGTCTGGGGGCCAGCACACAGACCCCTGTCCCCAAGCCACAGGGCTCCCTGCGTGGAAGGGAGAGGGCGAGTGTCTGGGGGTCAGCACACAGACCCCCCCCCCGTCCCCAAGCTGAAGCCACAGGGCTCCCTGTGCCCACCAGGCTCTTGTGGGAGAGCAGACACTGCAGGTCCGCAATGTCCTCGCGGGCATGGAATACGCCTAAGTGGGGAGAATGCCCAGTGTGCTTTGCGCCCTCAGCCATGAGCTGCTTCTCTCGCCCTAAGCCCCGAAGCGAGGTCCACCCACAGATGGTCTTCCTCGGGGCCAACACACCCGGCAAGGGTCCCTGTGCTCGCTCTTTGCTCCAAACCCACTGGGCTGAGCGCCCTGCGGTGGGAGGTGGAGTGTATGAGGGTCTGTCCCAGCGGCAGCGGGACAGCAGGCATTCGCAGGGAAGGACCGAGCAGGCCCCCAGACCACCGGTAAGAAGAGAAAAGCCCGCCATCCCGGGGCACGCGCAGGCAGGGCTGGTCTGCTGCACGGAGAGCACCGGAGGCCGGCCCCGCCCCGCGCGGGGGCTCGAGAGGAAGAAAGCGTGTCTAGGTTTTTCCTGATTGAGTGGGAATTGGTCTCGCTCAGTCCCCTTTGGGCTGGGGGGGGCGCCTACCCGTGTAGATGCCCAGCAGTGTGTAGATCAGACGCTGCGAGGGCTGCTGGGTGCTGTTGCTGGACGCCGTGGCCATCAGACAGTCACTGGCCCCGCAGCTGGCCAGCTGCTCCTCGGGGAGGGACTCTGAGGGCGCAAGCAGGCAGGCGTTAGGACAGAGAGGCCGGGCAGTGCTTGAGCCGCCGTGCCCTGGGCTCACCCCTCCCACGCCCGCTGCCAGTGGACCCTGGGCCGCCGCAGCCACACGGCACGGAGACTGACCTTCAGCCGGCGGCAACGGGCAGAAGAGGGCGGGCACCGGCCCGGGCTTCCCTCCCGCTGCCGCTCTGAGCAAGTGGGCTTGGCCACCGAGCTTCCCAGCGGAGGGGTCTGGGGGCTGGCAACAGAAGCACCAGCCTGAACTAGTCCTGGCCCCGGGATGGTGGCGCCCCTCGTGCCCGGGCCCGGGGCCCTTGTGAGGAGTGAAGAGGTTGGTCCCCTCTGCCCAGCGTGGGCCTCAGGGGGTGCAGCCATCAGACACACACTTTACATGCATGTCTGGGCTCGACTGGAAACCGGCTGGCGGGCCCACTCAGAGGGGACACGAGCAGGGGGAGCCCCTCAGGCCGGAAGAGTCGTGGGCACTCTCCCAGGGGCCACAGTCGCCGGGTGGTTCTCAGTTCCCCCACGGCGGCACCTCTGTCCCAAGAGTCCCCCTGCCCAGCGGGGAACTGTGGACAAGACAGAGCCTCAGACCCCCGCCCCGCGCTGCCGCGGGGGGAGCAGAGGCCCCTGCCCCTGCCCGCAGGCCAGGGCACCGGCAGGTGCGTGCGTGGCGGCTGAGACCCTCCCGCGCTCAGCCCCTTTCCCGTTACCTGCAGTGGGAGTCTGGCCGAACACCAGGGACGAGATCAGGTTGCCCCACACCCCGGACGACTGGAAGACGAGGAAGAAGATGCCGAAGTACTGGTTCACCACATCCTTGCCGAGTTTCCCGGCCCTCTCCGCGTGGGTGTTCCCCAGGACCGTGAGGTAGGTGCTCTGGGCGGACCACAGCGGGGCTGCGCCGAGCCCCAGCAGGATGGAGGTGGGGACCAGCGTGTACCTGCAGGCACAGCACAGGCAGGTGCCTCCTGCCCCCCGCACGCCGGCCCCCGCTGGCGGTCTCATCTCTGGAAGGATCTGAGCCCCCCTCAGCGCCCCTCCTGGCTCAGGTTCACCAGCAGAAGTGAACCGCAAGGCCGGTGAAGCTTCCATGGCTTTGGACACCACACGTTGCTAAGGAGAGACGTTTCTAACAGCCTCACCGTGTGACAACGGTCGATTGATTGGTTGCTGGGACCTTAGCGACAAGCATTCCGATGGACACTGCACTGTCGCAGGGGAAGGGAGCCGTTGAGGCCATCATGTCCCGGGTCACCAGGAAGTGCCCCTCCCTGGCACACATGGTGGGGTCAGTGCTCCCTGGCCACGGCTGGCACCTGATGCCCAGGAGGAAGTCATGGCCGCAGGGCCCGGGCGCCCGCCCCGTGACAGGGTGTGAGGGCCGGGGTGAGGTACAGTTCCGTCCCTGGGTCACACCCCAGCTAAGCCCCCAGAGATGCCTGTCCACTCTCCCTGTCAACGGGCGTCGTTCCAGCCCCTGGTGCAGAGGCAGGGGGAGCCCTGGGACTCAGGGACATGAGCCAACGGGGCGGGGGCAGGACTCGGTGGGAGAAGGGACATGGGACGGAGGCCAGAAACTGAGGGGCACTCGGGGTGCAGGGCGGGGGCGAGGGGCAGGCGCGAGAGAGAGCCTGGCGCCCCTGGGCGGGGGCGGGAGCCGTACCAGCTGGCGTGGAAGTTGCCCAGCGAGAAGGCCACGTAGCCGCACATGGAGACCGCCATGGTCCACTTGCAGCCCAGTTTCCGGATGAGGAGGGGCGGGAGGCAGGTGGAGGAGAGCAGGACCCCGCCGTAGAGCGTGCCGAGCGTGGCCACGCCCAGGCCGGCCTCGCTGTGGAGGCTGCTCTGTGGGGACAGGACAGGGCCGTCAGACGGCGGCTGCTCGGCTGGGCGACCCCGGCACCCTGGCCTGGCCAGAGTCAAGTTGCCGGGAGGGGGGAGTGGGAGAACTGGATCAGCCCGGGCCTTTGCCCTGCTGTGTTGATTTTTCTTTGTTCTGGGGTGAACATTGCACTGGTGGACCCGGGGGCGTCCGTGCGAAGCTGGCGGCACGTCTCTGCAGGGGTCTCTTCGCCACACATGCTGCAAACAGTCGGGCCATCTACAGCCACGTTCACGTGGAAGCAGGGGAAGGGACGTGTGAGCTCCATTTCCCAGGTGGGGGCCAGATCCGCCCGTCAGCGCCCTTGCTCTGTGACCGAGTGACCGTCACAGCGCCTGGTGTGGCCAGCCTGCAGGACGCGCGTGTGCAGGGGAGCACACGGGGGCTTCACTTCACGTGGGACTGCCTCACACGCTCCGTGTGCCTTCCACAGGACCCTCACCTAGGCCCCGCCCGGGCTGCAGACACGCACAGGAGAGGAAGCAGCCGCCCCCTGCAAGACCAGCAGCCCCAGGGGCTCCTGCTGAGGGCGGCACGCAGGCCCCGGCCCGCAGGTGGGGTCCCTGTGGCAGACACACGGGCACCCTGAGCTCCCAGGAGGGAGAAAACACAGCTCCGGGGCCAGCCACGACATCAGGGACCTGGGGACGCCCGGCCCAGCCCTCAGCTCCCAGGCCTCGGGTCAGGGAGAAGGCCGCACAGCAAGCAGGCGGCCAGCGGTCGCCAAGGTCGAGACAAGAGCGGCCACTGCAGCGGGGACAGCAGGGGCGGGCATCCCGGGGCCCGAGGTGGGCGCACGACCAGTGCAGATCACGCAGGGGCTCCCGGGGGCGAGGCCTGTGTCCTGCGGTGCTGAGCTGGGCGGACAGCTGGGAGTCCTGTGGCTCCCTTGGGCCCGGAGAGGCCAGCGGTGGCTGAGGGACCCGGTGGGACCTGGCATCACTCCTTTGCTCCAGCCCATCCTAACAGCGAGGGTCACCCCAGTGGACGCCTGTTTATAGACAGAATGTTCTAGAGCCTGCGGGGGGCGCTGTGGGGCCGCGCCAAGCAGTCGCGTCGGGCCAGGGCCGAGGTCTGGCACTCATCCTGTGCAGGAAGGGATCCCAGAGGTGACAGTGACCCCCACGCGCAGGAGCCCCAGAGGAACTGG
Source organism: Oryctolagus cuniculus (assembly GCF_051225735.1). Taxonomy (NCBI): domain Eukaryota; kingdom Metazoa; phylum Chordata; class Mammalia; order Lagomorpha; family Leporidae; genus Oryctolagus; species Oryctolagus cuniculus. The sequence continues at coordinate 1,898,057 of NC_142871.1, read as the reverse complement.
ACGCCGGTGAGAGCCTTGTGCGTCTCGACCCCCTGCTGTGGCCGCGGAGCCCACGTGGACGCCTGCTGGGCGCAGGGGACGCCCGAGTCGTAGCTACACGCAGGCAGCATGGACAGCTCCATGGACAGCTCCGAGGCCCTCCTCCCCCCTCCAGCATCCCGGGCCACAGGCCAACCCGCGGGCGTGGCTGAGATCCGCGCTCAATCCAGAACTGCCTGTGTCTAAGCTTTCTGACCTCTCACTGCCCCGTCTGGGCCCTGGGGAGCCATCTGTCCCCGCTGCCCGGACCGGCAAGACGGCCTCCTGTGGGCTGGCTGCACGTTGGCCCTGCCGTCTGCGTCCCGGCGGCTCATTCTCCTTCCAGAAGTCCCACACGCATCAACCAACCCAGCCACGAAACAGCCGTGTGCGGCGACAGCACCATGTCCAGGGCAGGCGAGGGCTCTGTGACCCTGGAGCGGAGCAGGGACGCCGCGTCCCCTTCTGCCCCCTTCTGCCCGGCCTTGAGTCAGCACGGCTGTCACTCGTTCCGTGAGTCTCACACAAAGCAGGCCCAGGGGCTGCCTTCTGCCCTCCCCTTGCCTAAGGACCCCTGGGGCTTTGCTCCCAGACTGGAAGGAATCAGCCTCAGGACACCTGCCTTGGAGGTGAGCTCAGGTCCAGCAGGGCCAGTGACCACGCCCCAGGCCACACGTGGCTCAGATCTGAGGAGGAGCCAGTGCCGGTAAATAGTTCGCACTGCAGACTAAGTTGTGCGCAGCGCAGGTGTGGACTGTGCGAGGGCCAGTGAGATTCCACGGATAAATTCACAGTGCTCCCGGCCACGGCCCGGCAGGCTGCAACCGAGGACTCCACGGTGCCGTCCCTGTGTCCCCCGGGTCTCGTCGCCCCTGGGACGCGAGGCCCCGGCTCTCTTGCCAGGGTCACACAGGGTATGCTGCCGGCAATCCTGCCAGAACGTGGGTGGGGCGTGGCAGCTGGGAGGGCGACAAGAAGCCCCCTCCTTGGCTGCCCGAGGCCGTGGGCATCCGTGCACGGGGAGGGGGATCAGAGGTCAGGCTGCTGGTCGTCCACTTACCTGCAGATTCTGCAGACCCCCGTAGGCCGTGAAGAGCAGCAGGAACCCAGACGACACCACGAGGATGTTCCTCAGAGCCGGCTCCATCGGGCTGCGGCGGCACCGACCAGCAGCCCACACGCGGCTGCCACGCTCCCTGGAAGAGAGCAGCGCAGTCAGGGACGGGCAGCGCACAGGAAGCCGCGTTCTCTGGGTCTGGGTTAGAAGTGAGTCATCTCGGCTGCCCTGGTTAATGAGTGCGGCTGTGCTGACCCCGGGCCCGGGCCGCGCTGCTGCTCGTCCACCCTCCGGGACGCAGGACGCCGCTGCTCCAGCTTGGATGTCCTGTGGGGCGGTGATGGGGCCACATTTTACACGCACGTCCCACGGGGTCACATGCTATACATGCGTCCCACGGCGTCCGCTCTGAGGAGCTGGCGGCGGTGCTGGGCGGGGTGGACTTCAGTCTGGCACAGCGCGAGGATCCACTTCAGGGATGTGAGTGCCCCTGGGAAAGAGCTGCCGGGCTGTTAAGCTCCCACGGCCAAAGTCTCCGCGTTGCAAAGGTTATGTGGTTTTACAGCACCGCACAGATTAAAACCACAGAGTGTAGTACTTTGCACAGCACTTGACGCGTGTCCGTCTGCCGCATGGGACTCTGCACGCGTGCCGCTAGGCAGGACAGGAAGGCGTGCATAGGACTCCTGCGTGGCTTAGCGTTTTAGGTGTAGGATGGCGCTGGCCGCGTGAGGCAGCTCAGCTTTGAAATGCGGCTGCTGCATCGGAGGAACGCAGTTCTCCTTTTTTTTTTTAATTAAGATCGACTTATGTATTTGAAAGGCAGAGTTACTCAGAAAGGGAGAGAGAGCGTCTATCTCCTGGCTCACTCCTCAGATGGTCACAACAGTCAGGCCTGGGCCAGGCCAAAGCCAGGAGCCAGGAGCTTCCTCCAGGTCTCCCAGGTGGGTGCAGGGGCCCAAGCACTTGGGCCATCTTCTGCTGTTTTCCCAGGCCACAGCAGAGAGCTGGATCGGAAGTGGAGCAGCCGGGACTTGAGCCAGCGCCCACATGGGATGCCAGTGTTGCAGGTGGTGGCTTTACCTGCTACGCCACAGCGCCGGCCCCAGGGAACTGAATTCTTAGCCAGCCCTGGCTGTTGTGGCCATTTGGAGCGTGAACCAGAGGATGGAAGATCTCCATTCTCTCTCTCTCTCTCTCTTTCTCTCTCTCCTTCCCTCCCTCCCTCCCTCCCTCCCTATCATTCTGCCTTTCAGATAAGTCTTTAAAAATAAGCTTATTTTAATGGAAATGAACTTGAAATCCAACCATTTGACAGGTCTTTAAAAAGTTCAAGGAAATGTATATTACAAACAAGTTCTCGGGGATTTCAAAGGAAGATTTTTGTACTGAAACTTTTCATCCCAAACTCCACAGACTGCTGCAAGATCCCTCATTTGTGCTTAGCTGGGAAAGCACGGAACGTTCTAGAAACCCAGGTGCCGTCTTGACTTACAAAGCAGCTTTCCCACGGGGAGCCGGGAGCCCGGGCTGGCCAGCTTCCCCGAGGCTGAGGCTGACGTCAGGCGTAAATGTGTCCCAAGTTCGAACGTCTCCCCCTAGTTAGCATCAGCGTCTGTTCTGCCTCAGCTAGGGGAAGACCCTTTTGTCCATCTGCTCTCTCTCAACACCACTTCCTGGGTGTCCAGGTGGAAGCCATGTGTGGCTGCAGACGGAACGTTCCAGAAAACCCCGGGCCAGGCACAGCACGAGCGGCCTTAGCAGCCGCTGGATGCCACTGCTTTGCCAGCCACCACTGCGTCTGCGAGAGGCTCCCAGCTTTTCTGCACAATCAGTGAATTTCCTGCTAAGAAGCTAACGGTTGGGGCCGGCGCTGTGGCTTAGTAGGTTAAGCAGCTGCCTGCGCCGGTTCGAATCCCAGCTGCTCCACTCTCCATCCAGCTCTCTGCTGTGGCCTGGGAAAGCAGTGGAAGATGGCCCAAGTGCTTGGGCCCCTGCGTGGGAGACCTGGACCTGGAAGAAGCTCCTGGCTCCTGGCTTCAGATGGGTGCAGCTCCGGCCGTTGTGGCCACTTGAAGAGTGAACCAGTGGATGGAAGATCTCTCTCTCTCTCTCTCTCTCTGCCTCGCCTCTCTGTAACTCTGCCTCTTGAAAAAATAAATAAATATTAAAAAAAAAAAAGCTAAAAGTTGCCCTTAATTTAAGGGAAACCTCATCAACGGTTGCTCTTTTAAACAAAATCCTCTTGTAAGCAGATTAATATTAATTTTCTTGCCATTTAAATCTGAAATCTGTTAATAAAAGCAGCACTGAATAAACTCAAATGTGTTCTATTCATTTGCATTTTTTTTCAGTTTATTTTATTTGTTTGAATGGCAGAGAAAGGGAGAGATCTTGCATCCGCTGGTCCATGACAGCCGGGGCTGGGCCAGGCCAGAGAGAGGAGCCGAGACGCAGCCCAGGCCTCCCGCGTGAGCGTCGGGGCCCTGCTGCCCATTAGCAGGAAGCTGCGGCAGAGGCCGAGGTGCGCTCCTGTCCGGTCCCGGGCACTCCCACGGGGGGTGCGGGTGCCCCCGCGGCGGCTTAGCCCACTGCACCCAGCGCCCACTCCACAGCTGGAAAGCGTGTGCAGGCGCAGTGGGACCTGGGATTCCTCACACTCTGCAAGTGAACGGCTCACTGGGCTCACTGGCTCTGTCCACAGGAGAGCAGGCCACAGGAGCACCTGGCTGGGAGTCCCCCCTCACAAGTGCCCAGAGCATCAGAAAGGGCGGGGCAGGGGCCGTGACGGCGGCCCCCTGCAGGACGGACACCTCTGCAGCCCCCGGGGAGGCTCGTGGACCCGGCTGACCCTCTGCGAGGGGCTGCCCAGGTCCAGGGCCTGGCGGGGACCCCACGGCCGAGCCCCACAGGCGGAAACTCGGTTAACATGGCCCTCCCCTCCCGAGAGTCTGGCGCAGGCTCAGCCCGCCAAAGCCTCCGTCACAGAGCCAGGCGATGCCTGCGTTGAGTCTACAGAGCCGTGGCCAAGGCACACGGTCCCCTGGGCAGCTCACGGTCCCCCGGGGCAGCTCACTGGGCTTGGCCTCTCCTTGCCGACACCAACAGCGCCAACAGAGTCCCAGCTCACAGGGGCTGTCTGCCGCTCTCGTGTGCAGATGGATGGCGGAGGTACCTGGTGTAGGACCCCCGTGTGTGCGTGCACACGCGCACACACACGTGCAGACACGCACCTTTTGCTGCTTTAATGTGCAGATCCCTTCCCCTTCCCAGCAAGCCTTGTTCCGCCTGAGCTGTAGAGCGGACCTGAGGAGCCCTCCACAGTGACTGGGTGGCAGGGGGCCTTGGTCTCTTGGGGCTGATTCTAGCGGGGGAGGCAGCAGAGAGACCACACACAGATACAGCAGGGGGCGAGGTCGGAGGACGGGGGCGAGGTAGGAGGACGGGGGGAGAGATAGGATGGACGGGGGTGAGGTAGGATGGACGGGGGCGAGGTAGGATGGACGGGGGTGAGGTAGGACGGACGGGGGCGAGGTAGACGGACGGGGGTGAGGTAGGACGGACAGGGGTGAGGTAGGACGGACAGGGGCGAGGTAGGACGGACAGGGGCGAGGTAGGACGGACAGGGGTGAGGTAGGACGGACGGGGGGGGTGAGGTAGGACAGACGGGGGCGAGGTAGGACGGACAGGGGCGAGGTAGGACGGACGGGGCGAGGTAGGACGGACAGGGGCGAGGTAGGACGGACGGGGCGAGGTAGGACGGACAGGGGGCGAGGTAGGACGGACGGGGGCGAGGTAGGACGGACGGGGGCGAGGTAGACGGACGGGGGCGAGGTAGACGGACGGGGGCGAGGTAGGACGGACGGGGGCGAGGTAGGACGGACGGGGCAAGGTAGGACGGACAGGGGTGAGGTAGGACGGACGGGGGGCGAGGTAGGACGGACGGGGGAGAGGTAGGACGGACGGGGGCGAGGTAGGACGGACGGGGGGGGGGGGGTGAGGTAGGACAGACGGGCGCACGCGCACACCAGCCCCACCCCCACGGCAGTGCCCCAGCGCAGCTCTCTGGTCAGCGGAACTGGAAGTCCCAGTTCTGCAGGTGCCCAGGAAGCCCACGCCGTGCGGCTGGGCTCGGCCAGGTTCCAGCTTAGCGCTGAGGAGGGAGGGCCGCACAGGGCCGGAGGCGGCTGGCCACGGCGCCCAGGCCAGGAGCGGAGTCGGGGCTGCGCGGCGGCGCTCCGGGCGTGTTTGCCATCGACCCTCTTGTCTGCCTGCAAAGCTGCAGCGACGCGAGGGTTGGACAGACTCCAAGTGGCCTTGGCCCCCACAACACACAGCCTCCATAGAGCCTGAGCTTTGTCCCCAGGCTAGGGAACGCCACGTGGGTGGCCTTTTTACCTAGCTGCGTGGCCTCCTCTGCTCCCGTCCCGCCTCAGGTGTTGGAGCGCGACCGACCGCGGCCGAGACGCTTCCCAGGCCCGCCCGGAAGCAGGGGCTCCTGGAACACTACTTTGGGAAACCGTTGTGCAACACCTGTCGTGACGTCGGCAGGTGGCAAAGGGGTGGTTTAGAAAGTGCAGCTGTCTCAGCACCTCCCACGTCACTGTCTTTGAGAGAGAGCTGGGGGCGGAGCTGCAGAAAGAGGGAGGGGCGGAGCCCCGGACGGGAGGAACCGAGAACCATGAAAATCATACACACACGTGTGTGCGAGTGTGCGTCTGTGCATGTGTCACGCAATAATTAATGTGCTTAAACTGTAGGTTCTATTTACTGGCTGAGAGAGAGAGAGAGCGAGAGAGCGAGCGAGCATCAGCTCCCACGTGAAGGTTCACCCCCTAGATGCCCACAGCCATCAGGATCGGGCCAGGCTGAAGCCAGGAGCGTGACTCAATCTAGCTCTGAGCCAGCATGGCTGCCCCCCCCCCGGGTCCGCAGGAGCAGGGAGCCGGAGTCGGCAGCCGGAGCCGGGCCTGGGACTCGGCATGCTGATGTGGCGTGCTGCCTTCCTCACCGCTGGGCTGAACACCGACTCCCCTAACAACCAAGACTTCTTGCGTAGGAAGTTGTCTCACCCAGAAGTCTGATTTTACACGGAAATACCGCGTTATTCGTGTCCCCCGGGCCTCGGTGAAGCACCCCGGCACTCGGGGGGCAAGTGCAGGGGGGCATGGCGGTGGGGCAGCCGCCCCGCCCTGCGCTTCTGTCGGCCTGACCTCCGGCCCCTCCTCCCCGCAGAACCACTCAGGCAGCCCCGTGGGCACGGCCACCGCGAGCCACTGGGAGCCGCCGCTTCAGCTCAGTCTCGCCTCCCACCACCGGGCAGCTCCTTTCTGCCTGACCTGCTTGCGGCGTGGCTGGGCCAGCGGGACGCGGTGCAGCTCCGGAGTCCTACGCCCCAGGTGCAGGGTGATGAGTGACCACCACAGCCAGCCACGGCCCCCATGGCCCCGGGGCTGCCCTTGGGGCAGCCAGCAGGACTGGGCTCTGCCCCCGCCCGGCCATCCTCCGAGGCCTTTCCTGGGTGAACGCCTGCTCCGCCCCCTCGGCTGCCTCTTCCCGGTGCTGCCTCCTGCCACGGGAGGGGGAGGGGGCGGCTCCCGCTGCTCGGCGAGGAGGAGTCAGGCCAGGACCTGGAGTTCTGTGCTCACAGCCTGTTGCTCCAGGGGTTGCCTTCGGGGCTCCAGGGCCTGCCCCTGTCCAACAGTCTGTGACCAGCCGCCCACGGGCCTCTGCAGATAGCCGGTCCCTGCGTGTCCTCAGAGGCGCCCAGCGTCTCCAGGGGCCCCCGTGGGCAGCACGGAGCTCAGGCCAGGGCCCTTCCGGGGGATATGGGCCAAGGGCGGGCACTCCGAGCAAAGCCGTGTTGTTCTGAGTGATGGCCCGTGTCCGTGCTCGTCCCTCCCGCCGCGTGTGGTAAGGGGCGGTGTGAATTGTGTATGTCCAGCAGCCCAAAGCCGTGGCGCGGCCACAGTGCCAGTGGGGCATGTTCTGTGAAATCACAATGCAGCATAGCCACTCCATGGGGGGGGGTCTCCTCCTGCTCTCCCCCCCCACCCCACCCCCCAGAGCTCCAGCAAACAAAGGGACAGGGAGCAGAGGAGACAAGACAGACCTGGTAGCTCACAGAGGGGCCCACAGGGGTGTGCCTTACCCACGGGGGCGCCCACAGGGATGTGCCTGGCTGCCCACGGGGGCGCCCAGAGTGTGCCTGCCTACCCACGGGGGTGTGCCTGGCCGCCCCTCGGGACCTGAGCCCAGGGGACAGACACAGCTGGGACTCCGGATGGAATGAGAGAGACGTTCACCTGGGTGTGGGAAACTGGAATCCTTGCCGAGGCTTTGATCCTTTGAGGAAGCCTAGGTTAGGAAATCCTCCCTGGGCGAGTCCCATGTGCCCCTGTGCCGCCTGCTCCTGGCCCAGAACCGGGGATGCCAGCCCCTCCGGGAAGCTCCCCAGGATTCGAGCCTGCTTCAAGGCCTTCGTGCCCTGACTGCCGAGTGTGCCAGGCTCCCGCAGTGCCCTGAGCCCCAGCCTTCTCCTGCATTCACACTTGCCTGTAGTTAACCTGAGCTCGGCCCAAGGCTGCGCCCTGCACGCCCACAGTGCTGCTGAGAGACCCCGGGCAGGCGGCTCTGAGGCCACCAGGGCCCCAGGCTCCTTCTCTCTGGCCCCATCCTCACCTGGGGCCCACACTTCCCACTCAGGGAACACAGAGGCAGCAGGAAGGAGGGGCCCCGGGAACACTGTGCCCCAACATCCCGGACCCTTCCTGGATGTGCCACACACGGCTCGGGTTTGTGGGCAGAATCGGTCTCAGGATGCCTGGCGGGGAGGGACATGGGGAAGGTGGGGGCCAAAGGCTCTGCTGACAGGGAGCCCCTCTTGCTGCAGCAGCCGAGAGGGAAACACGGGGGGCAGGGGCATCGGTGCCTGGGGAGAGCTTTCCCACCTGCACACACACAGGGAGAGCTGTCTCACCTGCACACACAGGGAGAGCTGTCCCACCTGCACACCAGGGAGACCTGTCTCACCTGCACACACAGGGAGAGCTGTCTCACCTGAACACACACAGGGAGAGCTGTCTCACCTGCACACACACAGGGAGAGCTGTCTCACCTGAACACACACAGGGAGAGCTGTCTCACCTGCACACACACAGGGAGAGCTGTCTCACCTGCATACCAGGGAGAGCTGTCTCACCTGCACACACACAGGGAGAGTGTTCTCACCTGCACACACAGGGAGAGCTGTCTCACCTGCACACACAGGGAGAGTTGTCTCACCTGCACACACAGGGAGAACTGTCTCACCTGCACACACACAGGGAGAGCTGTCTCACCTGCACACACACAGGGAGAGTTGTCTCACCTGCACACACAGGGAGAACTGTCTCACCTGCACACACACAGGGAGAGCTGTCTCACCTGCACACACACAGGGAGAGCTTTCCCACCTGCACACCAGGGAGAACTGTCTCACCTGCATACACACAGGGAGAGCTGTCTCACCTGCACACACACAGGGAGAGCTGTCTCACCTGCACACACAGGGAGGGGAGAGCTGTCTCACCTGCACACACAGGGAGAGCTGTCTCACCTGCACACACACAGGGAGAGCTTTCCCACCTGCACACACACAGGGAGAGCTGTCTCACCTGCACACCAGGGAGAGCTTTCCCACCTGCACACACACAGGGAGAGCTGTCTCACCTGCACACACACAGGGAGAGCTGTCTCAGCTGCACACACACAGGGAGAGCTGTCTCACCTGCACACACAGGGAGAGCTGTCTCACCTGCACACACACAGGGAGAGCTGTCTCACCTGCACACACACAGGGAGAACTGTCTCACCTGCACACACAGGGAGAGCTGTCTCACCTGCACACACAGAGGGAGAGCTGTCTCACCTGCACACACACAGGGAGAGCTGTCTCACCTGCACACACACAGGGAGAGCTGTCTCACCTGCACACACAGGGAGAGCTGTCTCACCTGCACACACAGAGGGAGAGCTGTCTCACCTGCACACACACAGGGAGAGCTGTCTCACCTGCACACACACAGGGAGAGCTGTCTCACCTGCACACACACAGGGAGAGCTGTCTCACCTGCACACACACAGGGAGAACTGTCTCACCTGCACACACAGGGAGAGCTGTCTCACCTGCACACACACAGGGAGAGCTGTCTCACCTGCACACACAGGGAGAGCTGTCTCACCTGCACACACAGAGGGAGAGCTGTCTCACCTGCACACACACAGGGAGAGCTGTCTCACCTGCACACACACAGGGAGAGCTGTCTCACCTGCACACACACAGGGAGAGCTTTCCCACCTGCACACACACAGGGAGAGCTGTCTCACCTGCACACACACAGGGAGAGCTGTCTCACCTGCACACACACAGGGAGAGCTGTCTCACCTGCACACACAGGGAGAGCGTTCTCACCTGCACACCAGGATTGCTTTGTCGCCTGTACACAAGTGAGAATGCTGAAGGATGAGTTGCATGTTTCCTCTCCTCCCACTCCCCTCCTCTCTCTTTCTTCTCTTGGTGCCACCCAGACCCTTCTCAGTCCTTGCCATGCAAATGGAAAAGCTGATAAGTCACACAGGGCAGCCAGAAGCAGATAAGAGGAAAGATTCCTGAGAGGCAAAGGGCCCCCACTCCCGCCCCCCTGTCGCCTCTGACCACCTCCCCTGATAGTGGCAGATTCGGGTAGTGGGAAATCCCCTCCTTAACCGGATGAAAACCTGAGTTCTAGCACTCTGGACGCGCAGTCTCTGTGAGAGCAGACGACCGCCCACCTGTTTGCCCCCAATAACGCAAGCTGTCTCTGTGGAGATCGTCTCCGTCTCCTTTCCTGTCTCTCCTTTCTGAGGGTATGAGAGACCAGACCCAACCACGAGGCTCCGCGGCGGGGTGATTCCCCCATCCCACTGTGCAGGGGAGCCCAGCTCACTGCTCGCTGCTCCAGCCCCTCCCAGCTGGCCCCGGACGAGCCCGGGGGCCGTTGGGCCAGGGAAGCCTGGAGGGAGGCACTGGTGCTGAGGGCTGGAGCCTACAGAGAGCTGCGAGCGTCCTCGGCAAAGCCAGCACCGCCCACCGTGCCCCCAACCTCTCCTCCACAAGGAGGCCCTGAGCCAGATGTCTAGGCTGCAGAGGAGCCCCGCCCCCGCTCCCTGCCCTCCTTAGAGGGGCAGAGTGGGGTCCGTCTGCATCTCACTTCCCCTCCTTATGATATCGGACATGGGGTGCCATTCGATATCACCGTTGCTTATTAATGAATTCCCAATATTAATAAGCTGTGTGCGTTCTTGCCTAAAATTCGGAGAAGAATTCTGAATGCCGGCATAAATGACCGAGGCAGCATTGTCGCAGGAAAATGGTGGCGGAGAAATTATGGTGACCTCGGCTCCTGCCTCATGTGGAAGGAGAATTTGCAAGTGGACAGCAAAGAGCCTTAAAAATGTTTGTTAGAATCAAGGACCGGCCGGCGCCGCGGCTCACTAGGCTAATCCTCCGCCTTACGGTGCTGGCACACCGGGTTCTAGTCCCGGTCGGGGCGCCGGATTCTGTCCCGGTTGCCCCTCTTCCAGGCCAGCTCTCTGCTGCGGCCAGGGAGTGCAGTGGAGGATGGCCCAAGTGCTTGGGCCCTGCACCCCATGGGAGACCAGGAGAAGTACCTGGCTCCTGCCATTGGATCAGCGTGGTGCACTGGCCGCAGCACGCCAGCCGTTGCAGCCATTGGAGGGTGAACCAACGGCAAAGGAAGACCTTTCTCTCTGTCTCTCTCTCTCTCTCACTGTCCACTCTGCCTGTATAAAAAAAAAAAAAAAAAAAAAAAAAAAAAAGAATCAAGGACCTCCAGCCAGAGCAGTGTGGAGGGGGGTGTCCTAGAGAGGAAAACCCAAGGGACTGGTGGCAGTCAGCTTTTTAAGGACAATTTTGAAGGAAAAAAACCTGACAATCAGATGGGCATTCTGTTACCAGGCAGAGACAAAAAGCATCCAAAGACCCGTCTGCAGGCCTCCGCCCTCCGGCCTGCTGAGGGTGGGCTCCGCCCTCCGGCCTGCTGAGGGTGGGGTGGGTAACTTGTCTGCACAACCAGCTGTGAACTCCAGAGGCCTCCCTTGCTGTTCTCACGGTGAATCTGGGGCTTGGGTAGGAAGGAGGGCAGCCTGTGTTCTTGCTAACGATAATATTTTGGGGAAGGAAACAAATAGTTTACCCCAAATTCCACTGGGGTCCCCTGGCTACCTGTTATCCCCTCTGACTCCTCAGAGCACGAGTTTTAGGCTTTTTCTTGAGTGGGAGAAACGCTAGGAGAGTGCGGGCCCCTCCAAGAGAGCCCGGTCTGCTGCTTACTAAGCACCAGGAGCACCGCGGGGAGGAGTCCCAGGCCAGGAAGCGGAGAGCGGATGGCCGCAGGCGCCCAGGGCAGCACGGACCGCACTGGCAAAGGCCAAAAAGGAGCAAGGCTGTGCCAGGCTGTGCCAGGCCTTTTATCCACTTCCAAAGGGGAGGGGTCAATTAACCTGATTGGCGGTGGGCGCACAGGTGTGGCCAGGTGGGGGTGGGGTGTGGCAGGGCGTGGTGAAGGCATAATCTCCCAGCTCACAAACCTGGTCAGTTTCATCCTGTCTGCCTGCCGACAGCACTCAGGCCCCCCTAGAAGAGAGCCTCACTTCCAACTCCGGCTCTACCCCCAGATCCGGGGTTTGTGGCCAAGTCGTGGGGCTCAGGTCTGAGGCCTGCTGCTGGCCTCACCGACCCCAGCGTGGAGCGGGGGCCCTGCAGGGCTAGAGGACAAGCCCAGGGCCTCGCTGAGGAAGACAACCTCATGACGGACACATGTCAAGTCTCCCCAGCTCACTCGTCACTAAGCAACGGGAAGTTGTCCTGACTGAGTCCAGGACAGTTCAAGAGCACAGCACACGTATGTGTGTCCGTACACATCACACACACACAATACGCATGTGCAGGCAGTCACGGAATTTAAAAGGAAGATGCTCACAGATGCGAACAGCTAGTGTGGGGCAGGGTGGTCAGGGCCGGGGTCAGTCTCTCTGTAGGAGTCAGTGTGGGAGGGTGGTCAGGGCCGGGGTCAGTCTCTCTGTAGGAGTCAGTGTGGGAGGGTGGTCGGGGCCGGGGTCAGTCTCTCTGTAGGAGTCAGTGTGGGAGGGTGGTCGGGGCCGGGGTCAGTCTCTCTGTAGGAGTCAGTGTGGGAGGGTGGTCGGGGGGGTCAGTCTCTCTGTAGGAGTCAGTGTGGGAGGGTGGTCAGGGCCGGGGTCAGTCTCTCTGTAGGAGTCAGTGTGGGAGGGTGGTCGGGGGGATCAGTCTCTCTGTAGGAGTCAGTGTGGGAGGGTGGTCAGGGCCGGAGTCAGTCTCTCTGTAGGAGTCAGTGTGGGGCAGGGTGGTCAGGGCCGGGGTCAGTCTCTCTGTAGGAGTCAGTGTGGGAGGGTGGTCAGGGGGGATCAGTCTCTCTGTAGGAGTCAGTGTGGGAGGGTGGTCAGAGCCGGGGTCAGTCTCTCTGTAGGAGTCAGTGTGGGAGGGTGGTCAGGGCCGGGGTCAGTCTCTCTGTAGGAGTCAGTGTGGGAGGGTGGTCAGGGCCGGGGTCAGTCTCTCTGTAGGAGTCAGTGTGGGAGGGTGGTCAGGGCCGGAGTCAGTCCCTCTACAGGAAGTCAGTGTGGGGCAGGGTGGTCAGGGCCAGGGTCAGTCTCTCTGTAGGAGTCAGTGTGGGAGGGTGGTCAGAGCCGGGGTGAGTCTCTCTGTAGGAGTCAGTGTGGGAGGGTGGTCAGAGCCGGGGTCAGTCCCTCTACAGGAAGTCAGTGTGGGAGGGTGGTCAGGGCCGGGGTCAGTCTCTCTGTAGGAGTCAGTGTGGGAGGGTGGTCAGAGCCGGGGTCAGTCTCTCTGTGCTACCAGAGAAATTTAGAGGGTTCTTGTCTTTGCGCAAGAAAGAATTCAGGCGTGAGACAGAGTACTGGGAAGTAAAAGTAGCAAAGTTTATTAGGGCAGGGACATCCGCAAGAACGGACGGGCACCTCCCCAGACAGGACCTGGGAGAGAGCGCAGTCACTCGGACTGGGGGGGGGAGGAGTGAGGTTACATGGTTGAGTGCAGAGATGACACCAGGCCAGACCAGGCGGGTGGCTCAGCAGAGAGGCAGAGGGCTGAGCGCGCAGTCCGGTTGAGGCCGGGGGTTTTTAAGGAGATGGGTCTTGCTTCCCACCTATGCTCCTCTTGGAACAAAGGGCTTTTTGGATGTAAATAGAAAAACTTCTATCTGAGTTTTCCCCTGAAGGTATCAGACAGGAGGAAGCCTAGCTGGCGCCATCCTGGGTTCAGAGGAAGGGTGAGCAGGACCCCTGGAGAATGGGGATCAGAGCAGGGTGTCTGAGATGCAGATGCTGGGCTGCACCAGGAGACTGTGGAAGGTTTGTCAGGCAGGAGGGGCGGGGACCCCCACCTGGCAGGTTGTCAGGTAGGAGGGGGCAGGGCAGGATGCGAAGGCCGGGCTGCCCCTGAAACACTGTCAGGATGACTCTGAGATGCAGATGCAGATGCTGGACACAGACGTCTTCTCTTTAGGCCTTCATGTCACACACACAGAAGCTCATAACTGACTTCCTACCTAACATCTGTAGGAGTCAGTGTGGGCTCCACACGCATTGTCAACTCGCGCAGGCCGACATGTGAAGGACAGAGTCTGGAAGAGCGAGGCTCAGCTGGACAGGTGACAGCTGTCGGCGTGTCCCGGTGCTGGGAGCACTCTGTGGCACGACCCCCGGGGTCCCCCTACTCTCTGATCTGCAGTCTCCTCTTGGAAATGGGGGCTGCAGACGCCCAGGCCGGCAGACGCCCAGGCCGGCCGCTGACACACAGGACCGCTAGCGACTCAGCCAGGATGACCTCGGACACCAGAGAAAACGAGGTTGGAACAAGTTTGAAAGAAACAGCATGCTGGGCGTGGCGCAGGCTTTCTCACGGAAGTGACTTCCTTCCCACCTCCTGGCCGGTCACCCACAGTGCACCTGTCAGTGAGGCCTCCCAAGGGCCCTGGCCGTGACCTCGCCTCATCTCACCGGCACCACTGTCTGGGATGCGTCACGAGCTGCCGTTTGCCTGTATGGGCTAGGCCACGTGATGCTAAAGCACACTGGAAAAACTGCAAGGAAACCGTGGTGCCTTGGCTCCCAACATCCGGAAAACGAGGTTTTCCCACAATCGGAGAATGCCGTCCAGCGTGGCCTTGACCTGGCTGTCGGCCCCCGGTCCCCGTGGCTCTCGTGGCACACAGCCTCCTGGGATGCGGGCGTGCTCGTGCTGACGCGTTCCTGCCTCTGTCTTCAAGGGGCTCCCTGGGAATCCGTTGTGCAGCACCTGTTTTTACGTCGGCAGTGGCAAAGGGGCGGTTCGGAAAGAGCAGCCGTCGGCACCGCTCATCGGAGCCCCAGGTCACTGTGTGTGGGAGAGAGCTGGGGGCCGAGCCCGACACGAGGAGGTGAGAGCGCTCAGAGCCTTGTCCCGAAACTGTCGCCTTGATGTTGAGTGGAAAATCTTGGGCACTCATTTTCATGAAAGATCCTATACATGCGTGGATATAAACGCGTGTACACAAGCGCATGCTAACACACACATGGCGCTGGTCTGCATCCCACCTTGGAGTGCACTGGAGCCCCACAGTCCTGCTCCTCGCAGCTCTGGCCAGTGTGTTCCAGATATGAACCGAACTTCCCGCCCGGACCACGCCTGCACGCTCCTCAGTAGGTCTCCTCCCCAGCGGGCACAGCAGTGCTGGGCAGAGCCAAGTCCCGCAGCTCCTAACGCCAAGGCGCCCCCTGGTGACTGCCCTGGGGAGCGGCAAGCTGACCCCCACAGACAGCAAAGTGCGAGCTGTGGGGTGGGCCGTGGACACAGCTCTTGGAAATGGATTGGCGTTCTCGGGACCACCTGGGAATCATTTGGGAAACAGGAGGTGCGAACACCAAACACCACCAGCCGCTGCCTCTGGCCGTCCCAGCAGGCGGGAGGAGGGAGTGACCGGCCCAACAGGCCCGGCAGGAACACCCGGAGACCGACTGACCGGGAGCAGCAGCCGCCCCGCAGGCTGCCACGACACCCAGGCAACTCGGGGCGAAGCTGGGGGGAGGGGAAGCAGCCGTCTGGGCACTGAGGACACCCAGCGCATGTTCTGCTTGGACAGGCCGCACCCCCAGGTCCTCTGCGGCGGTTACACGGGGCTCCGGGCTGCTGCCGTGTGAGTGCGAGAACGCACTGGGTCCGGCTGTGGGAGCTGCCGCTCTGCAAGGAGCCACAGGCCACGGGGGCCACGCGTGTCGCAGGGGACGGAGGCCGGCGCCTCCACGTGCCCCAGAGCTTGCAGGTCAGCGCAGCCTGCGTGAGTCCTGTGGACGAGGGGGTGAGGAGTGGAAGCTCTGCAGGGCCAGGGAAGGCAGGAGCGTGGCGGGGTCTGGGGGAGTTAGCAGTGGCGGCTGGAGCTGAGCCCCGCAGCCCCCACCCCAGCCCACCCCACCCCAGCCCAGTGATTGTCTTGGTGTGGACGTCTTTATTCTTAGTTGCACGTGGTGAGTCTCACGTTTACGGGCACATGGTGACATCTCACACCTGCAGACCGTGTGCAGCCACCAGGCCGAGGCCACCGCAGCACGGTCATTTCCTTGGGTTGGGAGCCCGGGGCTCCTCTGCCCGTGACTGATGCCCAGCGGCTGCCAACCGGGCGCCCTGGGTGCCGCGAGCAGGAGCTCCCCCAATCCAGCCACACGCCGGTGCCCTGGGGCGTCCCTTCCACCCCGCCCGTTCTACCGGACTGATGGGACTCGACTTTCACCGTGGGGAGAGGCGGGGAAGGGCCTCCTGCCCACACCTGGCAGCAGAGAGCCGGGGAAGGGGACAGGAACAGGCGCCCTCCTGGGCCAGCAGCCCCCGGGGCCGGCGTGCGGCGCAGCAGGTTCAGCCGTCACCGGGGCACTGCCGGCGCCGTATCACAATGCTGGCTTCAGTCCCGGCCGCCCTGCTCTTCCAGTCCAGCTTCCTGCCAACGCACCTGGGAAGGCAGCAGAGGACGGCCCAGCGCTGGTCGCGTGGGGCCCAGATGGAGCTCTGCGCCCCGGGCTTCCGCCACCTGGGCGTGAACCAGCGTGTGGAAGACTTCCCTCTCTCTGTGTCTGCCTGTGCTTCAAATAAATGAAGCTTGAAGGAGAAGGAGGAGGAGGAGGAGGAGGATGGCACAGCAGTCCCTGTCAGCCAGGGGGGCCCCGTGTCACTCTGTACCCCGTAGCCGGGCAGTTGGAGGAAGGGGCTACGGGAGGGTGGTCCCGGCTGGGTTCTGGAAAACGCTGAGTCAGCAAGGAGCCATCGCACACACTGGCCCTGCGATCCCGACCAGGAAACTGGGAGTTGCTGTCTGCACACATGTCCCGTCCCGCGGGACGTCAACTAGGGCCAAGAACCTAGAGGGAGGAATGAGAGGGACAGGAGACACAAGGAAGGCAGCAAGACAAGAGCTCTGATCAAGCTGCAAACTTTATTTTTTCCCACACGGTTTATATATCCTACAAGGGACTCAGCGGGGGCTTCGGCAGGAGGTGGAAAGGGGGGATTGTTCCAGACGGGGGCCAGCTGGTCCGGGATGATGGGGAGGGCGGCAGGATGCTTACTCCCCGCAGTGTTCCCACAGAATGTTCTTTTGCCCCTCAGGCCAGAAGGCTTCAGGCACATTTCCACACAGTGAGGCAGGGGAGGGGAGGGTGTCCTCAGCACACACCCGGAGCTCAGGGTGGGATGCCCTGGGGTGGAGTCTGCCCTCCTGAGAGAACAGTTAGCAGCCGTGAGCACAGGCGGGCACGTGTGTCTTCCCCTGCTGTTTCTGGCGCCGCCTGGGCAGCGTGGCCGTCCCCAGCTCCACATCTGTGGGGACTGCTCCACCTGCCGACCGCCCTGAACCTGCGCCCCCAGTTCTGATGTGTGCACCCCATTCTCACGCCTCTGGTGACTCCCATTGGTGACGTAGTCACTCCTTAGCCGAGGTGTAAGGCCTCCACGATGGCTTCAACTCCGTCTTCTGCTCTTATCTGCAGCCCCCAGGCACACAGTCCCCTCCCTGCTGTGTCAGAAGCAGCTGGGGCCCCAGGCAGCCCCCCACCCCGCCCCAACACACGCTGAGAGGCAAGGCCGACACCTCTGCCAGCACGCACGCAGGCTGTGGCGCGGGTGCAGCCCGGGGCACCCAGGTCTGTCTGTGGCAGGCCGGGTCCTGGGGCTCCTGTCTATGGAACTACGTTTCTGGCCCTTCAAGCCACAGCAGTTCTAGGGGAGTCGCGGCGTCAGCTGGGCCAGGCTGCCCCTCCTTGCTCCACAGGGCATCTGCGCATGCCCTTAGTTCTGGTGTCGGGGACAATCCTGCAGGTTCTGGGGCTGCAGGTGCATCGCTCCAGCTCTGCCTGCATCCTGGCACGCTGGCTTCTCCCTGAGGGTCTCTCTGCTTCTCGCAAGGATCCCCGATTGCCTAGGTCTTAGCTCACCCTGCTCCAGCGTGACCTTGCCCGAGCTCAGTCATGTCCGCAAAGGTGGCATTCGCAGGTGCCAGCGTCCAGGCCTCAACTTACCTTTGTTCAAGGTGGGAGGTGCGGCCCCGATCCCCCCTTCCGTGAGTCCCCCACACTGGCAGGAGGTGCCCCCTCCCAGAGCCTCAGCAACGGCCGTCGTGCACCTGTGCCACGGTCCCTCCTCCGAGAACAAAGCCTGGGCGGCCTTGCGGCCCTGGCCCACGTCCTCTGCTCTCAGATCTGGGGAAACCCAGCTGCGCTGGTGACTGGCACCAAGCACGGGTGGAGAAGGGCAGCACACAGGGCCAGTCCCAGGATGGCCGCAGCTGGGCAGCCGAGGGCCGGGCCTGCACCTTGCTCTCGGCAGCAGCTTCTCAGCCTGGCGCCGTTCCGTCTGCCCCCGCAGGCCCCTCGTGCCGCTGGCCTCTGCTTAGGCCTGGAGGAGCTCTTCCTGCCTTGGTCTCCTGCTGCCCGCCTGGCCGCAGACAGCAGGCCTGTCGTCCAAGGGCTCCTTGGCGCTGGGCGCCCACGGCTGCTTCCCATGGAGGGGCTGGAGGCTGGAGACGGTGATAGGCATGAGGTCAGACATTGAGCCTGGGGTGTGTGTGTGAGGCCTGAAGCCCAGCACCCACTGCACCTGCTGCGGAAGCCCCCGAAGCCCAGCACCTGCACTTCCACGTCCTGCCCAGACCCTGATGACCTCCCCTGGCCTTTCCTCCGGTTACAGTGGCGACAGCCCCATCCTTTGGGTCCCTCAGGCCAATGGCCTGGCCCTCTGCCGTCTGACGCACCCCTGTGACTGCAGGGCCACCTCCGTGCTCAGCCCCGGCTCAGGGGCTGAGCCGAGCTGTGCACCTCCTTGAGCCTGGGGGCCAGGCTTTGAGCCGCTCCCAACTCCACGCTGAACCTGTTTATTTTCTTTTTTAAAAAGCTTATTTGTTTTAAAGGCAGAGTTACAGGGAGAGAAGGAGAGAGGAGAAAGAACTTCCTTCCACTGGTTCACTCCCCAAATGGCAGCAACAGCTCAGGCTGGAGCCTGGAGCTCCATCCGGGTCTCCCCGGTGGGTGCAGGGGCCCAAGCACTGGGCTTCCACCGCCTTCTCAGGTGCGATGAGCAGGGAGCTGGACTGGCCGTGGAGCAGCTGGCATTTGCACCAGTGTCCGCGTGGGACGCCGGCGTCCTGAGTGCCACCGCGATGCCGGCTCCAGGGTGAGTAAGAACTTCGCACGGTGGAAACGTCACTGGAGGGAAGGCCATGAACGCTGTGCGGTTGTCGTCTTCACGCCAGAAAGAACTCAGGCGTGAGACCGAGTGGAGGGATAAGGCTTTACTGGGGACAGGGCATCCTTCAGAACGGAAGGGACAGGGAGCAAGCGCCCAGTTGCTAGGACCTGGGGGACAGCGAGGTTACATGGTTGAATGGAGAGAGCACACCTGGGCAGGCCAGCGGGCGGCTCAGCGGAGAGGCAGAGGGCTGAGCGCGCAGTCTGTCTGGACTCTCTAGGTTTTTACGGGAGTCCGTTTACCCACCTCCCAGTCCTCCAGGACAAAGGATGAGGAGTCCTGGCGGAAGGGTTTGTTGGGTGAAAATTAGCAAATTCCTTCCCAGATTTGCTGGCTCCGGGCAGAGTAGGGGGGGCTTCTCTTAGGGCGTCTGAGGAGGCTTTATTGCCCGAGTTATCAGGTAGCCCCTTTGGTGCTGAGGAGAGAGAATTCGGAGGGAAGGGCTGGGCCACCTGGGAGGTCGTCAGGTCTGGCAGGACGTGGAAGTGCAGATGCTGGGCTCCGGGGGCTTCCGCAGCGGGCGCAGCGGGTGCAGTGGGCGCAGCGGGTGCAGCGGGCGCAGCGGGTGCTGGGCTTCAGGCCTCACACACCCCCGGGCTCAGTTTCTGACTTCCCACCTAACAGATTTACGTTCTCAGCCCCGCTCCCCTCGCGGAGGGCACCGTGCACGTGAGATGCCTGAGGCTGGTGGTGCAGGCGCCCTCCGAGGTGCTGCCCCCACGCCCACGGGAGCCCCCATGGCTTTGGGTGTTCCAGGCCTCCTCCTGCATAGCTGTGCCCCACACCCCACGGCCAAGGCCTCCGCTGGGAATGCCACAGCTCCCGGTGCCCGCGTCCCCTGTGGCACTGCCTGGTGAGCGTCTAGCCTTCCCTGTGGGAGGCCCGAGCTGGTTCTCCTTCCAGTCACTTCCTCTCTGCATCTAAGAGAAACAGAAGCAAAAATAAATGTATCACCGTGGACGAGCCCGAGAGCAAACACGAGCAACGGCCAAGAAGACAAGCTCAGCGCAGTCACATCGCTCGTCGCAAACGCACAAGGCGGCAGGAGCAGGAGGTGGCATTGCACGGTGCGACATGCATGACATGGTGCGACATGCATCCACATGGCATGACACAGCAGGACACAGCACGACACGGCATGACATGGTGCAACACGCATGACACGGCACAGCACACGACACGGCACGACACAGCACTGTTCCCGGAGAAGCAAAGGGTCCTTGTCTTCGTGCAAGAAAGAATTCAGGCATAAGACAGAGAGCAGGGAAGCAGCACAGCAACAAGGGTTATTAGGGCAGGGACGTCGATGGGCACCTCCCCGGACAGGACCCGCGAGAGAGTGCGCAGTGCACATTTAGGCCGGGGCTCTTGGGGGGGGTCTTGCCTTCCCTCCCCCTCTCGTTCTTCTCCTCCTGGAACAGAGGACTTGTTGGATGTAAATACAAAAAATTCCTTGCTGAGTTTTCCCCCTGAAGTTACCAGACAGGGGAAGCCTGGCTGGCACCGCCCCCCTTAGCGGAGCCATAGAGGAAGGATGGGTATCAGGTGGAAGGGGCAGGGCCCCCGGAAGGTCATCGTATCCGGGCAGGACCTTGAAGTGCAGATCCGGGGCTGCACCTGGAAGGTTGTCGGGATGACTGTGAGATGGGGACGCTGGACCTGCATGTCAATTCCTTAGGCCTTTGTCACACACGAGCTCGTTTCTGACTTCCTGCCTAACAGCATGACATGGTGCAACATGCATGACACAGCATGACACAGCATGACACAGCAGGAGACAGCACAACACACCATGACATGGCACGACATGGCACGACACAGCATGACACGGTACAACAAGATGACATGATGACATGCATGACATGCCACAGCACGGCAAGACACAGTGGGAAACAGCGTGACGTGGCATGACACGGCATGAAATAGCACCGCACAGCATGACACGACATCACACGACACAAGAGGACATGGTATTACAGCACGAAACAGCAGGACACAGCAAGACACAGCAGGACGCGGCACGACACGAGAGGAGCAGCTGTGGAAACCCCAGGCTGCGGGCGCCCTGATGCCCAAGGCAGGAGCTCCCCAGGGGCTGGAGGCAGCGGGACTGTACTTCAGGGCAGAGCTCCTGTAACCCAGCACTCAGACTGTTGTGGGGCGCACAGATTGAAACACAGCGAGACCTCCGAGTCAGATTGGGCGTCTGTAACCAGCTGGCGACTGCCCTCCCACAGAGCAGCCCGCAGCAGACAGCCCCGAGTTGCAGTCGGAAGGGTTTAAAGGCAGCACCTACTTTGTATCAGACATTTGATAGAGCAGGCACACAGGGCGAGAAGCAGTTGGCCAATCTGCCAGGTTTTCTGTAACCCTGACGCCACCTGTGCTATTCCGTGTCCACGGCCGGGAGCAGCAGGAGAAAACACGGTCTGGTGGCCTTGGCCATAAACAAGCACGCAGAGGAGCAGAGCTAGGAATGGCCAGCTGCAGACTCACACTTGGTGTTGTGAAGAACGGGCCTTGTTTGAAACAACCACGCAGAACAACCTGTTGAACTCTGAGTCCCTCGTCACAGGATGTGGCCCTTCGACACCCGCCTTCCTAGAACCGCGGTGAGATCTGGCGCTTTGGCTCACTTTCAGAACCAGCGTCTGTCGTGCGCCTGACCTGCGTTGGCACTGGCCAGCGTCACCGGCCCGGGAGCCACACGTGGGAGCAGGAGGGGGCGTCCACCCCCGTGGCCGATCACCCCCGGCGGGCCAAGCGGAGCCAGCTCCTGCGTCTGCTCCCCCGGCGGGGGCTGGCGGGCTGCCTGGGGGCACGATGCGCTATTGATTCTCAGTGAAGCTACGTCATTAAATCATGGCCTCGCTGCGTCCTGCGTTATTTTGCCCTCGTTTATGCTTGGAATGGAATTACTGAACTCGAAGACTCTCATATATAATGCCGCCGGAATTAATAAGAGAGGGAGAGAGGGAGAGACAGGAAGACACTGCAGGAAGCAGGCTCTCGCCCCTGCCCCCCGGCCTCCCCACCCCCTGTGGCCCAGGGCTGGACCCTCCCCGTGGGAGGCGGAGCACGGCCCCTCCTGCTCGGGGGCTGACTTTGGCCCTGTGGCTTGCCCTGGCCGCCCGAGCAAGGTGAGTGAGCGTGTGGGCTCGAGGCCAGGCCCTACATCACCGAGCGGCTTCGCACCACTCCTGAGGGTCCCAGGGCACAGGAAGGGGACAGGGCCCCAGCGCCTGCTGGCCGGAGACAGAGCCGTGGAGCGGAGGCCCCCTGCTGTCCGGCCGCAGCTGCTGCAGGGTGGCGTGAGCCACGGGCTGGGCGCTGTGGATCCCACACGTGTGGACACACGGGAGAGGCAGCCGCCCGGCGGGCGCCACAGAATTTCCCTAAACCGAGGGAGGTCCGAGCCCTCCCGCCACAGGGCTGCGGCAGAGGCGGGGGTGGGGGTGAAGGGACGTCACCCACACGGACACGGAGTGGACAGATCTCCCCCCGCGCGGCCCAGACTGGCGCGGGCGTCCCTCCTGCTGCTGCACTGCAGACTTTCGTAGAACAAAGACGTCGGAGTCGGCTCTCAGCCAGGGTGGCATCCAGCTCTGAGCGCAGCCGGAGCCGCTCCCACCCGCGCACTTTCTCCAAAGACGTAAACATTTATTCAATGCAATGTACCTCCCCCAGCAGAAACAAAACTCCCCCGCGTGTAAAACCCTACTCCAAATCCCATTCCCTCCCTTCTTCCAGCTTTTTTTTTTAAGTGTCCTGACTGGTGTTGATTTCGTGGGCTGTTTATAAGGGCAGCGGTGACTGGGGTGGGGCTGACCAAGACCTGTGACTGTGCCCGGCGACCGAGACCCCGCTTGGGACCCCCGTGTCCCTCACGGCTTCCCGCTGATGCGCACCTGGCCGGCAGCAGGTGGTGGTCAAGTGCTTTGGTCCCTGCCAAGCACGTGGGAGACCCCCATGGAGCTCCTGGCCCCTGGCGTCAGCCCGGCCCAGCCCTGGCCCTTGCAGGCATCTGGGGAACGAGACGGACGGTGGAGGCATCTGGGGAACGAGACGGACGGTGGAGGAGCCCTCCCTGCCCCCAAACAAATGCCTTCAAATTGATAAAAATAAGTGACTAAAACACTGACAATTAGGGCTTGTTGTGTGGCAAGTGAGCCGTGGCTGGGGTGCCACGCCCCTCTCCAGACGCCTTCCGCCTGCTAACCCCTTCCCTGGCTCCCTCCACGGCTCCCTCGGGTGGGGGCTGTGGCTGCTGCCAGTTCCCGGTGGGGGGGGCTGAGCGGCTGAGGGACCTCGTGGGCTGTGCGGCTGCACGACACAGCTGGAAGGCTGGCAGGCTGCGTCCCCCTGCGTCCCACCCACGTGACACAGCTGGAGGGCTGGCGGGCTGCTGTCGCCCTGTGTCCCACACACACATCTGACAAGGGACCGTGGACCATCTGTGCCTCGCGGCCACGTGTGTCCACACTTGCCATGGTCGCCTGTGTGACAGAGCCATTCGCACAGACCCAGGCGTCCACCTGCCGGCCAGGCCTCTGCCTGCAGGCACTGGGAATGAATGGGCAACACCGAGAGGGTGCCTCCCTCCTAAGACGCCGGGGGTCAGAAGCAGAGATGGCACAGACGCGCCTGGCAGATGGCGACACCGAGACGGCCGGGTCGGCCCCCGACACCCCTATGCAGAAGCAGAGTCTCAGGATGCCCGGGAAGCCGACCACTGCTGGGAGGAGCAGCCCCAGGTGTGCACCCCAGTGCCCCTCCCACAGGGAGCACCGCACCTTCCCTGCTGGTGGAGGACGGCTCAGGTGCTTGGGCCCCTGCACCCACATGGGAGACCTGGAAGAGACCGGCCAGCTCCAACCATCGCTGCCATCTGGGGAGTGAACCGGCGGATGGAAGGCCCCTTTCTCTCTCCCTCTGTCTCCCTCTCTCTCCCTCTCTCTCCCTCCCTCCCCCTCCCTCTGCCTCCCTCTCCCTCTCTCTCCCTCTCTCTCTCCCTCTCTCTCCCTCCCTCCCCCTCCCTCTGCCTCCCTCTCCCTCTCTCTCCCTCTCTCTCTCCCTCTCTCTCCCTCCCTCCCCCTCCCTCTCCCTCTCTCTCCCTCTCTCTCCCTCTCTCTCCCTCTCTCTCCCTCTCTCTCCCTCTCTCTCCCTCTCTCTCCCTCTCTCTCCCTCTCTCTCCCTCTCCCTCTCCCTCTCTCTCCCTCTCTCTCCCTCTCCCTCTCTCTGCCTCTCTCTCCCTCTCTCTCTCCCTCTCCCTCTCCCTCTCTCTGCCTCCCTCTCTCTCCCTCTCCCTCTCTCTGCCTCTCTCCCTCTCTCTCTCCCTCTCTCTCTCTGTCCCTCTCTCCCTCTCTCTCCCTCTCTCTCCCTCTCTCTCTCCCTCTCCCTCTCTCTCCCTCTCTCTCCCTCCCTCTCTCCCTCCCTCTCCCCCTCTCTCCCTCTCTCTCCCTCTCTCTCTCTCCCTCTCTATCCCTCTCTCTTCCTCTCTCTCCCTCTCTCTCCCTCTCCTTCTCTCTCTGTGTAACTCTGACTTTCAAATAAAATAAATAAATCTTAAAACAAACACAGAAGCCAAGGAAAGGAGTGAAAGACACGCACCCGGGTGAGGCTGGAGAAAACGCGTGCCTGCCACCGATGCAACCAAGTGTGTGAGAACCAGGGCAGCGCCACACGGCTGCAGCCATGGAGCCAGGCCTGCGGCGTGACCACCACTGGCAGCGTGGAAACCGACACACAGGTTTTAAAACAGCTGTGACGATTGCCTAAAAGCCATGCGTAGGAGGAAACATTTCTGAGCGTGTGCGAGGCCAGGAAAACGGTGCCTGCAGAGACCTGGACTGGTGCCCAGTGGCTGAGCCCGTGGACGCGTGGGTCAACGTGGCTGAGCTGCGCTTCCTCCCCACGCTGGCGTGTGTACACGCGTGTGCCCTCCAGGGTAGAGCTGACACCCTCTGGATCTCCAGGTGTCAGGAGACGGTGACTGTGCACAGCCACGGGTGATGGTGACTGTGGCGGACAGACGAGGCTGTAGGAGTGAGTGGCTGGGAGCAGCCTGGCCGTCACCCGGTGCTGCCTGTGGCCAGACGTCCAGGGAGTGGTGATGTAACTCCTGCCCGTGGTCCTGGCCCCTCCACACCGGTACTGCCCAGTTCTTGAATCGCACAGGTTGCTGGTGGGCAGCAGGGAGCCACCAGCCACAGGAGGCACAGACGCAGTGGCCTCTTCTCGCTGGAGGCCTGGGCAGTGCCTGACCAGTCCCGGCAGGGGGGAGCTGCTGGACTCCCATGGGGCAAGCCCAGGGAGGGGCTGAACCCCCTGCAAGGACATGGGCGGCTGGGCATGGGACAGGGCAGCCGCATGCCCAGCCGGTGCCAGCCCGGCAGGTGGACTCCCGCAGTGCCTGGGAGGCCCCCACGCGAGGACCGTCCCAGAGAGTGCTCCCGGTGATGAGGTTCCTGCTGTCTGCAGCCTGAGCAGATGTCAATCCTGCGTTATGGAAACAGCCAGCGCCACCTGCAACTGCTAATTAGACGGAGCCTGGCTCCTCCCCCAGGGCCACCCTGCTCCAGACAACTGCGCCAGCCCCGCCCCTCGCTCCCCCTTTGTGTGTGCGGCGTGGGAAACAGCGCCACAAGGGGCCCGCCCTCCCCTCCCAGACACAGCAGCCCCATCTCCGCGCCAGCCCCACCCCAGGCCTGTTTGGCTTCCCGGGCAACGAGGAAGCCGAGGGAGCCAAGC
Source organism: Oryctolagus cuniculus (assembly GCF_051225735.1). Lineage (NCBI taxonomy): Eukaryota > Metazoa > Chordata > Mammalia > Lagomorpha > Leporidae > Oryctolagus > Oryctolagus cuniculus. The sequence continues at coordinate 1,872,375 of NC_142871.1, read as the reverse complement.
AGGCCCCGGGAAGCGTCCTGGGCAGCTGTGACAGCAAGGACAGGTCCAACCCTGCAGGACCAGGGAGTCCCAGGCCCCACCACCTCCTCCTGCTTCCTGACTGCACGGTCAGTTCCGGGTACTGTGGTCTAGGCAGCCCCAGGTGACCAGCACCCTGCACACTCCCCCTGGACACGAGGCCCGTGTGCAGGCGGACGTCCCCCAGAATGGGAACGTGTCCCTCCCGGGAAGCCTCTGCTTCCGCATGCGCAGCTCTTCTGGACACACAGGGAGACGCTGGAAAGGAGCCACGTTTTGGGTTCACGTGGCTCTGAGGTACCAGACCAAGGCGTCATCTCCAGGCAGGGGAGGGTGCAGGCGGAGGGGTTGGGGTGCAATGCACGTGGAGCCCAGCAGGGGGAGACAGAGCTCCTGGGGACCAGGGCAGAGGGGCGCCGACAGCCGGTGTGGCTGATTTGGGAACAGCAGGCAGGTGCATGTGGGTCGCCATGATGACTGACAGGCAGCTTTGGTGGCAGGCGTGTGCAACGTGGACCGGCCAGTATGAACAGAGCAGTCGTGGCCTGCAAGCTGCCCCTGTCGATGAGGGCCTGGCCTACTGTCCACTGCATTTGCCCTTTGACGCCCAGCCAGGTCTCCCGGGCACTGCAGTCACAGCCGTGGTGCTTCCGGGACGTCATCTTCCGACTGCTGCCCTCCCAGCCCCCACGATGCCCCTGGCCCGTCTGTGGGGAAGCAGGCACACGGCTCAGCTCGCTGAGGTCTTCCGTGTCTGTTGGGAGAACAGCATGGCCTGGAGAAGCCCTGGGCTCCTCATGCTGTGGGGTGACCACAGGCCGGCTTCCCTGTGCCCCGCCGTGGTACTCTCTGTCTGCCCTGCCTCCCCGCCTCCACTTCCCCCACGCTGAGCTCGCTGTGGCCAGCGGCTGCAGAGGCCAGCACAGGCACCTCCTGCAGGTCCTGCTGGGCACACGCACCACCTCCTCTCCGCAAAGCCTGGGTTTCCCTCGTGTCTCCTCATCCCGCATGGGCAGGGCAGGGGCCGGTGACCACACAGAAGTCGTCCTAGGCAGGAAGTCCCCACCGTGTCACCACAGCACAGATGACCCAAGTCCCCAAAGAGGCCCCACGGATTCCAGGAAGCTCCCACCACCCCCGACAGCCAGAAAACCAGAGAAGGGGAGGGGAGTGGGTCAGGGCGGGTGGGCTCCGTATCCAGCACAGTCTGTGTTGCCTGCCAGTGAGAGACGGGGCTGGGCTGTGGGCTCCATGTACACCACAGAGATGGGGCTGGGCTGCAGATGAGAGACAGGGCTGGGCTGCGGGCCCGTGCACATCGCAGAGATGGGGCTGGGGTGTGGGCTCCGTGCACATCGCAGAGACGGGGCTGGGCTGCAGGTGAGAGACAGGGCTGGGCTGTAGGCTCCGTGCACACCACAGAGATGGGGCTGGGCTGCAGGGTCTGTGCACACCACAGAGACGGGGCTGGGCTGCAGGGTCTGTGCACACCACAGAGACGGGGCTTGGCTGTAGGCTCCATGCATACCACAGAGACGGGGCTGGGCTGCAGGCTCTGTGCACACCTCAGTCTGCTGCTTGCAGGTGAGAGACGGGGCTGGGCTGCAGGGTCTGTGCACACCGCAGAGATGGGGCTGGGCTGTAGGCTCCGTGCACACCACAGAGACGGGGCTGGGCTGCAAGGTCTGTGCACACCACAGAGACGGGGCTGGGCTGCAGGTGAGAGACAGGGCTGGGCTGTGGGCTCCATGCACACCTCAGTCTGCTGCCTGCAGGTGAGAGACGGGGCTGGGCTGCAGGGCACAGTATGTGCCCCCTGCAGGTGAGAGGGTGGGATCTGCGTGGCTCAGGGGTGGGGCATCCAGCCCAGGGCTGACTAAGGCCTGCACAATCACCTGGCAGGGCCCTGCCCCGACAACCACAGACAGCATTCAAGCTGACCCATCTGGAGCAGGCTACGTGGTAATTACCACTGCGAGTACCACCGTGAGTGATGCTGTAAACGCCCTTATTGCCTTGGCAGAAAGAGGTGCCCAGCCTGGCCTGCCCGGACCTCCCACAGCAGGAGGGGCAGGGCCTGTGTGACTGTACAGCAGGAAGGGGCGGGGCCTGTGTGACTGTACAGCAGGAAGGGGCGGGGCCTGTGTGACTGTACAGCAGGAAGGGGCGGGGTCTGTGTGACTGTACAGCAGGAGGGGCGGGGTCTGTGTGACTGTACAACAGGAAGGGGCGGGGTCTGTGTGGCTGTACAGCAGGAGGGGGCGGGGTCTTGTGACTACAACAGGAAGGGGCGGGGTCTGTGTGACTGTACAGCAGGAGGGGCGGGGTCTGTGTGACTGTACAGCAGGAGGGGGCGGGGTCTGTGTGACTGTACAGCAGGAGGGGGCAGGGTCTGTGTGACTGTACAGCAGGAGGGGGCGGGGTCTGTGAGACTGTACAACAGGAGGGGTGGGGTCTGTGTGACTGTACAGCAGGAGGGGGCGGGGTCTGTGTGACTGTACAACAGGAGGGGTGGGGTCTGTGTGACTGTACAGCAGGAGGGGGCGGGGTCTGTGTGACTGTACAACAGGAGGGGGTGGGGTCTGCACGGCTGGATTGTCTGCCCCAGAGCACTGTGGGTTGTGGTACTGGAGAGCACTGGGGGTCCCTTGGGCACAGCCACAAGAACAGGCTCCTGCTAACCCACACAGAAGGGCAGTGCTGGGCACGCCCCAGGGTCGCTCTGGTCCCAGGGCCCGGCCTCGGGTGCAGCAGCTGAAGCCACAGCCGTGATACCACATCCCGCGTGGGCGCCGGCTGGGTCCTGGCTGCTCTGCTTCCGATCCAGCTCCCTGCCGATGCACCTGGGAAGGCAGTGGAGCGTGGCCCAAGTGCTTAGGCCCTGCACCCACGTGGGAGCCCTGGAGGAAGCTCCTGGCCCAGCACTGGCCATTGGGCTGTCTGGGGAGTGAACGAGCAGCTGGAAGATTGATCTCTCTCTCTCTCTCTCTCTGTCGTGTGTGTGTGTGTGTGTGTGTGTGTGTGTGTATGTGTGCGCCTCTGTCTCTGTTGCTCTGCCTTTCAAATAAATCAATAAATCTTATTTTAAAAGAGTTCACACAGGATCTGGCCTCCTGTTTAAAAGAAGTCAGAGGAAAATCTAACCCGCTATGTCGTTTTGGTCATAGAAATGTCCTCACAGCACAGCTCAGCAGAGAGATGGCGACTTAGCAACTGCAGGGCCAGAGGCAGCTGGAGTCCCAGCGTGAGTGTGTGTGTGTGCATGCACATGTGTGTGCACATGCATGTATGTGTGTGCGTGTAATCTGTGTCTTTGTTTCAAAGGCAGAGTTACAGCGAGAGCCCGGGCACCCGCAGCGCCTCCCTCAGGTTGTGAGGCCACGGTCTCCGAGGGTTCAGACGACCACAGGTGTTTTGCTTCTACCCACACGTGTGACGGACCTGGGAGCCTGTTAGTGGCGAGTGTTTGTGCCTCTGTTCCGAGGCTCGGGAGGTTAAATGCAGCCCTGAACAACGGGAAACGTCTCAAACAAAGATGCGCTGCCCTCACGCCGAGCCTGCTCTCACCCCCCTCCCCCGCACTCACCACGCAGGCGGCACGCTGTGGCTCAGCCGCAGTCAGGGCTGATGGCCGACGCGTCCTGGCCCTGCGCTGGACAGGTGCCGGGGGGGAAGAGGGGCCCCCAGGGCGAGCGGCCCCTGGCGCCCACAGTGGTCGTTCCTCCACCTCTGAGGGCAGCTGGACAAGGGTGTGGCTCCGCGGGAAATGCAGGCGTCGCCGGTCCCTGTGACGTCGATGTCCTCCGGTGCAGGCAGCGGCGCCCAGCGCCATCTGTGATTGGAAAAGAAGCAGCATTTGAAGTTCCGTGCCATCCGTGTGCTGTCTCATGTATCGATTTTGAAAGGCAGTGACAGAGATAGAGGCAGAGAGAGAGCGAGAGAGCGCGAGAGAGAGGTCTTCCATCTGCTGGTTCACTCCCCAGTTGGCCACAATGGCCAGGGTTGGGCGAGGCTGAAGCCAGGAGCCAGGAGCCTCCTCCAGGTCTCCCATGAGGGTGCAGGGGCCCAAGGACCTGGCCATCTTCTGCTGCTTTCCCAGGCCACAGCAGGGAGCTGGATCGGAAGTGGAGCAGCCGGAGCTAGAACCAGCGCCCGTAAGGGATGCTGGTGTCGCGAACACTGGCTTAACCGCTGCACCACAACGCCCGCCCCAGTGGCGCTTTTAGCCACTGGGTGGCTGAGGTGGTGGCTCTAGCCTTGCGTCTGTGGCTTCAGGTAACCCCGTGGGCTTCCTGGCTGCAGGTTTGGCTCCCCCCACTGTGGTTTTCAGGGAAAGTCCTCACTGGCCCAACGTCGGGTCTCTCGCCCCACAGATCACGGTGGGCACTGGCCCTGCTACAGGCGAGGGCCGCCTGCCAGTCAGCAGGGGGTCTCCGCCCTCTTCCACGGGCCCTGCTTTGGGTCGGGGCTCGCTCGTGAAGACGTTGCCGTGGTATTTCAACAGGACTCCAGAGCGCCTCGGCGGCCTTTACAAAACCGATCTCTGTGTGTCTGAGCCCTCGTGACGACTCGCTGAGGGCATCTCCAGCTGCCCGGGAAGGCCTCCCCCTCCCTGTCCAGGGATCGGAGCCGACCAGGAGGCCCAGGGACAGACCCCGGGGGCGGGCAGGGGGCAGGGCACTCACACAGAGCACACGTGACCATGAGACCTAAAACCGCCCAGCCGCCCGGTCTCTGCCTCTCCCATGAGGAAGATAAACAGTGGCCTCCTGTTACAGCTCAGGTGTGGAGGGAGCAGGCCAGGTGCTCAGGGCGGGGCTGTGAGCCGACAGTGCCTGAGGGGACCTGACCTGGGGGATCCAACTCGGTAGTGCTGTCTCCCCTGGGGCCGGGGCAGCGGCCCTGGGCGCTCACTCTGCCTGCGGGGCCCTGGCTGCGGCCGGCCCGTGTGCTGGTGCTCCCGTGGTTCCGTCTGTGGCCAGTCCCAGGTGTGCAGCTACACTGGGAAGTGGAACAGGCGCTCACTGTACTGCAAAACCAGACAGCACACGTGTGCAAAGTCTGCGCATGCGTGTTTTTAACGGGTGGGAGCGGGCAGCGTCTTCCACGTCTGCAGCTCTCTCCAGTCTCGCCTGAGAGCTGAGGGCTGCCGTGCCAGGCCCCCCGTGCCCTCAGCCCGGGCCGTGGGCTGCCTTGGCTGGCATCTGGAGAACCTCCGGCCTCACCAGGAGGAAGCTGGGAGGAGGCCTGGCGGGGGCATCTCGGGGTGGACAGGGGCCTGCTCTGGGACAGACCCCGTGTGTGGGGTCACTGGGTCTGTAGCAGCCAGGGACAGCCCAGGCGTCGGCCCACAGGGCCTGGTCACTCCAGCACGCCCGTGAGTGCAGCGGCTCCTTCAGTGTGGACAGGTACGAATCGCCAACCAGCAGAGCAACCCTGCAGACTCGTCCACGGCAGACTGGGCCTTGGGCGCAGGCTGGCACCAGCACCAGCAGGACCGGTGCACTGTGCCCCCGGATGCTCGGAGCACGCACCTGTTGCAGTTTACCCTTGGAGCTCCTGCACTGGAGGCTGCGGGGCCTCCTCTGAGGGGCGTGAGGTGGGGTCAGAGGGGAGGAGAGGCGGAGCCTCGCGAGAGGCAGGAAGGACAGACCCACGGCACGCACCAGGAAGGGCAGACCCACGGCACACACCAGGGAGGACAGACCCACGGCACACACCAGGGAGGACAGACCCACGGCGCACACCAGGAAGGGCAGACCCACGGCACACACCAGGGAGGACAGACCCACGGCACGCACCAGGAAGGACAGACCCACGGCGCACACCAGGGAGGACAGACCCACGGCACACACCAGGGAGGACAGACCCACGGCACGCACCAGGAAGGGCAGACCCACGGCACACACCAGGGAGGACAGACCCACGGCGCACACCAGGAAGGACAGACCCACGGCACACACCAGGGAGGACAGACCCACGGCACACACCAGGGAGGACAGACCCACGGCGCACACCAGGAAGGGCAGACCCACGGCACACACCAGGGAGGACAGACCCACGGCACACACCAGGGAGGACAGACCCACGGCGCACACCAGGGAGGACAGACCCACGGCACGCACCAGGGAGGACAGACCCACGGCGCACACAAGGAAGGACAGACCCACGGCGCACACCAGGAAGGGCAGACCCACGGCACACACCAGGGAGGACAGACCCACGGCACACACCAGGAAGGGCAGACCCACGGCACACACCAGGGAGGACAGACCCACGGCACACACCAGGAAGGGCAGACCCACGGCGCACACCAGGAAGGACAGATCCGTGGCGTGCGCCAGGGAGGACAGACCCACGGCGCACACCAAGAAGGACAGATCCGTGGCACACACCAGGAAGGACAGATCTTTGGCGTGCACCAGGGCTGCACAGGGGGCCCAGAGCACTGCCTGCGAGGACAGATAGACCCCACGGGGGAGTCAGGGCAGGAAGGAAGCCGCCTCCCTGGGCTTTGCTGGGAGCAGCCTTGGGGCCCTGGCTCTCTGTCCCCGGGGTCCGAGGCCCCCTGCTCCAGGCCGGCACCTGGGGCCAGCAGGTGTGCATCTGTCCTCGCGGCCAGCCTGCCCAGGAAGCCACTGTGGAGGCCCGGGAACGCAGCCTCTCAGCCCACAGCCCCATCTGTCCTGGGAGAGACGGCAATGCTGGCACAGCCTCGGTTCCGTCCTGCCCGGCCCACGCTGTCCCGTCCAATGCTGACGCTGGAGTTTCAAAACTGATGCCCGAGATCCGCATGGGCTTTCAAAACCCCGAACACATTTCAGTGCAGATTCGTAAGAGCAGAGTATGGAACACGTCTCACCCTGCAGTGAGCCTGCTACAGGACAAGCTTCTTAAAAAGTGCTGCAGGCAAGGCCCAAAGGAACCATGCGGTACCGGGGACAGGTGACAGTGTGGCTGTGGGGTGAGCTGTGGTGGTGCCACTGAACTCAAGCAGGTGCAGGGTGGCAAGGTTGTCGCTGGGATTCTGCGTCACCGAGGGCCAGGCGTGCGGCTGTGACGTTTCACAGAGCTCAGCGATCCGCGGAGGCCTGCGTCATAGACCCGGGGGTGCCCCAGGTACCGGGAAGGCAGGAAGTGGGACTTCTCTCATCTTGAAGCGATGCGTCTGGGACATGGGGTCTCCGAAGACCAGGCGAGCCTCCCGTCCTCCCGGGCTGGGGGTTGTGCCCTGGCTGCTCTGAGACTTGGGCGCACGATAGGAAAACCACGTTGGTGGAGACCGAGCCTCCGGCTTGCCAGGTGCTGGCCGCCTGCCGAACGCAGCGGAACACGGCAGTGGGTAGAAGTCCCGTTTCCCTGGGGTGGCCTTTGTCTGTTTACTTATTTGAAAGGCAGAGTTAGGAGGGAGGGGGGAGACAGAGAGCTCTTCCATCCACTGATCCACTCCCCAAATGGCCCCACAGCCAGGGCTGGGCCACGCTGGAGCCAGGAGCCGGGCGCGTCATCCGGTTGGGAGTTGAACCAGCACCCCCGGCTGCACCACAGTGCCGGCCCCAGGCACTTGTCCCTTCGGTAGATGGAACTCTGGCCACCGTCTGTCGCTAAGACACCAGGTGCTTTTCCTGCCGCTGGTGTGGTGTGCTGGGCTGGTGGGTTGTAGACCCCTGCTTCCGGCAAAGTGGGGAGGGGGGGCTGCAGCAGGGACGAGCGAGTGCCGCTGAGGAGGCTATGGCCTGCATCCCCACGGCCCCCCAGGGGAGGGGGCGGGGCAGCCACTGGGGGTGCCCTGGAGTCCAGTTCTGGGAGGGAAGTGGGGCTCAGCAAGGCCCAGCAGGGGATACACACGGCCCAGGCACCTGAGGGTGCCCGGGGTGGGTGGGGACAGGGCTGGCAGCGACTTGGCGGGCGGAGGAAGGCCACTTGATGGAGCCTCCTGGGACCCCCTCTTCGGACAGCCCCAGGTTCCCAGGTAACAGCCGCCTGTCTCGGCTGCCGTCTTCCCATTTCAGTGAGGACGGATGCCGGCCGCACTGCCCGGAGCACAGGTCCGGCCACCGACCGCTTCCCTGGGGCCCTGGTGACCTCAGCCCGCTTCCCCTTCGTGCTTCAGAAGGAAAGTGGCTTCCATCGTCCACGACAGGATGGAGGGCCCCCAGCTCCCCCCCCCCCCGAGAGCCCTCCTCTCCATCACAGTCACCGCTCACCCACGCAGGAAGTGCCAGGGCTGGGCTGGAACCCACGGCTTCCATTCGAAGTCCAGGCCTCACAGTCGCTCCGACCAGAATCACTCACCCTGGAGCTGCGTCTCAGAGGACCGAAGGGAAGTCAGGCGTGGCTTCCACGCAGGATGCTGAGGCCCGGGCTGCTCCTTGTAGCTCAGGGTTTTCCAGGCACTGTGAGTGACAGACGTGAGCTGGGCAGCCGTGGACACGGCCGTGTGGCTCGTCCCACTGCCCGAGCCCGGGGACCCAACGCCGGCCCGGGGATGCGCCGGGATGCATGACAAGCCGGAGCCGTTTGGGAACCGCGCCTTTGGAGATCGTCACGGGGCAGAAGGTGGCAGGTGTCACAGCGTCACTGCACGGCCGACAACAAGGGGAGGAGGACCGATTCCCGGGCAGCCGGGCGGCGTCGAAGCTCGTGCAGGTCCTCTGCACGGCACCGTCCATCACGTGGTCCCCGCACAGGTGGGTGCCAGGCTTCCCAGGAGAGCACCAGCGCCACCGCAGGGGGCTGCCTGCCATGGAAGACGCTAACACTGACGTCACTCGGCCACAGCCGCAGACGGGCCAGGGGCCAGGTGGGTTCATCCCGGGGCAGGTGGGAGTGGCCCAGGCTCTTGGAGTGACAGGAGCTGGGGCTCACCGCAGGGCACAGAGCCCGGGTTAATTCCCAGCCCACGCCTTCCCCAGGGTTAGCTGAGGGTGATGGCCACGGCTGCGGCTAAAACACCTGGCACAGTGGGCATCTGGTGCTAAGTCGCCCCTTGGTGCCCGCTTTCCGCATTGGAGTCCCTGGGTTCGAAGCCCGGCTCCACTTGCAGCCCAGCTCCCCGGTGCAGACCCTGGGGAGCCGCGGTGAGGACTCCAGTGCTGGTGCATCAGCAGCCACGGGGAGACCTGGGTGAGCTCCTGGCTCCTGGCTCTGGTCTGACTCACCCAGCTGCGGTGGGCATTTGGGGAGGGGGCCAGCAGGTGCAAGATCTCTCTCTCTCACTCTCTCCCCTTCAAATAAGCAAATAAATAAACAAAATGTAAAACACTCCATTCATTTCATGTGTAATAATAGATTTTATCGAGACTAATGAAGCAAAGCCGTTGGCCTCTAAACGTGGGCCGGCGGTGTCAGGTCCCAGGAAGCCTGGGGACTTGGGGCGAGCGGCTGCACCTTCCCTCCTGCAGTGGCCTGGCGCTCTCTGGAGCCTGCTGGTGGGAGCGGTCAGGCACACCAGCACCCGCCGCTGTCGGCACGCTGGCAGGTGCCCGGGCAGCTGGGAGGGCCACGCAGCCTCCTGCCTGCTCCTCCCTCACTCCCGCCAGCCTGTAGCCCCCGCTGCCCCGATGGCTCCTCTCTCATTGTGTCTTTGCATCCTTAGGTGATGGACACAGGGTACTTCCATGGCGGCTTCCCTTGCTCTCCCAGCATGCCTTGTGTGGTCTCACCATGCGGGGACCCCGCCTCCCACACGGGAACACTCAGGACAAATCACAGCTACTGCGTGACACTGACTGCCTCCTCTCTCTGTGACACTGTCTCCTCTCTGTGACACTGTCTCCTCTGTGTGACACTTTGTCTTCTCTGTGGGACACCGACTGCCTCCTCTCCGTGGGACACTGTCTCCTCTCTGTGGGACACCGACTGCCTCCTCTCTGTGGGACACTGTCTCCTCTGTGTGACACTGACTGTCTCCTCTCAGTGTGACACTGTGTCCTTTCTGTGGGACACTGTCTCCTCTCTGTGACACTGTCTCCTCTGTGTGACACTATCTCCTCTGTGCGACACTGACTCCTCTGTGTGTGTGTGACACCGGCTGTCTCCTCTCTGTGGGACACAGTCTCCTCTCTCTGTGGCACTGTCTCCTCTCTGTGTGACGCTGTCTCCTCTCTCTGTGGGACACTGTCTCCTCTCTCTGTGGGACACTGTATCCTCTCTCTGTGTGACACTGTCTCCTCTCTGTGGCCCTGTCTCCTCTCTGTGTGATGCTGTCTCCTCTCTGTGTGACACTGTCTCCCTCTCTCTGTGGGACACTGTCTCCTCTCTGTGGGACGCTGTCTCCTCTCTGTGTGGCGCTGTCTCCTCTCTGTGTGACACTGTCTCCTCTCTGTGGGACACTGTCTCCTCTCTGTGGCACTGTCTCCTCTCTGTGTGACGCTGTCTCCTATCTGTGTGACGCTGTCTCCTCTCTGTGAGACGCTGTCTCCCTCTCTCTGTGGCACTCACGGCCGCCTCTGTGACTTCAGCAGCACTCACAAGCTGTGCTGTGTTAATACAGAAGCAGAGACGCTGATGGGAACACGGGGAGTCCGGCAGCAGAGCCGTTCCCGGCAGGGGCTGGGGCGAGCGGAGGGACGAGGACCGCCATGGCCTGGGGGGGGACCCACTGTCCCCTCCTGCCTTGCCGGGCACTGTGGTTCTCAGTGCAACGGTGGCCCACCAGGTCAATGCAGAGCCTCCTGGACTGAGGGAGAGGAACCAGTCAGGAAGCACTTGTGAGACCCAGGAGCCGGGCCTGGAGCGGGCGCAGTCTCAGAGAGCGTGGCGCCAACCACGGCTGCTCAGAGCCCTCCAGGGAGCTCCCCCGCCACCCTTACTCAGGGCCGCATCGTGCACGGATGCGCCAGAGAACGCCCCCAATTCAAGGCTATCGTTAGAAAGTCTGTTAGAGCCCACCAAAGGAGCAAGGGAGTCCTAGAAAAATAAGGTTATATGGGGGCACCAAAGTCTCAGATAAAGGAATACACACGCACACATGTGTACACATATGTACACACACCTAAACGTGTGTGCATATACACCACACACGTGCACACACATACACCCCACACGTGCATATACGTATGCACATGTGTATACATACACCTGTACACATGAGTATACACAAACCCACACACATGTACATGCACACACCTACACATGTGTGCACATACACCCACACACGTGTACACATACATGATTATGCACATGCACCCACACGTGTGTATACATCGTGTCTGTACATACATACATGTGTATACATGCACTTACATGGGTGCATACACACGCCTACACACATGCATAGTCATACACTGTACACATGTACACATGCACCCACACACGTGTACATACACACATGTGTGTACACCTACACAAGTGTACAAGACACCTACACATATGTGTACACACACCCACACGTGTGTACATGTATACCTACACATGTGTGTGCATGCACCTACATGCATGTATATAGAGACACCTACATACATGTGTGCACATACACCTACATGTGTGTGCACATACACCTACACACACGTGTATGCTTACCAGAGGTACACAAATGCTTATCAATGGCGGTCTTTCTCTAACTAGTTAGAATAAAAATTTATGGTAATAAAGCATTAGAAATCAAAATGATAATATATTTCTCCAACTCTTGGTCTTGAACAGACTTTAAATGCATTATCACCACCATCACCATCATCACCACCATCACCTTCATCATTACCACCATTATCACCACCTCCACCGCCATCCTCACCACCGACCCTGTCATCACTGTCCTCATCCTCGCCCTCCCCACCGACCGTCGCCATCACCGCTCCCCTCACCAGCACCCCAGTGCCGCCCCCTCCCAGAGCGCGGTGGGCTCAGTGCCTTCCCCGCACCCTCCTGTCTGGACGTCACAGCCCAGCTCCAACCCAGGCTCCCACAGGAAGTCGGGTAAGAGGCCCAGGGTCAGCGCTGCCAGGGCTGCACCCGCCCCAGAGCCTGGGTCGCTACCGCTGTGCCACCTGCTCCACAGCTGGCGGCCCAAGGACCGCTCCACGCTTGGAGCCGGGCCAATGGCAGTGGCGCAGGACTCGCGCCCCGAATGCAGGGAGACCTGCACCTCCTCGCCGTGTCCCCCACCCCGTGCCCCCTACATCTGAGGCACGGACGCCTCACACCTCTGTCCCGCAGGCCGCACACACGGAGCTGAAGCTGCGGTCGACGTGTGCCCAGTCGTCAAACACCTGGGCGAGGCGGGCGCTGTCAGCCCTGACGAGGCTGGAGGTCCAGACACGTTGGCCTGGGCTGCCTCCGGGGCCGCCCCCGGAAGTGGCCCTCGCTTTCTGCCACCCGAGTCCCTCAGGGACATTCTCGCCCGGTCATCTGCCCTGGCCTCGTCAGGTGTCACCCTGGGAGACAGCAGTGAGTGCTGCCCAGCCGGAGGAGATAACGGTTCAGCATCCGCACAGAGATTAGGGTGCAGGCACGGGGCTCCGCTCACCTCCTGATCGCCAGGGCAGTGGCCGTGTGGGGCCTGTTTCAGAGCGGGAGCAGCCGAAGCCGGCCCCGAATGCCGGGCACAGCACTGGCAAGGCGCTTCACTGGCCGGCAGCAAAACAACTTGCGAACGTCCTATTAACTACTTCCTGGCGGAAGGAGACCCTGGCGTGCGCAGGTATGAGACCCCCGGAGTGTGGGTTCAGGCCCTCGTGCAGGTGCACGGCCGCGCGCAGCCCGTGGGGGCAGGGAGGGGACCAGAGTGTGGCTCCCAGCCTCTGTCCCGCGCACCCGGGCAGTGGGGGGCCCTGCGGGAGCTGCCTGCTGCCAAGCAGGGGAGGCTGCTACCGGCAGTCACCGCCGCTCAGCCGGCCTTGGGCAGTCTGAGAGTTGCTCCAGCTGTGCCTAGGCTCACTCAGATCCGGCTGAGGGCGGCGCAGATCCGGCTGAGGGCGGCGCAGCTGCGTGTGCCCTGGGCCCCGGGGGCGGAGGCTCCTCTCCTCTGCTGCCCCACCCCAGCGATTTATCGGCACATCCCTGTCTCAGCCTTTATTTCTTCTAAGATTCATTTATTTGAAAGAGTTAGGGAGAGAGAGAGAGAGAGAGAGAGAGAGAGAGAGAGAGAGAAACTTCTCTCTGCTGGTTCACTCCCCAAATGGCTGCAATGGCCAGGGCTGGGCCAGGCAGAAGCAGGAGCCAGGAGCTCCATCCGCTCTCCCAGGCAGGTCCAGCAAGGTCTTTAGAAACAGAACCTGATTTGCTATCAGGAATGTGGCAGATCACCCCCCCACACGCACACGCACACATGCGCACGCACACACACACACACACACGTGTGCACACACATGTGCATGAACACAGGCACGCACATGCACATACACACACTCATGTACACACACGTATACACGCACGTACACACACACACGCACACGTCTCCTGCCATCCAACACGCACACACACACGCACATACACACCTGTGCGCACACACGCACACGTATACACGCACAAACACACACGCGTGCATGTACACACACGCACCACACGTCTCCTGCCATCCAACCTGGGCTTGTTTTAAATCGCGACGTTACAGGTGTTCTCAGCCCGGCTGAGGTGAGGCCGTGGCGGGGACCGCGCCCCCAGGCCAGTGTGGACGGAAGGCAGAGAGGCACCAGGCCTTCTCGAGCAGACACAAGCAGGCCCAGGCCCGCCAGGGACTAACGCCAGCGCCCAGGATGGAGGAGGGGGGGTGGGGGGGAGAGGGTGCCCCACTGCCCACCCCTGACCCCGGAGCTGCGCGGCGTCCTCATCCGTTTGTCTTTGTGCGTCACCCAGCGGCCCTGGGGAGCCCAGCACCCCGCCTCAGAGCAAGCACAGAGTAAGTCAGACAGAGGGCGGCGGGGCCCTGCCTGCTGGGGTCCGAGTGTGTTCCTCATCCCCTGGGCGTCCACCGTGATGGGAGGCCGGAGCTCAGGCCCCTGTGGGCAGCTGTGGCAGCCTGAACTCGGCACCACCAGGCCCCTGTGCCTCGTGCTCCCATGGGTGCTCCCCACTGCTGTCGGGTGAGATGTGACGGGCGGGTGCCCCGGGAACACCCTCAGGAGCCGTGCCTGGTGCGCTGCTGCGGCAGCACTGAGCCCCGCCCACCCCGTGCTCTCCTCCGGCAGGCGACGCCCGTGCCCGCCCAGCGCGGCTCTGAGGCCTCCGAGCGGCTGCCCCGCACCTGCGGTCCCGATCTGCTGGCTCCGGGGGGCCTCAGTGGGTGCAGCACCTCATCCCCAGCGGGCGCACCCGGGCCAGGCAGGTGCTCCAGGCGCTCAATGCGTGGACCAGCCGGCATCAGGAACAGCCTCTCCACGGCCTTTCTCTCCACCCCTGCCTCCAACACCGCTCACTCCAGCCACAGAGGATGGGGGCCGCCCACCTGCAGAAGCCAGAGAAAGATGGCGCGGGAAAAGCAGGCACAGGAGCGCCGAGCCGTTGAAGTCTGTCCCGGTGCCCTGTCACGGGGCGGGACTCTGTCACAGCTTTCGCCAGAGGGGCCAGGACTGTTGCTTTAAAGGACGCCCTGGCGTGCGCCCGATGCAGGCCCTGAGCGGTGCAGGAGCCTGGCTGATGCCTCCGGTGTCCGGAGCTCGGCCCGCGGCAGCACAGACGTCACGCACACATGGTGCTTGCCCAGGTCCTGGGCTCGACCTGGGACCAGATGAACCCGGCTACGTAGTCATGGCTTCACCGCTTGCCTGAGCTCCTGTCCTGTGCCAGGCACCGGGAGAGGCGCAGACAGTGAGATTGCATCACCCCTTCTCAGTGCTCCGAGGACGACCAGGCAGATCCGGGCCATCGGTGCTCGGCTGGAGAATGGCGGGTGTGCCCGGAGGACCCCGGGGCCTGGCTAGGCCCCAGACACGGGCCACGGACACCCACATTGCCGGAGAAGAGAGCCCCCATCTAACATCTTCCTGGGCACCCGTCGCCATGGCTGGGGCCACGTCCTAACAGCTGCTGGCAGCCCAGCCCTGGCCACTCCTCCAGACCTGACGCGTCCAACCCCTCTAACAACCCTGACCTTGGCTTTGGCCAAGTGACAGCCAAGAAAAGTGAGGGTGGTTGAGTGTGTTGAGGGGCCAATCCCCCTCTCCGCAGGCGGGTGGGAGACGGGCTGGCTGGGGTGCATGTGCCAGCCGGGCCCCCAGCAGAGTGGCTGCAGCCGTGTGGTCCCTGCTGACAGAGGGCAGGAGCAGCACAGCACCTACAGGGCACCGGCGCCCGCACGGCAGCCCCAGACCAGTCCAGGCCAACCCAGCAAGTGTGTTGACTGACCCTGTTCACAGGAGCCCACGGCCACGACCTGCCGCAGGGACAGAGCCAAGGGCCAGCTGCCACCCGCGCAGGGCGACCTCCTTCCCGTCTCTCTGGTCTTGCCGAGAGCGCGGGCGCTGGCTCGGGACCGGAGGGGACACCAGGAGGGCTTGCCGCAAGCACACTCGTGTGTCCCCGAGCTGCGCCACGAGCCCCAGAATCTCTCCAAGCGCCCGGTGGCTACGGAGCTGGTCATCGGCAAGGACGCCCCCACCAGGGATGCCGTGACTCTGTCTCCCACAGACCGGCCAGGGCGCGTGGTCAGCGCAGGGTCAGAGTGGCAGGTCGGGAAAGGACCTGAGAAGCACCCAGAGGGCTCATCTCCAGTCTGGGGAGAGGCAGAGCCCTGCTCGTGTAACCCTCCCTTCCAATATCAGGGAAGCCCACAGAAGCGGTGGGGGCCGGGGTGGCCAAGGGGTTCAGCACAGGCAGAGGAAACCAGGGATCCCGTCCCCCTCCTCCCATCTGCATCCATGGGGTGCTGGCACTGCAGGGGCGTGGCCTGGGAGCCAGCCACCCAGCCCGGCTGAGGCACCAGTGCGGGGCCACACGGCTGGATGGGAGCCAGCGCTAGCTCTCTGACGTTGGTGAGCGAACCTCAGGTGACCACCAACCAAGCAATGCAGCTCCACCCACCAGAGAGGATGAGCCCCACCCCGTTTCTGAAAGGGACCCAGGACGTGACCGGACAGCGGGTACCCCCACGGAGCTTCAGAGTCACCCAGGGCCGGGCCAGGCAAACAGCAGAGAGTGCCTGGGGGGTGGGCGAGTGGGTTCTAAACCCTGGCCACGTCCGGGGCCTGGTGGGGGCGTGGCGTGCTGTGCACTGGGCACCTGTGTGTGTCGGGACTGCCGCAAAGGTGGCTTTGTCAGACTTTGTTTTCTGTCTTTGTCAAAGCAGAGGCTAAGACCGCTACGCTGCTGTAGCTGCGATGATCCGTGGTTGCCCTGAAACGCACTGCGCATGGGCGAAATGGTCATTTCCCATCTGAGGACTGTCATAGCCCCTGTCTACACTTCCACTAAACTGGAGCGCTAAGCCCTCGGCTGCAATGTAAATTAAAACTACGCTAGCTCAGAGACAGCAGAAAGTAGGACAGGAAGGGGGGAGGGAGGGACAAGGAGGGAGGGACAGGAGGGAGGGCATATCATTACATGCTTAGACTTCATCTCTGCACTACCCTGGATTTGTTAAAAACTTCAAACCGAAAATAAAAATCAATCAAAAGCCGTCAGGGAAGCGCCGTGACTGTCGGAGACGGCAGCAGACGCCGGGGCCCACAGCCCTTGAGTTTCTCCAGGCCCAAAACTTTGACAAGCGTGCACCTGCCCAGGGGGCGCCAGACTCCCCCTCCACAGAGTCTCCCAGACTGGCCGCCTTCCTCCCGGCCACAGGCGGCACCGGTTCTCAGCGTGCACGTGCGAGCAGCGAGCAAGTCGGCATGGAGGTGCCGACACCGCCCCCCCCGCCAGCATCACAGCAAAGCTGCAACCCCGCACGGGGTCCCCGACAGCCACGGGAGTGTGCGTCACCATTTTAAAGAAGAGAATTAGTTGAAAGGCAGAGTTACAGAGAGAGAAGGGGGAAGAGAGATCTTCCATCTGCTGGTCTAATCGGCCACAACAGTCAGGGCTGTGCCAGGCTGAAGCCAGGAGCCTCTTCTGGGTCTCCCACATGGGTGGCAGGAGTCTAGCTTCCCCATCAACAATGCAAGGACCTCGGGGAAGCAGGCTCACTTTATGAGCCCCAGGCCCCCCTTTTTATAAGAAAGGAACAGCATCGTCTACATTGCCGGGCTTCTGGGAAGAGTGAGACAGACCAGAGCGTGCAGGGCGCCCGGCAGAGGGCAGGAGCGTAGCACAGCATGGCACAGCCGCCAGCCTCTGTCACCGTGACCGGAACACCTGCCCGGGGCTCCTTAGAGGGAAGAAGATTGACCTTGGCTCGTGGTCTGGGAGATTCACAGTAGAAGATCTGCTGGTCCGAGGGTGGAGGCTGGCCATCGTGGGAGGACCCCTCGCTGAGCCAGGAAGCCGACACGCTCTTTCTCCTTATAAAGCCACCACCGTCAGACCACGGGGATCTGCCCTTAGCCACTCAATGCGACCCAATCCGACCCAATCAGATCCAGGTTCCAGGACACCACCTCCAGACAGAGGGACTGGGCTTCTGGTCCCACGACATGTGACTCTGGGGACCGAGCCCTGGACACATGGGCCTTTGGGGAGCCCAAACTACACCCAAGCCACAGCAGTCAGGAATTCTTCTCTCAAGATGTGGCAAAACCAGAGCGCTTCTCTTTGAGGCTGGTGGAAAGTGAAATGGAAGAAGTTTATTTTGGTGCAAAAACATTGAAATCCAGCACACACGAATCTTCCAAAAGTTTGTGAAAAACACAAAACTTCTGCACCAAAAGAAGCGAATGTGTTAGTCCCAGTTTTCCAGGAACTTCCTGAACAGCTCTCGTGTCAAGAGCTGAGCCAGTGCCGCTAAGCCGGCCTCAGTCTCTCCGGGGAGGGGAGCGTTTTGGTCCTCTGGCTGCTGAGCCACTCGGGACTGGATTTGTTCAGTAGGCCCCGAAACAGGAGAATATTCCAGAAATCCCAGAGGGGACTTCACTTCCCGCCACACTGTGGATGAAAGGCGCCAACGACTTCAGCCTTCCAGGTGGAGGTGCAGAGTGAAACCCACCGACCACCCGAGTCCCGGCAGGGGTCTCACAAGAAGAGAAGGACCCCCAGCCAGGGGGCAGGGCTGCGAGAGCCAGGGAGTGGAGGGGGCCTGGTTCCACGTCCCTGGGGGGCTGCGACCCTCCTGGAAGTGGAGGCCCTCGGAGGGGCCCCCAGCACACCCCTGAGTTCCACCTCCAGGAGCTCTGCCAGCTCCCCAGTGTCGGGAATATTCCGTGTGCTTCCAGCCCGGCAGGAGAACGGGCCGTTCTGAAGCTCAGCCGTTCTTGTGAAGAGACGAGTCCATCAGAGCCCAGTGACGGAGCCACACTGGCCAGGGACGGGGAACACGCAGCCCCTCCCAGCCCCGCCAGCCCCCGCCAGCCCCTCTCAGCCCCTGCCAGCCCCCGCCAGCCCCTCCCAGCCCCGCCAGCCACAGCCAGCCCCCGCCAGCTCCCACCAGCCCCCACCAGCCCCCACCAGCCCCTCTCAGCCCCCACCAGTCCCCGCCAGCCCCCACCAGCCCCTCTCAGCCCCTGCCAGCCCCCACCAGCCCCTCTCAGCTCCCACCAGCCCCCACCAGCCCCCACCAGCCCCTCTCAGCCCCCACCAGCCCCCACCAGCCCCTCTCAGCCCCCACCAGTCCCGGCCAGCCCCTGCCAGCCCCCGCCAGCCCCTCTCAGCCCCTGCCAGCCCCTCTCAGCCCCCGCCAGCTCCCACCAGCCCCCACCAGCCCCCACCAGCCCCTCTCAGCCCCCACCAGCTCCCACCAGCCCCCACCAGCCCCTCTCAGCCCCCACCAGCTCCCACCAGCCCCCACCAGCCCCCACCAGCCCCTCTCAGCCCCTACCAGCCCCCACCAGCCCCTCTCAGCCCCCACCAGTCCCCTCCAGCCCCTGCCAGCCCCCGCCAGGTCTTAGGTGAGGGCCAACGAGGCTCTCGCGTGAGTGATGCTAGCGTGTTCTGGGCCACAGCATCCTCAGAGCAGCTGTGCTGAGGGGCAGGCCCCGTGGATCCAAGGAGGACGTGGCCACAGCCTCGCTGGCAGCCGGGGGCTCCCCTTCCCCCATGCTCTGTGTGCCCCAGGCATGAGCACCTGCTCCTTGGTTTGCACCCTGAACAGAGTCCAGGGCCCAGGACCCAGACCACAGCTCTGGCCCACAGCCAGATCCAACCCACGGGCTTGTGCAAATGGGGGCGAGTTAGAATGATCTCATCTGTTTTAGTTTTTTTTTTTTTTAAAGATGTATTTATCTGAAAGGCAGAATTAGAGAGAGAGAGAGGGAGAGAGAGAGACAAGGATCTTCCATCTGCTGGTTCACTCCCCAAAGAGCTGCAACAGCCGGGACTAGGCCAGGCTGAAGCCAGGAGCCAGGAGCTTCTTCCAGGTCTCCCACGCGGGTGCAGGGGCCCCAGCACTGGGCATCTTCCACTGCCTTCCAGGTGCATCAGCAGGGAGCTGGGTCAGAACTGGAGCAGCCGGGTCTCGAGCTGGTGCCCATATGGGATGCCGGTGTCGTGGGCAGCGGCTTAACCCGCTACGCCAGAGCGCTGGCACAGCTTTGCCTCCGCATCGGAAGATGGGACGCGGTGACTGGCATCCACCATGTTTCTTTCCGCTCTCCATGGCCTGGTGAAGCTCCGGTTCTGCCTTTACCCTGTGTCCCCGGCTGCCCCGGCCCACACGTGCGTGAGAAGGCTGCATTTTTCCAAAGCTAAATGTGCTGATTTTGTCTGATTTCCTAACAGGCATGACCTGTGGGCTCATTTTTGAAAAGTTGGCAGGAATTGAAAGAACAGCCTTTCACTAGGGGTGAAACTGTATCAAGTTCACGTTCCACCGTCAGGAGTGAGGCTGCAGGGGCACAGCCACACCCCTGGCCGTGCGGAGCCGCCGTGGGCATCAACACGGGCAGCCTCCCGGCGACGACAGCCTTGCCCGCTTGCCGGGACGGGGCCACCGAGCTCAGTGCACCTGCTGACGCAACCTGGTGACAGCCGCACTCGCCCGCTGCTGGGAGTGTCCCCGAAGGGGGGTCCTGGTGGTCACTTTTATCCTGTCGCCCCTGGTGCTGGCTTGTGCTAATTTATGCGACCCTCCCCTTTTTCATTTTAAAGGTGATAAGTACTCTTTAAGTCTTTCTTTACTTGAAGGGCAGAGCTGGGGAGGGTGGGGTGGGCAGAGCTGGCCTAGTGGGTAGAGCTGCCGCCTGCAGTGCCAGCATCCCATATGGGTGCCGGTTCGAGACCAGGCTACTCCACTTCTGATCCAGCTCTCTGCTGTGACCTGGGGAAGCAGTGGAAGATGGCCCAGGTCCTTGGGCCCCTGCACCCCCATGGGAGACCCAGAAAAAGCTCCTGGCTCCTGGCTTCAGATTGGCACAGCTCCGGCCATTGTGGCCATCAGGAGAGTGAACCAGTGGATGGAAGATCTCTCTGCTTCTCCTTCTTTCTCTATGTGACTCTGACTTTCAGATAAACAAATCTTTTAAGAGAGAGAGAGAGAGAGAGAGAGAGACTCGTAAGCCCAGCCCTCTGCCTGGTCCACTGTGGTGACCCACGTTCTCAGGCTGCTCCCTCCACACGCACCTGCCGGCTCCGCCCTTCCGGCGGCACTGTCCACACGGGACATGCTGCTCAGCCTCTCGGCTTCTCCCCCTCGACAGCCGGCGTCGCTCCAGGTCCGTCTGGACCTCACATGCGTGCATTTTTAAAGTTTTATTTATTTGAAAGGCAGAGTTACACACACACACACACACAGAGAGAGAGAGAGAGAGAGAGGGATCTTCCATCTGCTGGGTCACTCCCCACAGAGCCACAGCGGCCAGGGCTGGGACAGGTTGAAGCCAGGAGCCAGGAGCTCCATCCAGGTCTCTCACGCGGGTGCAGGGGCCCGAACACTTGGGCCAGCTTCCACTGCTCTCCCAGGCCATCGCAGAGAGCTGGATCAGAAGTGGAGCAGCCGGGACTGGAACCGGCGCCCATGTGGGATGCCGGCACTGCACGCGGCGGCTTTACCCACTACACCACAGCACTGGCCCCAGGTCTGTATTTTTCGTGGATGTCTGAGGTTCATCATAGGAACTGGGAGAATTCGTTCAGTCCAGCGCCTGCGGGTGCGGGTTTCTTGCTTCCCGCTGCTGTCACTGCGGCTGGCAACCTCGCGTTCTCGTGTGTGCCCCACTTTATCCTGGGGGCGGAGTTTGTAGCGTGGGGCTGGGGGCTGAGTTCGGGTTGCTCTCAGGCTGGTGCAGGGCAAACCGCGAGATGTTTTCCCAGTGTCAGCAGCATCGTCCGGCGGCTGGCCAGGAGCGGGGTGGGGGCTCTCTTCTCCGCAGGCCTGAGTACTTTCTGGCTTAAAAACCACCTTCCGTGGTAGGCTGCATAGCCCGCAGCTGGGGGCGGACCATCCCCCCCCCCCTTCCAGGACACAGGGCCCGTGGGCGGGGCGGGGCCACTCCCGCCCTGTGCACCGGGGGTGGGGCGCCCCCTGGGCTTTGTGAAAGGAATGACCGATGCCCACGGGAGAGGGGCGCTGGGCCCGTCCGGGCCTCGGGCGGGGGTCTGACAAGTGGTCTAGATTAAGCCTCGCCGGGCTGCACTGGGTGTGGAGAGAACGCAGTTCTGTGTGTGTAAAAAGCCAGCAGCTGCTTCAAAAAGAAAAGCAAAAAGAGGAAGCGACTCTCGGTGCTGACCAGATGAACTCCAAACAATAGCCGGGCCGGCCCCACAGGCCTGCCAACCACGGGAAGAATGGCCGTATTCATTTTCTTTTTCTGTTCAAAAAATAAGTTAGGGCAATCTGAAGTGATCTCGTTTCTCTTCAAAGAGCAAAACACTTTGCAGGCAAACCTTGGGGCCCAGCCTGCGGGTGAGGGCCCGCCCTGCCCCACCGTGACCCCGACCCTGCGCTGCCCCGGTAGACCCTGCCCCGCCCCGGGTCCCCAGGCCCCACCTCTGCCTGCTGACCTCCCCTCTCTGCCTCCCGGTGTGGGAGTGCGAAGGTGCCCCGCCCCAGGAGCGGGCTCTGAGAGGTAACGCAAGACCGCCCTTGGCACCGGGCCTCCGGACAGCACTGCTGGACAACCGCCCACACCCACGCCCAGCTTGCGCCTTTGGAGGGCCGAGGGCGGAGCCTGGCCTTGCAGGTCCTCCCACCCCACTGCACAGGCCAGGGGAACCCGCCCTGCAGAGGCCCCAGTGCCCGTTGCTCTGTGCCCTCCCGGCCCCGTCTTCCTGCCCTGCCCGCCTCCTGCGGCCTCCCTGTTGGCCTGCTCAGTCCTACCAGAGCCCTCGCAAGCGAGAGGTGCAGACTCCGTGCCTGTCCCCGGCCTCCCTGTGCCCAGGGCAGGGATGGGGCAGCGGCGCCCACCGCTCTGGGTGGCCGGACCCACGCCAGCCTGGGCAAGGACCTCTGGGCCCGGCCGTGTCTCAGCTGGAGCTGGTAGACACCCAGGGCCTCCCGTCCCCCACCACGGGGAGGGCTGGGGAGGTGGAGGTGGACGGTGGGTGTTGATGGAGAGCCCCCAAGGCTTCAGGGCACCTGGGCCACAGGGAGGGGGCAGCAGGTTCCCTCGGAGGGTCCCTGCCCCGCCTGCCCAGGGGCCTCTCGGTCACCCTGAGCCTGGGCCGCGTGCCCAGTGCGCTCCTGGTTCCGCCCACACAGACTCTCCTCCCCCCTCACCTGGACCTGGCTTTGAAGCCTGTGTAGTGGGAGCCGCCCCGCCGGGGGGACTGCGCCCAGTGGGGCAGCGGCACAGGCGCCAGTCCTGTCCCCAGGGAGGGGCCTGCCCCACGCAGCCCGAGCCCGTGGGCCTCCAGGTCCTTCCAGATCCAGCTTGGCTGAGCCAAACCCAACGGCAGGCGCCGAAACTGAAACCTCAGTGTCCAGCGAAGCAGTGGGAACCTTCCCTACCTCGGCCTCCGACCACGGGAGCCTGGGACAGGGTCCATCTCTGCACCCGGGCTCAAGCGCATGCGTGTGTGTGTGTGTGTGTGTGTGTGTGGAATGGGGACATTGGTGCTGGGTGTGTGTATGGTGTGGAGGTTGTGAGGGGTATGTGTGTGGTGGGGGAGGTATTGTGTGCTGTGTGGCGTTGGTGTGTGTTATGTGTGGTATGCAGGACATCATGTGTGATGTGTGGTGTTGTGTGTGTGTGTGTGTAGTGAGTCTGTGCGATGCGGGGGTATTGTGTGGTGTTGGGTGAGTGTGTTATGTGTGGTGTGTGGTGTGGGGGTGTGTGTGTGGTATCTGGCTTGTGCTGTGTGTGTGTGTGGTGAGTCTGTGTATTGTGTGGTTTTGGGGTGTGTGTATGTGTGGTGTGGGGGCGTACGTGTGTGATGTGCAGTGCCGTGTGGTGCGTGTGTGACACCCACGTTGTGTGGTCTCAGTAGCCGACAGTTTTCGTTTCGTGTGGACGGCTTCCGGGAACAGAGGTGTCCCCCGGCCCCTGGCCGAGGCACCGGGGAGTGGTCCAGGGCTGCTCCGTGGCTCCGGCTTACCCACACCCGTGTGATCCACCAACCGCATGCTGGGCGCTGGGGTGAGCCTCTTGGCGCGGGGACACCGTGCCTGACGGCCCTGGGGGAGCCGTCCAGTCCCCCACCCACAGCGCAGAGGCGAGCGAGGTGCCAGGGTCGCTCAGCAGTCCGGAGGAGAGCGGGCGAGCGGTGGCGCCCATGCCCTCTAGTGCTGGTACCTGGGCTGCGGCTATTTGAGCCAAGAACAAATGAGAACCAGAGGACAAATGGACCAAGTGGCTTGCGCCACGTGTGGCCGTGGCAGTCTGTGGCCTTCATCCAAGCACGCGGGGCCCTCGCTCCGCAGGAAAGGTGTCCAGCATGTGGGGGGAGCCCGGAAGCCAGGCAGGGGCCAGTGTCTCGCTGACCAAAGACCCGTGAAAGAATCGGGTTCCACGAGCAGCCCCGACACTCCCGGGCCGGGAACCTGGGGCAGGCACGGCAGGGTACACATGACGCAGGCGCCGTCACCTCACGCGGGCTGTTGTGTGCACAGGAGGGGAAGGCAAAGCTCGGACCTCAGCCGCGGAAGCAGGTGGAGCCAGGGTCGGTGTCAGCCGCTGGGCACGGGAGGGGCCGAGCCTCCTGCAGCTACTTGTGAGAACTTACACACTGGCCCGGGGTGAGGGTTCCATCAGGACCCCCGCGGCCCACGCTGGAGGGTCGGGGCCACAGCTCCCTGCAGATGGGCACCCTGGGTGGCAGCCGTGATGGCTCCAACGCTGGGGTCCCTGCCACGCGTGACGGAGACTCATGCTGAGGTCCTGCCTCTTAGCTTCAGGCCCCGGGCCCGGACCATTGCAGTCATTTGGGGAGTGGATCAGAGGATGGGAACCCGGGCTCACTAGCTCGCTCGCTCTCTCTCTCTCTCTCATTGTCCTCTTATGAAAAGGCTATACAGTTTAAATTAAAATTGTCTTTGAAATGTAGTCGCCTGAATTTTTGTGAAGGAAACTAGATGGGCCGTGTGGACTGGGCCCCAGGATTCCAGAAGAGGGGGCTGCGTGGGGCCTGGGACGTGCACGCAGCAGGGAGCAGGCGCCAGGCTCCCGGCCCCGCCCCCAGCCCCCAGGCAGGGCGGGTGCAGGTGCTCCGTAGGCTTCAGGGTGCACGGTGCGCTGGACTCGAGACTGGAGGGCACTGGGTTCCGCTCGCGGTCGTACACGCTCCCTCTCGGCTTCGGTTCCGTGTCGCCGTGAGAACGCCGTGGGATCAGGTGAGATCTGCTCACTAGGCGCCAAGTTCATCCAGGGGCTTGTGCAGTCCAGATCTGGAATTGCGTAACTCTGGAAGACACGTTTGCTTCTTGACGTGTCTTCGCTTTCTTCACATGGTCAAATATCGTAAGCACATTGAAGTGGAGCTGTGTTGACGTCCCTGCCTGCTAGCCCTGTGCCAGGCGTTTCCGGGTGTGGCGCGCGTCTGCACGGCTGTGCCTCACCCTTTCCCGTGTGGACGTTTTTCCTGGGTGCTGAGCATCATGGGACCCTGGCCTTGACCGTCTGGATTCTCCGTCCTTCAAGGACTGCTGTGCGGTGGGCGGGGTTGGAGTGAGCGGCTTGTCAGCTCCGACCGCGGAGGCCTGGTGGGCAGGTTCACCCGGGAAGGCTTGCACAGCTCGAACCGTAGGGCCGACTGATCCCCTCCCGTGGGGGACCCTTTGTGGGCCTTTGCTGCAAACCTCGGGTTTTCAGCGAGCGTCTCTCCACGCTCATGTGGCAAAGATCAACACTTGCGAGTTCGGGCAGGTGTCGGCCGCAGCTCCTGCTGGCTCCTGGAAGCAGTTCAGCCACGCACGAGCATGGACTCGGAGCTCTGTGCTGACTGGCACTTCTCTCTCTCACCATTCTCCACTTCCTTCCCTGCACAGTCCAGGCACCCCAGCGCCCCAAACTCCCATCTGCGTCTGTCGGCTGAATGAGAGCCCCTGTTCCTACTGGGCTCCTCCCTCGGAAGCCGGAGCCAGCCCAGCCGCCTGTTCTCTCCTGGGTCCGGTCCTGACCTGCTGCCTGCTGCCGTATCCGTCTTCCCAGGGGCTCAGTGGGTCACCTGGGACAGCAAGTCCAGGACCGTCACTACAGCATGGCTCTTTAATACAGAAATGCGACTTCTTAAAAGTATTAAAAATAGTTAAAATGTGATAGTATTTTTATGGACTAAAATAGCACTTGGATGAAATTTAACTTATAAAATTCAAATATTTAAATGGCCCATTACCTCCCTGGACATTTTCTCAGTTTTTATATGGAGTTTAAGACATATTCGGGCCTGAAAATTGCCAGAAACATTCATGATGCTTTGTGGCCTTTGTAGAAACACGGACTTGGGCTTCTCCCAGAACCCCGCAGGTCTCCCCGACCAGAATCCAGGAGCTCTGCAGCACGGCAGGTGCACAGGAGGGCTTCTCCGTGATCTTATCCCTCCGAAAGAAAATGACCGGGGTGGGGGCGCTGTGGCGGAGCGGGTAAAGCCACCTGCACTGCCAGCATCCCGTTTGGGCGCCGGTTCCAGTCCCGGCTGCTCCGCTTCCAATCCAGCTCCCTGCTATGGCCTGGGAAAGCAGTGGAGGATGCCCAAGTGCTTGGGCCCTGCACCCACATGGGAGACCCGGAAGAAGCTCCTGGCTCCTGTTTTCAGCCTGGCCCAGCCCCAACCATTGTGGCTATTTTGGGAGTGAACCAGCAGATGGGAGATCTCTCTCTCTGTCTGTCTCTCTTTCTCTGTTTCTTACTCTGTGTATGTGTGTAACTCTGACTTTCAAATAAATCAATCTTTGGAAAAAAAACGGTGACCCCAAATCACAGGCACCGGTCATTCGGAGTGGAAGGGACTTTACAGGCCACCAGGGCCCTGAGGGACAGGACAGCTGGGGTGGCCTCCCCATGAGCACCAGGACACGCAGTGGAGCCGGGGCCAGGGGTCTCCAGGCCTCTCCAGGGAAAGCTGTCAGTGAACTTCAACCCCCGCCCTTCCCAGCCAGAACACGACAGGAGGCCCAGGGTGTGGGGCCGGTCCTGCTGTTCTCACACCCCAGATATCCAAAGGCGACGGGAGGTCACCTCTGCTTTCCAGGACTCACGACCTTGACCGCAGGAACGGTGACGCGAGGTTCCAAAGACTCTTATTAAGACGCCTGCTTCATCCCAGCAGGGCCGCGGACGGCGGTGAGGGGGCAAACCTGAGTGAGAGGCGTCGCTGGAGGCAGGATCGCTGCACCCTTGGGGCCACGCGGCTTCTGAGGGGGGGGGCTCCTGGCTGCGATGTTCCTGGCCTGCGTGCCCAGCACAGGCACTGCCACGGGGGCCAAGGACTCAGCCCTGGACACGGTGCCCAGGACGGGGAGGGAGACGGCTGGAACCGGGGTTACCCCACCTGCTCCCCTGAGTGCCGTGTCTGGGCGGGGACCGTGCCCAGGGCGTGTTCAGGGCAGACTGCAAAGCAGCGCGCGTCTCTTAGTGTCTCCTAGAGGGTGTGATGGCTTCCTTGTGGTGCGCGGTCTCCCTGCAGACCAGAACACGTTGTCTGCCTGCGCCGGGCAGAGGCAGAGAGGCACTGCCCCACCCTGAAGGGCGCCCACCCCCCCGCGCTCCGGTGAAGTACGCGTGGCATGGACACACATGGGTCACCACCCCCCCAAACCCGAGGTTCCGGGGCCATGAGCAGTGCGGCTCCCCTGCGAGATCTGGGTGTAGCCCACAGGCAGGAACGTCCACCCGTCTGCCCTGAGCGGACACCGCTGTCACTCAGTTCTCCCGGGCCAGCCTCTCCATGCTGGGTGTGTCTGAGGCGCTCGGCCAAGGGTGCCCGGGGTCTCGCTCTGCCCAGCCCAGAGTCCTGGGCCCCGGTAGCAGCGCTCGTGATCAGCACGGGGTCCGCTATCCTGGTCCAGGCTGGGCTGGCCTCCCGCTGCCCTGAGTCAGCGTCCCGTGAGCTCTCTGAAGACAGTCCACAGCCTAAGGAGGCGGGAAGCAGGCCCCACATGATGGGCCATTGGTGGCATGGAGAAGGGAGAGGTGCAGCCCCATGAGACGTGAACCGCGTACGCGTGGCCATTCCCCTCCGGGCCCCCGGACCTGGGCCTGGGACGGCCATCTGGGGCCTGACCACCACTCTGCCCCTTCAGTATTCGGGCAGGACACTCCCACTGGGGATGAACCACATCCGTATCTTTGCTTTGAAATCTGACTGCCCTGACCCTGAGCAGTGCTCCAAGACCTAAAACTTGCAGCTCCTGCAAGGAGGTGTTCGTGTCCCCCAGGAGGCCGAACGTGGGGAGGAAAGGAGGACCACAGGGGCCTGGAGCACACAGCTGGCGCCGGAGCATGCACGGGCAGGCGGCTCACTCAGGTGCACCCGTGGCAGACCCTGGTGAGGGGTAGGACGGGGACCCGGGGACTGGGCGCCCGTGCCACACCCAGGCTGAGTAGGTGAGACCGACACTGCGGCACCCTGTGGACGACAGACAGGGCATGACCCAGGCAGAGGGCAGCCCCAGGAGACAAGAGAGGGGCTCATAGAGCAGCGCCCTGGGGGGCAGGCGGCGTGGACCAGCCAGGGACACACCGTGGGGGAGGGGAAGTGCTGTGAGGCCATCATTGTGGCTCGTGACCACCGTGGGGAAGCCAGGAGAGGCCGGGCCGGGTCCCTGGAAAGCCTCCGGAGATCCGGAGCTCAGATCTGTCCTGGGCTTTTCCTGCTCAGAAAGCAGCCTCCCACCGTGTCTGGGATAAAACTGCGCTTCGTAGCCTGGCCTCCATCTTCCCTCGGAGACGCCCGCTGGGTGGAGCTGGGGCCGTGTCTGTGCGGCGCTGACACGCTGTGGGCAGAGTGAGGACTGCCACGCAGGCGTGGGCTGGTGGGCCAAAGGCAGAGGGCTCTCTAGGTCCTGGATAGAGGGAACGGAGCGAGGTGGCCGATCGCACTCAAGACGGCCGACCGGGCGTGGCAGGGGGGGACCTGGCCATCTCCGCTCAGGGTTCCAGCGCCGGCCCCTGGAGGTGCTGGGTGAGACCCCAACCAAAGCTCCGAGGAGACGGAGGTCCCTGGGGGCGTGCGAGCTGGCCCCGTTCTCTGTGATGGGTGCTGTGCCCACAGGTGGCCCGGGAGGCTCTGATGGGGGTGAGCCGGGCTCCAGGAGGCGAGGGCAGAGCCACCCGCCCCGCCGTCCCTGCCATCGGCTGTGCAGATCTGACGACTGCAGGATCAGAAGCCGCCCGAGCGCTGCCGCGGCGCCCGGAGCCTGTGCAGGCGGTGGCACAGCCCCACTGTCTGCTAGGGGTCAGGGGGCCGCTCCTGCGCTGCGGACGGGGTCACCGAGCCTGCCCCAGGCTGCAAGAGTCGCTCCTCGCTTCCAGGAGGAGCCAGGGTCGGGAGCCAGCGCCCTCCAGGGCAAGTCAGGGCCGGGCAGGCGCTGGCCTCCGCAGGCTGGGTGGGGCTGGATCCTCCACCTCTGAGACCCCGGCCGACCCCCTGGAACAGAGGAGGAGGTGCTGACCCCCACGGTGGGCCGGCTGCACCCCAGCACAAGGCGCGGGCAGCCCTGGCGGCCCTCACATGGCCCACGAGCCGAGGGACTCCTCCGTCTGCCCTCTGGAAGCGATGCCCTGAGAGGTGAGTGATTCCCCAGCTGCCTGGAGCGAGGACTTCACACCTGTGGGAAGAGGGGCCCAGGCCCCGCCCCTCAGAGCCCACGTGTGCCAGGGGCTCCTCTGTGGGTGTGGAGACGGCCACACTCTGGGCCCCGCCCCATGCCCTGTGCGTGGTCTAGGAGTGGAGTGGGCAGAGGCGCCGGCCACACCAATCGCACACGAGGCAGGGCGGAAGTCGGCCTGGCCGGCCTCTGATGCAAGCTGGACGCCACGGTGAGGAGAGGAGCGACCCACTGCTAGGCGGGCGGTCAAAAGGGCCCCAGTAGGGGGAGGACCAGCCGAGGGTCCCGCGCTCTGGGCGCGTTCATGCTGCTCCGAGGGGGTCGGTCTCTACAGGCGGCCAGGACAAAGCTGACTGGTCCCTGCTGTGACGCCCGTGTGCTGGGTGGGGCCTGTGTTCGGGGTTCAACAAAGGCTTCGTGGCGGGGTTTTGTGGTTCGGCTTCCTGGAGCCGGGGCGTGCGGCCCTCGTGGAGGGAGGTGGGAATGTTGATCGGGAGCAAAGTCCAGGGCCTCCCTGGGGGCCTGCTGTGCCGGGGTGGGGGCGGGGGCTGGCGCTGCTCAGGTCCAAGCCTGGGCACCGTCCCCCGCTCCCCCCCTTGCACTGACCGCAGGGCCCGAGGACTCACAGGACAATGGGCGTGTGGCTGTGCTCCCCGGTGCCCAGAGACTTTGTTGCAAAGACCTCGGGGAGGCCTGGGAAGCCAGCCACACCGTGTTAACCGCCTTGCACCACTTCCTACAGCCGGGGAGACGCAGGCTCCAGCAGGACGTTGGCTTCCGGCTCATGGCCGCCAGCGGGGCCAGCACAGCGAGAGGCGCTGTGACCGGGAGTCCCGCAGCTCCGAGCCTCACCGCGAGTCGGCGGCCCCTCTCGGCGGCAGCGAGCTCCTGCCCCTGGCAGGCCTGGGTGTTCCTGCATTAGCTGGGGGCGCTTTGTTCCACCTGCTGGGGGGGGGCCTGCGGGAGCCAGGCGCGGCACAGCAGGTGCCGGGCTGCAGAGGAGCCGGCTGTGGCCTGGGCGGCAAGCGCTGCCTCCCAGCCCGGGCGGGTCCTCTAGGGGCGCAGGGGCTGCCCCCCAGCCCGGGCGGGTCCTCTAGGGGCGCAGGGGCTGCCCCCCAGCCCGGGCGGGTCCTCTAGGGGCTCAGGGGAAGAGCTGCCTCTGACACTGGGACGGTCGCCTGAGCGTAGCTCGGCCTTGCAGCCCGCAGCGGGGCTGGGCAGAGCGGACGGAGGCGGCTGCAGGAGGAGCCCGTGGGGAGGCGCCGCCCCAGGGAGGCTCCCCAGGCCTTTCACCTGCCCCACCAGCCTGAGCCCGGAGCCACACGGGGCCTCTTGGCTCAGGAAAGGAGATGGACTTTGAAGAAAGAATGAGCAAAACCAACCAAGGGGGCAGAGACTGCAAATGGCCAGGAATGTTCCGGAACCTTTGCACTCCTGCGGCCGGAAGGTGGTGTGGGAGGAGGGAGAGCAGAGGAAGTGCGGGGGGGGGGGGGCAGGCGCCAGCTCCTGTGACTCAGCTGCGCGGGGCCAGCGCGGGGCCAGGGCGCGGGACACACCTGGTGCTGTGCTGACAGTCACGCCCAGCCAGCAGAGGAATCCTGTGAGATCAGCGCCCGCCCCGCCCCGCCCCCTGCCGCCGGTCTCGGGCAGGACACAGCCCAGTGACCCTGGAAATGCCTGCTTGCCACTCCCTGAATTCCAGACTGCACGCGGCTGCAGAAGAGCCGTTTCCCCTCTGTGCTCTGGGCTTCGTGGGGTTGGGCTGGGCCAGGACTCTCCTCCCTCACACCCGGGCTCCGCCCTGCCTCCCGACCCCACTCCCAGCCCGGGACACAGCCTGACGCCCCCCCCCCCACTGGAGGAGGCTCGGGGACCACTGGCCGCTCCCGCGCTCTGGGGTGTCCAGGGGAGGCTGAGCCGGGGGTCACGGTCCCTGAAACTTACCAAACAAGGGCCGGCGAGGAGAAAACACAGATTAAGGACACAGGACGCAGCAGGGATGAGAAAGGTTATTTGGGGTGGGAAAGAAATCACAACAAATCGTAAGAATTCAGAACTTGGCAGGCGCAGTCGGCGTAAGAGCAGGCGTGCTGGTGGGGTGCCTGCTCCTTCGATGCCGCGTCTCCTGCAGGGAGCGGGACGCAGTCGCAGTCCCACCCCTGGTGCGACCTGGTGGACAGAGCCCCTTTCCATCTCCACGCACAGGCCAGCCTTTCCCTTCACGGCCGTGGCAGCCGTGGGGGCAGGGGGCCCAGCGGCTTCTATCTGGGACTCCCGGTCATCTGGGTCCCCGCTGGCCGCGCTGAGAATCCGGTCATGGCTCTGACCGTGGTGCGTGGCAGAGTGAGTGGGACACTTTCCAGGCCTGCGGGTGTCAGCCCCAGTCCTCCAGGCAGAGCTGCTTCCCGGGCTCACCCCACACCTGGGGGTCTCAGCCACAGCCGATTCTGACAGCGGCTCCACGGGGCTGCCAGGCAGGCGAGCCCGCGGGGCTCAAATGGGAGTCAGACGGGCCCCAGCGGCTTCCTCGTCCTTGACCTTGGTGCCGGCTCTGAGTCCTGGCTCCGGCTCCCACTTTAACCTGAGGGCTCCCCCAGCTCCTCTGCCTGGAGCACCACCCTGGGGAGCCCGGCGTGCAGAGGGGGGCGGGGACCCGGGCCTGGGGTGCCTGTGCAGGACAGAGACCAACGGGGGGTCACACGGCTGAGGACGCCTTCCTGCCACCGGCTGTCCCCTGCACACGCTGTGCCCAGGGAGCCTGCAGGGGGCGGCTTTTCCTGGCTGTACCCAGGCCCGGAGGGCAGCAAACACCGTGGAGAAGGAGGTTTGCTTCGGTTCCTGCTTCCGGGGTTTGCAGGCAAGGGCAGGTGCACCCCCCCCCCGCCCCGCCCCGGCTCGGGCCGCTGGCGATGCGGTTCAGTTTGGGGAAAGCGCTTTCTAAAAACGCTCAAAGCCTTTTCTGAAACACGCCAACGTGTGTGTTCAGAACGTGCAGGATCCACGCGGGGCCCGTGCAGCAGGTTCTGAGTTTGCTGGAGGACGGAGGCCTCACTCGCACCAGCTCTGGCTTCGTCGGCCTCCGAAGCTGGTCCTCGCAGCTCATCCCCGCTGGCGTCACAGCCACGGCACGGAGTCGGCCCCTGCTTCAGGCCGTTTGTGCGAGTGAGCGAAGGAAGGCGGTGTTGTTCCTGTTCCCT
Source organism: Oryctolagus cuniculus (assembly GCF_051225735.1). Taxonomy (NCBI): domain Eukaryota; kingdom Metazoa; phylum Chordata; class Mammalia; order Lagomorpha; family Leporidae; genus Oryctolagus; species Oryctolagus cuniculus. Next base: position 1,839,996 of record NC_142871.1, on the reverse strand, counting down.
AAGCCTCCGCCCGCAGCGCCCGCATCCCATAGGGACGCCAGTTCAAGACCCGGCTGCTCCACTTCTGACCCGGCTCCTGCTAACGGCCTGGGAAAACAAGGGCCTGGACCTCTGCGCCCACTTGAAGCTCTGGGCACCCAGCTATGGCCTGGCCCGGCCGTTAGGGCCATTTGGGGGGTGAGCCAGCGGATGGAAGACCTCTCTCTGACTTTCAAAATAAATTAAAAAATAAATTTTGGGGCCGGCGCTGTGGTGCAGTGGGTTAAGGCCCTGGTCTGAAGCGCTGGCATCCCATATGGGCACTGGTTCAAGTCCCAGCTGCTCCACTTCCCATCCAGCTCTCTGCTGTGCCCTGGGAAAGCAGTAGAAGACGGCCCAAGTCCTTGGACTCCTACACCCACTTGGGAGACCAGGAAGAAGCTCCTGGCTCCTGGCTTCAGATCGGCACAGTTCCGGCCATTGCGGCCAACTGGGGAGTGAACCAGCAGATGGAAGACCTCTCGCGCGCGCTCTCTGCCTCTCCTCTCTGTCTGCGTAACTCTGACTTTCAAATAAATAAATAAATCTTTTTAAAAATCTTTATGAAAAGAATCGTTCTCCCTGTGTAGCTCACCCTGTTACCCTCCTTGGTTTAATGAGCAAAAACGCTGGAGTTGGGACCCCCTCACCGTGGGCCGCTCCCGTCTATGTGACCTGTGCCTTCCCCTGTGAGCCAGCAGGGCCCCCCCCCCCGCCTCTCGTCCCTGGCCTGCTGCTACCCTGGCGTGTGTGCGGCTGCCCCCACCCCCTGGATCCAGTGCCGCAGGCAGCCCAGGCTCCGTGCCTCGCAGCCAGGGCCAGAGGGGGCCCTGGATCCAGTGCCGCAGGCAGCCCAGGCTCCGTGCCTCGCAGCCAGGGGCCAGAGGGGGCCCCTGGATCCAGTGCCGCAGGCAGCCCAGGCTCCGTGCCTCGCAGCCAGGGCCAGAGGGGGCCCTGGATCCAGTGCTGCAGGCAGCCCAGGCTCCGTGCCTCGCAGCCAGGGCCAGAGGGGGCCCCTGGATCCAGTGCCGCAGGCAGCCCAGGCTCCGTGCCTCGCAGCCAGGGGCCAGAGGGGGCCCCCGCTTCAGCTCTGGCCGCTGTGCTGCAGGGCCCCTCCCATCTTCCAAGCTGAAGGGCCCAGCTCTGCTCCCCCGTGACCCTGAGAGCCGCCCAGGGCGTGCAGCTGGGCCAGGTGCACTGCCCCTCCTCTGATGACACGAGCGGGAGTTTAATCAGGGTCCCGACAGTTCCCCACTCTGCCCTTAGCATTCGGACGCTTCCGGCCCACGAGTTCCAGGCAGAGGCCTCCACGGGTTATGCTCCCCCAGCGTCCCTGCGGTGTGGCCAGGCTGCCAGCCAACATCCCGGGGACGCGTGAGGCCAAAGGGTAGCGGAAGTGGGAACTTAAAGATTCGCACGTCCCCTTTAGGGGGCCACAAAGCTGAACGAGAAGCTGCAGATGAGACCTGGATGGGTGGCCCTGCCAGTGAGGCTGGCGGATGTGTGACGACACAGCCCAGCTCCCAGGGCCCGCCCAGCAGGCACAGGCACACTGCACACGCACACACGTGCACACACACATGCACACACATGTACACATATACACGTGCACGTGCGCACACATACACACGCGTGCACACATATACATGCATGCATACATGCACACATGCGCACACACATGCACACATACACACGCGTGCACACATATACACACATGCACACATACACACGCGTGCACACATATACACACGTGCACGCATGCACACATACACACACGCACACCTACACGCTCATATGTGAACACACACCCCCCATCCCTGCTAGCCACTGCCCTGAGGCCACTCTCGGGAGCCCCGTGGAAGCTGGCGAGCACGAGGGGCCCAGAGCGCCTTCAGGGACCCCTCACTGCGGGGCTGGGGGCCTCTGCCCTCAGCGTCTTTTCCCAGTGACCTGTGGCGGGCGTTGCGAGCCCCATCCCAGGCCTGCAGTCCCCTGGGATGTCAGCTGCCGTACCCCAGCTTGCTCTCCACCAGGCCAGCTGGGCGCAACGCGGCCCAGGAGGGGAGCTCCAGGGGAACCCCAGGTTTGCCTTATTCCCCAGGAAGCCACCCGCCACATTGGTGCCAGCGTGGGAACAGCCCCTGAGTGCCAGCACCGGGCCCCAGGGCTGTCACGCAGCGTGGCTCGGGAGTGAGCCAGCTCCGGTGGAGGTGGGCCCGCGCTGCGCAGCTGACCAGGTAGGCCCGGCTTTGCCCTCGCTCCACCTCGTCCTCGGCAGGTCGGAGGAAGCAGAGGCCCCAACTCCCGGGCGTCAGGACCCCGAGTCCCAGGGCAGCTCAGACCCCATCCCCGGGCCACACTGTGCAGCCACGAGCGAGCCGGTCCCATCGGGCTGGACAGACAGCTACGTCCAGGTCAGAGGCCGGACGCACCCGCCCCAGGCGGAGCTCACGGGTCTCTGGAGCCCCTCTTCTGTTTACATTACAGGGTTTGGGCAGGGGACGGAAATTCTTCTAGTGGACTTGGACCTGCTGATGAACTCCAGCCCTGGACAGGACGTCCTGCGGGCCGGGGCACAGGAAGTGCTGAGGCGCTCACAGGAAGCCCACAGGAAGCACCAGTGTGTCCCAGCTCCTGGGCCTCCGGGACCCTCATGAGCCAAAACTCTCGGGCTTGTAAGCTGCCGCTCGACCGCCTCCCTGCACAGACCTGGTGCACACGAAGTCCCTGCCCACCACCACCACCACCTCCACCAACATCACCATCATCACCACCACCACCATCATCACCACCTCCACCATCACCCTTACCACCTCCACCAACACCACCACCAACACCACCAACAACACCCTTACCACCACCATCACCATCATCACCACCTCCACCACCATCACCAGCATCACCATCATCACTGCCACCACCATCACCCTTACCACCTCCACCACCACCACCACCACCACCATCTCCACCACCACCACTACCACCATCACCATCATCACCATCACCACCACCACCATCATCACCACCTCCACCACCACCACCACCACCATCATCACCACCTCCACCACCACCACCACCACCACCACCACCACCATCATCACCACCTCCACCACCACCACCACCATCATCACCATCATCACCACCACCAACACCAACACCACCTCCACCACCACCACCAGCATCACCATCATCACCATCACCACCACCACCATCATCACCACCTCCACCACCACCACCATCACCATCATCACCATCACCACCACCACCAGCATCACCATCATCACCACCACCATCATCACCATCATCACCATCACCACCACCACCAGCATCACCACCTCCACCATCACCACCACCACCATCATCACCACCACCACCACCTGTGGGGAGCAATTCGGACTAGACTAAGTTACTGGAATTAAGACTTATTCTATGCATCTGCTCTCCCACAATATGGCGCTGAGAAGGGAGAAACAGCTTCTACACAGCTGCCTCCAGTTCAACCAATAAACTGTAGGACTTACTCCTGATTGGAGGAGAGCAGCGTACTCGGCGTGTGGGTAGCAGAGTTGGGATTGGTGGAAGAGGACTATAAAGGAGGAGAGAGACAACATGCACCAGGAACATCTATCTGAAGGAACACCTGTGCAGCCCCCGAGAGAGCCGGCCGGCGGTGTGCCGCTCCCCCGCGGAAGTGGGGAAAGTGGCAGGGGGAACCGCCCTTCCACGGAGGTGGAAGGGACAGTAGCCAACCCGGGAAGAACCAGCAGCAAACCCGGGGAGGGCCGAGCACGAGCAAACGAAAGAACAGCGCAGGGTCCTGTGTCGTTCCTCCACGAAGACGGGGAGCGACAACCACCACCACCACCATCATCACCACCATCACCATCATCACCACCACCACCACCACCACCATCATCACCACCACCATCATCACCATCACCACCTCCACCATCACCACCACCACCAGCATCACCATCATCACCATCACCACCACCACCAGCATCACCACCTCCACCAACACCACCAGCATCACCACCACCACCAGCATCATCACCATTATCACCACCACTACCACTGCCACCACCATCATCGCATCACCACCAACGTCAGCACCAACACCAACACCATCACTACCTCCACCTCCTCCCTACATACCCACCCCCCTCGCACAGCGCACCCCCACCCCCACGCCGCCGTGGCTGTCTCTCTTCAGACCTCCGCTGCGAGCACTGGCCGCTCCTCCCATCCAGGCCTTACCCGGGCGATGCCTCCCACCGTCTCCAGGGCCGAGGCCCCTCCCCAACCACCCTCTGCAGGAAGTCCTTCCCCACGGCTCATCAAGCCGACTGCCTGCACGTGTGCAGGAAATTCACGGGCGCTCAGATCCTGAGAAAGCCTCCCTCGCTGAGAGAAGAGGTGCCCTCAATTTCCTTGACCGTGCCTCCACGTGTGCCGCCATGTGACACACCTGTCCCTCCACCAGCACTGAGTAAGTGCTTCCTGTATACTCTGTCATTCATCCAGTGTTGATTAATCACTTGCTGTGTATCCTTGTCCCCTCCACTCACTCATCCAGCATTGATTAATCACTTGCTGTATACACTTGTGCCTTCCATCCATTGATTCAGCACTGGTTAACTACTTCCCAATAGACTTTCCTCTTCTATTCAGCACTGAGTAAGTGCTTCCTGTATACCCTTGTCCCCTCCATTCACCCATTCAGCACTGAGCAAGTGCTTCCTGTATACACTTTTCCCCTCCACTCACACACCCAGCATTGATTAACTGCTTGCTGTATCCCCTTGTCCCCTCTGAGTGCTTCTCTGTACACTCTGCTCCCGTCCCTCCTTCGCTCCTGATTAATCCCTTGCTGCATGCACTTGTCCCCTCATCCGTCCACTCGGCGTTGATGAGATTCTTCCCAGTGCACGGCTCCTCCTGGGCTCATCGTCAGCGGTCAGTGCTTCCCTTCACACACTTGTCCCTTCCCTCACTCATCCGTTGTTTGCTTTTTTTTTTTTTTAAGATTTATTTATTTGAAAGACAGAGTTATAGTGAGAGGTAGAGACAGAGAGAGAGGTTTTCTATCCTCTGGTTCACTCTCCAATTGGCCGCAATGGCACCGACTGAAGCCGGGAGCCAGGAGCTTCTTCCAGTCTCCCACGCAGGCTTGGGCCATCTTCCACTGCTTTCCCAGGCCACAGCAGAGAGCCAGATCAGAAGTGGAGCAGCCGGGACTAGAACTGGCACCCCGTGGGATGCCAGTGCTTCAGGCCATGGCTTTAACCCATTGCACCACAGCGCTGGCCCCTCATCCATTGTTTTCTTAGATTTATTTATTTATGTATGTATGCATGTATGTGTGTATGTATGTATGCGTGTATGTATGTATTTATGTATGTGTGTGTATGTATGTATGCGTGTATGTATGTATGCGTGTATGTATGTATGTATTTGAAAGAGAGAGGAAGCTGGAAAGGGAGAGATAGAGAAAGAGAGGAGGGAGGTCGTCTGTTGGCTGCTTCACTCCCCAAATGGCTGCAACGGCCGGGGCTGAGCCAGGTGGAAGCCAGGAGCCAGGAGCCGGGAGCTCCACCCAGGTCCCCCGGGGGTGCAGGGCCCAGGACTTGTCATCCTCCTGCTTTCCCAGGCCACCAGCAGAGAGCTGCATCGGAAGTGGAGCAGCTGGGACTCAAACCAGCGCCCTCATGGGCTGCGGGCGCTGCAGACAGCAACTTTACCTGCTCCGCCACAGCGCCGGCCTCCGTCCACTCACTGCTGATCAGTTACTTCCTGCATACACTTTCTCTGCCCTAAGTGGCTCCCTGTGTCCGTGGTCCCTGGATACTGTCCCTGTCCGTGGTCACTGGACAGGTGCTGACCTGGTGTGTCCATCACTTGGCTGGGCCCTCAGACCAGGGGTCCCGAGCACTGGACTTACTCCACAGAGCACAGGGCCGTCTCTGTGCCGCCAGCCTCCGGCCACTTGGCTGCAGGGCGCGAGTCAGCCTCCGACCTCTCCAGAAACGGGCGCTTCCTTTCCCCGCCGGCAGGAGCTCCTCCCGCTTCGCCTCACTCTGCCGGCCTGGAGCTCCTCCCCAGTCACAGCTGCGCAGGCCAGAGCAGGCCTGGGGCTGACCAGGAGCCATCCCTGGTGTGGCCCTGGGAGTCACCGCTGCACAGCAGGTGCTTCGGAAGCCAGAGCCCACCTGAGCTCTCAGCCCCTCCCCCCGGAAACCCTCACATAGCTGGTGAATGGGCAGCGCCAGTCACACAGCGTGAGTCCTCTGACCCCATGGGTGTGACCCTGAGAGAGGGGGAGGGAGGGAGAGGGAGGGACAGAGAGGGAGGGACGGAGAGGGAAGGAGGGAGGGAGAGGGAGGGAGGGAGGAAGGGAGGGAGAGGGAGGGAGAAAGGGAGGAAGGGAGGGAGGGAGGGAGGGAGAGAGGGGGAGGGAGAGAGAGGGAGGGATGAAGGGAGGGAGAGGGAGGGAGAGGGAGGGAGGGAGGAAGAGAGGGAGGGAAGGAAGGAGGGAGGGAGGGAAGGAGAGAGGAAGGGAGGGAGGGAGGGAAGGAGGGAGGGAGAGGGAGGAAGAGAGGTAGGGAGGGAGCGAGGAAGGGAGGGAGAGGGAGGGAGAGGGAAGGAGGGAGAGGGAAGGAGGAGGAGAGGCAGGGAGGGAGGGAGGGAAGGAGGGAGAGGGAGGGAGGAAGGGATAGGGAGGAAGAGAGGGAGGGAGAGGGAGAAAGAGGAAGGGAAGGAGGGAGGGAGGGAGGGAGAGGGAAGGAGGGAGGGAGGGAGGGAGAGGGAGGGAGGGAAGGAGGGAGAGGGAGAAAGAGGAAGGGAGGGAGAGGGAGGGAGGGAAGGAGAGAGAGGGAGGGAGGGAGGGAGGGAGAGGGAGAGGGAGAGGAGAAGGAAACCTGGAAGGTTGGCCAGCACAGTGCGGGCAGTGGTGGCCATCCTGGGGGCGTGACTCTGTGTGGGAGGGTTGGGAAGGTCGCAGGCTTTGGGGTCAGAGCCCCCGAGTCCCTGGGCTGGCCATGGCCCTGCCAGACTGGCTCTGTGACAGGTTTGGGTGAATCAGGGAGGCGACAGAGCCTGCACGTGGACTTGGGGGAGGAGTGCGGTGGCGTCCAGCTTGGCATAACCACGTGCCGGCCAACGTTAGGGCTCGAAGCATTGCTGGGTTTTAAAGTGGATACATGCGTGTGTCTAGAAACAGTTTTTTTAATAATAAAAAAATTTCCGTCATTCGAGGCGGGGCCTTGCCCTTTCTCTGCTGGCCATGGGGTCGCACACGGGGGATCTGACGCTGGGGCCAGCAGAGGGCGGTGGGCTCCCAGGGCCACAACTGCTCTGCATTTCATGGTGAGCAGAGGCAGGAACAGACTCAGCTGGGGTCCCCTGCTGCCCCCTGCCGTTTCCATGGCAACGCTGCTCACCGAGGCCACCTCTGGTCAGCCAGGAGGGACCTGGAGGGACAGACGGGGACTGCAGAAGGTACAGTGACTCTGCGTGGAGCGCCTGGGGCTCACAGAGAGAAGGAGAGGCGGGGGGGGGCTTCCATCCTCTGGTTCACTCCCCAGATGGCCGCAACAGCTGGAGCTGCGCAGATCCGAAGCCGGGAGCCAGAGTCAAGTGGGTGCACCCCATCAGAGCGTCTGGTTTGAGTCCTCAGCTACTCCGCACTTCTGACCCCACAGCACAACACCTGGAGCACACAGTGTGTCTGCAGTGGGTCATAGGAGCACACAGTGTGTCTGCGGTGGGTCACAAGAGCACACAGTGTGTCTGCAGGAGGCCACAAGAGCGCACAGTGTGCCTGCGTCTCTAAGCTGACCCCTGCCACCAGAGGTCAGAGCAGGTGCAGCAGGTGTAAGGAGACGTGGAGAAATGACCTTCACCCAGTGCCCACGTCAGCCACAGGACAGCGGCCTGGGGTGGCAGCACCACCACTCATCCTAAAATCAGGTCTTTCCACCTTTTCCAAAACGAATTTGAAAAATTAAAAGGGGGCCAGCGCTGTGGCACAGGCAGGTAAAACCACTGCCTCTGGTGCCGGCATCCCACATGAGCGCCAGTTTGACTCCCGGCTGCTCCACTTCCGATCCAGCTCTCTGCTGTGGCCTGGGAGAGCAGTGGAGGATGGCCCAAGTGCTTGGGCCCTGCACCTGCGTGGGAGACCCGGAGGAAGCTCCTGGCTCCCGGTTTCGGATTGGTGCAGCTCCAGCAGTTGTGGCCAATTAGGGAATGAACCAGTGGGTGAAAGACCTCTCTCTCTCTCTCTCTCTCTCTCTCTGCCTCTCCTCGTCTCTCTGTGTAACTCTTTCAAATAAATAAATAAATCTCCAAAAAATAAAAATAAAATAATAAAAGGGCGAACAAATAGCGCACCTGGCATCAGAGAGGGGCTCAGCACAGCTCACGAGGAGACGTGGCGGGGGGGGGGGGGACAGGCGTACACGAGAATTCTTTATCATCGTCACACACCTCGTGAATATTGCACGGCCTGCTGGAACCGTCACTGATGTTTTATCAGAGACGACCTGACACTGAGCCTTAATCTCTTCAAGACGTTTGACCAAGAGCTCTCATCCCATGGTTTTATCAGTCCCAGGGGCGAGAGAACGAAGCCTCCCAGGCGAGTCCCCAGCATTGTCGGGGACTCGGGGGTGGGGGGTGGGGGGGCATGGGGAGCTTGGCACACCCTGCCTGGCTCCTCCCTCACAGACGGCTCCGCCCCCGCTCGCCACCGCCGTCACCACCATCATAGGCGTTGCTGGCTGGTGCCCAGGGCACCCCTCTCCTCACAAAGCCCACACTGAGTGTAGCCACGGAGAAAGGAGGCGAGGTGCTGGCTTTGGCTGGGTCATCCAGCCGTGAGCCCAGCAGCGACGGGAGGGAAATGCAGCCCCCTGCATCCCCCAGAGGTCAACGAAGACCCCGGGGTCCCGGCTGACTGCTGGAGGTGGCCAGGTTCTGCCCGGGTGGTGGCCAGCCCCCAACGCTGTCTGGTTGGGTTTACACAGTGTGCTTTGCTCACTCTCAGGTGTGAGTGATTTAAGGTGGGAGACACAGCTCTACCTGAGGGCTGCAGGTGGGCCCGCCCAGGCCCTCTGTGTCCCCCACGGCGGGTCCCCTTGGCCCAGGAAGCGATCTGGGACACGAGACCACGTCCCTGTCTCAGCTCCTGTGGCGAGCTTCCCTCCCACACCTCGGCCCAGTGCTCTGGGCCGGGGGAGGGCCTTCCGTCAGGGTGAATGACGCCAACAAAGAGTGGCACCCCCCACCCCGCCACGGCTGCACAGAGTCCTGCCAGCCCCCCACGGCCGCGGCGGCCCCTGGGGACCCTGGGAAGTCCAGCCCTTCCCCCGAGTTCTGAGTTTCTCGCTTCCTCCCCTGAGCTGCTGCAGGGACCTGACACCAGCGGTGCCCGCTGTGAGACTGGACCGTGCACAACCGGATGTGCAGAAACTCCGTGGCCCCGGGTGCGGCAGACCTCACGCCCGCGGGTCTCCCCCTGCGAAGCCCAGCACACGTCCCCAGAGCCCCGGCAGCCGGAGCAGTGGCTCGACCAAAGCCGAGCTCTACGGACGGGAAAGTCGGGGCCGGGGCGCCCACTGCCCCTCCGCTTCCACAGCGCGGCCATGACCGCAGCTCTCCACCTGTGCGAGTCTGCCTCTTTGGAGAAAATGAGCCGGCTGGAAGGCAGCCCGCTCACTGAGCCGTGGGTGGGTGGCACCCAGAGACTGTCTGGTGGGAACCAGCCAAGCGAGCCACGGGGATCGGCTGTGCGGAACCTCAGCCCGCAGGTGCACTTCTGTCTGCAGGGGGGGTCTCCACGCGTGTCTGCCCACTCCCTGGGGGTCTCCATACGTGTCTGCCCACTCCCCGGGGGTCTCCACAGGTGTCTGCCCACTCCCTGGGGGTCTCCATACGTGTCTGCCCACTCACCGGGGGTCTCCACAGGTGTCTGCCCATTCCCCCGGGGTCTCCACCCTTGGCTGCCCACTCTCTGGGGGTCGCCATATGTGTCTGCCCATTCCCCAAGGGGATTCTCTATGCGTATCTGCCCACTCCCTGGGGGGTCTCCACGGGTGTCTGCCCACTCCCCGGGGGGTCTCCATGCGTGTCTGCCCACTCCCCGGGGGTCTCCATACGTGTCTGCCCACTCCCTGGGGGTCTCCATACGTGTCTGCCCACTCCCCGGGGGGTATCCACGTGTGCCTGCCCACTCCCCAGGGGGTCTCCACGGGTGTCTGCCCACTCCCCGGGGGGTCTCCATGCGTGTCTGCCCACTCCCTGGGGGTCTCCACGCGTGTCTGGCCACTCCCCGGGAGGTCTCCACGCGTGTCTGCCCACTCCCCGGGAGGTCTCCACGTGTGCCTGCCCACTCCCTGGGGGTCTCCACGGGTGTCTGCCCACTCCTGGGAGGGGTCTCCACCCTTGTCTGCCCACACCCCAGGGGGTATCCACGTGTGCCTGCCCACTCCCTGGAGGTCTCCACAGGTATCTGCCCACACCCCAGGGGGGGTCTCCACCCTTGTCTGCCCACTCCCCAGGGGGGTCTCCACGCGTGTCTGCCCACTCCTGGCAGAGGTGGGAGGGGACTTTGTGGGCGCTGGTTTTTCTGCAGAGCCAGCCACACACTCACTGGCCCTGCCCGGGCCCTGCCCGCTTCCCTCCCCAGCTCTCACTCTACTTCCTGGTCCGAGAGTAAACTTCCTGGTATCGGGGAGGGAGCGCCAGTACCCAGGTTTTGAGGTCACAGTGAGGGAGCTGTTGCCTTGCCTGCAACTCCGCCCACTTGGCGGGAGGCACCCGGGCCGCCCAGGAGCAGGGGACACCCTGGACCGAGCCCGGCCTGTGCGTGGCTGGGGCGTGGCTCACGCGAGAGGCCCCACAGTGATGTCGAGTGCGTTTCTCAAAGGCAGCCACATCCCCTGACCACTTGGCCACCTCAGGGGCCACTCGCCGCACCCAGGGCCTGCGACCCTCTGGGGTCCCCTGTGGAGTTGCCGGCAGGGCCACGGTACGGTGTGAGCAGCCGTGGCTCCGGGTGTTCACCAGGAACTCCGTTTCCCAAGTGTTGTCTTCCACTTCCCGAACCTGAAAGGTCCACGCGGTGCTTGCCTCTGCGTGGACAGGAAGTCCAGTGTTGGAGTCCGAGGCCGACAGGCGAGGGCACAGCGTGAAAGCAGAGAGCCGGGCTGCACGCGGCCCACACGAGGCCGACTCCCAGGAAACCACCAGTTCCAGGTGGAGTCAGCGGGGAGCCTGCTGTGTGGACAGGCTGGGGACTTGCTGGGGGGCTGTGCCCGGACAAGCGGGCGAGCCTGGGTTCCCGGCTCGGCTCTATGCCCCAGGGAGGCAGCAGGCGATGGAGCCAGCACTTAGGTCGCTGAGGCCCACGTGGGAGACCTGGATGGAGCTCCTGGCTCTGGCTTCAGCCTGGCCCAGCCCCAGCTGGCGCGGGCATTCGGGGAATGAGCTGGTGGACCGAAGACCTCTCTGTCCTGCTCTCTCCCTCTCCCTCTGCCCCCCGCCTTCAAACGAAATGAAAATAAATGTTTTAAAAACAGGAGAATCGTCCCGAAGCCTCCTAAAAGTGCAGATTCGTTGAGGGTCCCTGGAGACGACCCCCGCCAGGGTCCCACGAGGCAGCACCCAGGGGTCTGTGCCTGGAGTCGGACAACCTCGTGACCCTGTCGGCCCCCCGCGAGACCAGACGCCACTGCGGCTTTGGGGGAAACAGCAGCTCTGTCCACCCATCCGCCCGCCTGGCCCAGGGCCGCGAGAGGGGCTGTGACTGGGGAAGACCCGCCTCTGCCAGGCGCACCTCCGGCACGAGTGACCTTGCACGGACACCTTCAGGTCCTTGTCAGTCCTCCCCGCCGGGGTCACCCAACGCTGTTCCTCTGCTCGTGGTCCCAGGCACACGGCCGGGTGACTTCACCCTTGGCAAAGCCGGGACGGAGAGCAGAGCGGACAAAGCATGGGCCGTCCGTGCACGTGGAATCCCTCCGTGGCCTGGGAGCCTGCAGTGAGGCCACGTCGGGGGACCCCGGGCTCTGGAAACGCCCATCAGGCTTCGGGGCTCCTCGGCTCTGCGTGCGCCCTCTCGCGGATCCGTCCGTGCCCGTGTTGAGTCCTCCGAGGTCCACCAGCACAGCGTCCAGCCCGGCGGGACTCAAGAGAGCCCTGCATCCTTCAGAGGAAGAGCGAGGCATGCAACGCAAACTGGCCTCAAGGACGGGACGGGCGGTGCAGACCCAAGTGCCCGCCGGGGCAGAGACTCGGGCCGGGCGAGGGGCGGGGCCCCGGCATCCCGCAGGCCACGCAGCTCAGAGAACCCCCAGCCCGAGGCCAAGGAGCAGTCCCTGAGCCCGGCAGCCACGGGCATTCAGGCGGCGCTGGAGTCCCCGTGTTTGTGGAGATCCACTGCTGGGCACACGCCGAGCCACGCCCCTGCTGCAGACTGGGACACTGGAGCCACAGCCACGCCGTGTGAGCCACGCCCGTGGCACGGTCAGCACGAGGGTGAGGCGAGGACCTGAGCTGGCCTGCAGGGGCCGGCATTCGGAGGGGACGTGGGAGGGGACCGTGTTACCTGTCAGGCAAGTGTGTCCTGGAGCTCTGCTCATGGACGTGGCCGTGGGTAGCCGCTGAATGGCCTCGGCAAAGCCCGTGCATTCAAACCACGCGTTCCTTTCGTCTCTGCCACTTGTCATTTAAAATCGACTTCCTGTCAGAGCTCGGGCTCACCACCATGAGCGATCGCTCCCAGACCAGGAAGCTGGAGTGCAGGAGCAGGTGGCCGGCAGGTTCAGCACCGATGGTGACTTCTGCCCACGTCCCCACGCAGTCCCCACCTCCTGAAATCCCGCCTCCGGATGCGGGCGCCTGGAGGAGAGGACTTAGTGTGAACTAGGGGACAGGAGCTTCACCTCCAGCACCTGTGTGGGGAGAGACGTGTGTGCACGTGTGTGTGGAGGGACTTGTGTGCAACTTTGTGTGCATGTGCGTGTGCACGTGTGTGGAGGGACAAGAGTGCACATGTGTGTGCACTGTGTGGAGGGATGTGTGTGCACATGTGTGTACGTGTGTGCACTGTGTGGAGGGATATGTGTGCACTGTGTGGAGGGATCTATGCACACATGTGTGCACGTGTGTGCACTGTGTGGAGGGATGTATGTACACATTGTGTGGAGGGACGTGCGTGCACCTGTGTGTGCATGTGTGTGCACATGTGTGTACTGTGTGGAGGGATGTATGTACACATGTGTGTGCACGTGCGTGCACTGTGTGGAGGGATGTGTGTACACACATGTGTGCGCTGTGTGGAGGATGTATGTGCACATGTGTATGCACTGTGTGGAGGGATGTGTGTACACATGTGTGTGCACTGTGTGGAGGGATGTGTGTACACATGTGTGTTCACGTGTGTGTACTGTGTGGAGGGATGTGTGTACACATGTGTGTGGAGGGACATGTGTGCACCTGTGTGTGTGCGTGTGTGTGCACGTGTGTGGAGGGGGAGGGGACGGCCTGCACGCGAGTGACCCGTCTGGCTGGGGACAAGCCGAGGACACCGCTGGCTTGGTGACAGGCAAGGGGCCTTCCTGCAATGATCTCCGTGGACTCGTTTCTAACCAGGTTCCTGGATGGTGATCTGGCACAGCACCGATGTCACGTCAGGGTTCAAAGGCGAAGGTTTGTTTGGCACCTTTCAGGGCCAGTGTGTCAGTGCCAGCCACTGAGCCACTGCGCACACGGACGCCTGCCCATGTGGCGTGGCCTGGGACGGAAGAGCTTCCCTGACGGGGGCCCAGTTCTCCCAGGCTGGGCGCGCCTGGATGTCCCAAAATCTCCACTGCACAGAATACTCACTGTGCCAGTTCCCGGCCTTGGCAGCTTTTTGTTATTCATTTGAAAGGCAGAGAGAAAGACAGAGAAGGAGGAGAGACAGTGAGAGAGGTCTCCACTTTCCAAATGGCCACCGTAGCCAGGACTGGGCGAACATGCAGTCAGGAACCTGGAGCTCCATCCGGGTCTCCCACATGGGCGACAGGGGCCCCAGCACTTGGGCCATCTGCCACTGCTTTCCCTGGGAGCATTAGCACAGACATGGGACAGACATGGGACATGCAGGGGACATGCAGGGCTCACACGAGGCACAGGCAGGGGACATGCAGAGCACACACGCGGCACAGGCACCCATTCCCTGCATGGGCACCTGGGAGCCAAGTCCTCGCTTCCAGCCTAACCTCCCTGTGGACACACACCCAGGGGGATTCCTCTCCCGACCACACCCTGTCCCTTCCATGTGCCCTGGGTTAGAAACCCCAGGCCCCCGCAGCTCAGCAGGTGCAGGGTCAGAGGCAGGGGCGGCCTCACTGCTCTCTGACTTCACGCCTGCTGGCGTGTCTGGTGCGTGTCAGATGGGAGACTGGCCCCGCCCTGCCACGGCAGCAAATCTGGCTGGAAGACGGCCCCTCACGCCTGCCGGGTCCCCGTGAGTCACGCCAGGAACTCCCGGTGCGCCCTGAGACGTGGAGGGGAGAGGGCGGTGACCGCACCGAGTTTGCCCCGCCCTTCCTGAAGGGTGCCCGCATCCCCTCCAGCGCTGGGCTCTGGGCTGCTCTCCTTCCTTCCTGTGACCCCTGCCCTCGAGCGAGCTCAACGCGGACCCCTCACCGGACCCCTCACCGGACCCCTCACCGGACCCCTCACCGGCCAAAGCCCCTTGCAGCACCAGCGCAGGACAACCACACACCTAGAGTCACCTGCCACACAGGTGCCGGGGACGCTACTGGGAACCACACCCTGTCTGTCACTCAGGCACCACGCAGCCCTCAGAGGCTCCCAGGCCGCAGGTGTGTGTCCCAATAGGTGTCAAAGACAAAGAGAAACCTGGGTCCTGTCGCTGCGCCAGGCGTGGGGGGGAGGCCAGGAGCAACTCCTGGCTGGCCGGGGCCTGAGCCTCTCCACCAGCGCCCCGCCCCCGCCAAGCCCAACAGGACTGGAGGCAGGGGCTGAGTCTGCCTGGGAGGCCAGGACGACCCCCATCTGCAGACAGGGGAAAAGGTGGGAGTCGAGTTTCCTCCAAAGCCTGTAGACCTAGCTGGCCCCGCCTTCCCTCCCGCGACACTGTCACTGTGCCCGCAGCTGCTGATCCCTGAACGCGGGGGACCCCGTCAGGAACACGACTGTTAGTGTGTGCTGAGCACCGGTCCCGGCCGTGCGGGGGAAACCAAGCCGGGCTGGCTTCACGCGCCTCGCCCACCCAGGGCACCACCTGGGGTGCACGGCTCAGCAACGTGGCCAGGTTTGGATGAGCTGCGCACTTCACCACGAAACACCGACGGCCCCACTGGGCCGGCCTCTGCTCCACACGGGACCCCTTCCCAAGACCCCTGGTGGCCGCCGGCCTGGGCTTCAGGCAGCATCTCGGGTGCACGGGGCGCTTCCTTCTTTACTGTCCTGAAACCTGGCCCTGGCCTTGCGCTGGGGCCACGTCCAGTGTCCGTGGCCGCAGACGTGGGTGACAGCCCCAAGGTGCAGATGGCGCGTGGCCCCCTTTGCTGCTCCTCCGGTGCCTTCCGTGGCCTCCCTAGCAGGAGGGAGGTCCACGTGAGGCTGAGTCCCAGCGCAGGGGCCTCACTGGCCCGGGGACACCCGGGGTCTGCCCAGAGGTGACGTGTGGCTGCTGAGGAAGGAGAGGGGTCGTGGTTCCTATAGAAGCAGGGGTTTCCCCCCACCCTGCCTGCTCCATCTAAGCTGGGTGGGGACCTGGGCCCACGGAACCCCAGCTTTTCCAAGCCACTTCCTGTCTGCGGCCACGTCCTCACCCACTCTGCCAGTGTCCCCAGCGTCGGCGAGCGCACAGAGCCAGACGTGGGGCCGCCCGCCTCGCGGAGCTCCTGGGCTGGGGCGGCAGGGGCAGGCGCTGCTCCGCCCCGCCCCGCCCTCACCGAGCCAGCAGGCCAGGAGGCTGGGGCCGAGGCGGAGGGGGCCGACCTCACACGTCACACAGGGACGTGCGGTCAGAGTGTGGCTGACCCCAGCTTCCTGGGGGCCCCAGACACAAGCCCCACCCTGCTGTGCCAGTGGACAGGGAGCCCAGAGGCTGAGCTGCGGGGCCATGGGCCTGTGTGGGGGATGGGCTGACGGGACACAGCGAGGAGGCCCTCCTTCTCGCCCTCATCTCAGCTGCAAACCGCGGAGGACACGGCTGGGATCCTGCACCGACAGGGCGGCCCTGCAGCCTGGGGAGGCCCGTTAGTTAGTTATTTTTATTTCAAATAGGATGTGGTTTTTAAAGATTTATTTTTTAAAGATTTATTTATTTATTTGAAAGTCAGAGTTACACAGAGAGGAGAGGCAGAGAGAGGGGGGGAGAGATAGAGATATTTATATACATAGAGAGAGAGAGGTCTTCCATCCGCTGGTTCACTCCCCAGTTGGCTGCAACGGCCAGAGCTGCACGGATCCAAAGCCAGGAGCCGGGAGCTTCCTCCGGGTCTCCCTCGCGGGTGCAGGTGATTCAGGCAGGCACACAGGTTAAAATTGATTAGGCTTGTGACTGGAAGACCACATCTTCCCATGCCCCTGTGTGACCTCACGCCCTACCTGGCCACATCCGGGTGCCCACCATCCAATCAGGCTAATTAACCCCTCCCCTTTGGAAGTGGGATGAAACCCTGGGACCCGGTGTGTCCCGCCCCGCTCTTCTTCCCTGGCCTCTTGCCAGGAGGGGGCTGGCTGTAGCCCTGCGCCCCCAGGGCTCCAGGCCTAGATGCTCCTCCACCTGGCTGGTTCCTGGTGCTCCGTATGAACCCCTAATCTCCTCTCTCCTAAACAAAGCTCTCACTCTCCTATGTACCTTTCTCACTAACAAAGGCTTAAAATGTACTCTGCTGCCTCGTTTATCTGTGCTGGTATTTAGAATTCTTCTCTAAATATTAACACTGGGGATTTATTAATAAGCATATGGTGAAATCGTATGGCGCCCCAAATTCCAGTAGCATATGTGGCACCCCAGATAGCACTTCTGGGGAACTTTAAGGGGCCACATTTTTGTATGAATTTTAGGGGGTCATCTTCAGTTTCACAGGGGCCCAAGCACTTGGGCCATCCTCCACTGCTTTCCCAGGCCGCAGCAGAGAGCTGGATGGGAAGTGGAGCAGCCAGGACTCCAACCAGCTTAACCTACTATGCCACAGCCCTGGCTCCAAGAATATTTATTTATTTATTTGACAGGCAGAGTGGACAGTGAGAGAGAGAGACAGAGAGAAGGTCTTCCTTTGCCGTTGGTTCACCCTCCAAACGGCCGTCACGGCTGGTGCACTGCGTCGATCCGAAGGATCCGAAGGCAGGAGCCAGGTGCTTCTCCTGGTCTCCCATGCGGGTCCAGGGTCCAAGCACTTGGGCCATCCTCCACTGCACTCCCTGGCCACAGCAGAGAGCTGGCCTGGAAGAGGGGCAACCGGGACAGAATCCGGCACCCCGACCGGGACTAGAACCCGGTGTGCTGGCGCCGCAGGCGGATTAGCCTCTTAGCCTCGTGAGCCACTGCACCGGCCTATTTATTTATTTATTTGAAAGGCTGAGTGACAGAGAAATAGGGAAAGACATCTTCCCTCCATCTGGCTCCCTCCCCAAATGCCCACAACATCCTGGGCGGGGCCAGGCCTAAGCCAGGAGCCTGGAGCTCCATCCGGGTCTCCCACTTGGGCCACCGGGGCCCCAGCACTTAAGTTGTCACCGGCTGCGGCCCAGGTGCCTTAGCAAGGAGCAGGATAGGAAGCGGAGGAGCCGGGACTCACACTGGCGCACTGATGGGGGTGCTGGCTGCGCCGGCTGCTCCCCACATGGCCCGTTAGGCTGTGCGCGGGAGCGCCAGTACAGCTTCACGGTGACCTCGCTTTCTCCTCCAGGGTCACTCTGGGGCGGGTTGGACAGGGTTAAGGTAACGGGCCCTAGACCAAAGCCAACTCCTCACCACCGGGCCCAGGGAGAGCCAGGCCCCTCCCCTGCACAGGGAGCGCTCCCGGGCGCCTCCTCTGCCCCTCCCCCGCCTTTGTCTGCTGCCCCAGCTGCAGAGCAGACCCCCAGGCGGGGGCGTCTTCCAGCCCAGGCCGCTCAGCCGCAGCACAAAGAGCCGGCCTGCTCGCCCAGGCGGAAACACAAAAGCGGGCCCGGGCGCCAGCAGCACCCAGCACCGAGGCCTCGGGGGAGCGGCGCGGGGAGCTGGGTCAGCCGGCCTCGGCCTCACCGCCCTGCAGCCCAAGGGCGTCCAGGGACGCACACAGCGGTGCCCTGCGGCCCGATCCCAGCACAGAAGCGAATTCGTGCCCGTGGCGCTCTGAGCCGAGGGCACCGCAGCCGCCTGCCTGGAGGTGCCCGGAAGCGACTGCGGCCTTGGAGGACGCAGAGCCGGGAGCTGAGGAATCAAGTCTGTGCCGGGCAGCTCTGGCTCCTAGTCGCACCCCACTCAAGCACACACAGAACACAGCCCCCGGGCCCAAACCTCTCCTGCCCGTCCCAGCCACGCCCCACCCCACAGCCCCGGACCCTCCCCACAGCCTGAGAGACCAGGAGTAACTCCCACTTCTACTGGGAAGCGGAGGGAGAGGCCCCCGCACTCCCGCAGCTCCAGAGGACGAATCCACCCCCCACCCCCGCTTCCAGCCCCACCCCAGGCCCCCTCCTCCCACGCCCCGGGGGAGCTGAGCGGTGGAGCCCCCAGCCCGGGGAGTGAGGAGGGTGTGCAGGTGTCAGGTAAGGGGTGGCTGACCACGGAGCAGGCCTGGGAAGCTGCCCGGGGCCCACGTCCACAAAGCCCCCCTCCCAGCCACATCGGGCGGGGGAGAGAAATGGGGACCCAACGCAGACTGGCGCCGCCCCTGCCTGTCTCCTGGGGGCTGTTCAGGTGTCTCTGGTAATGCCAGGAACTGTGGTCCTGTAGGGCCCCCTCCTCCATTCCTGTGGGGAGCCCCACCCCCCAGCCAGGGCCCTGGGCTGGGATGAGCGGTTCGCCACCATCCATGCCCTGGAACCGGTGCCGTGGCCTGGCTCGCCTCTGGCCCAGGGAGACACAGGCCTTTTTATTTGCCTCATACAAAGGAAAGCTGAGGTGGTGGGTTTAGAACTCAGAACACAGGCCCAGGCCCCTGCCGTGGGCACCGTAACTGCCCGAGCCCTGCCCCCACCAGGGGCGCCCCAGGCCGCACGCCCTGCGGGGATTATCTCCACAGAGCGGTGTGGCCGGGCTCCTGCAGTGCGGCCTGGGGCAGCTGAGGCCACTTTCCCCTCACACCAATCAAAGCGGAATGCAGAGCTCTTAGCATATGAATGAGGCGCCCTGGAGAGCCCAGCCCGCCCCGGCCCCCCAGCCCACCCCTGAGCGCCGGCCGAGAGGCCTCAGACACCACTCCCCTGGCCGGGTGAGAGGCCTCAGACACCACTCCCCTGGCCGGGTAGCGAGGGGCCGGGCCCCAAAGCCTCAGCTGCTGGGCTCCGCACTGTTGGGAGAGAGATTCGGAGGGAACACAGGGCAGAGAGCGCAGGAGTCCGCCTCCGGCCAGCGGCGAGAAGGGCTCGGGATTCCCGGGGGTCCCTGCAGGAAGTTCCCATTGGAGCCGCAGCCCCGCCCCCGGTCCTGCCCCTCGCCCGGGCTGACCCCGCGCTGCCAGGGCTTTGGGGGATTAAGGAGAATTCTGTGTGAATGCAGATGCCGGCACCGTTTCCAATGAACGACCAAGTGCGTTCTGAGAGGAGGGGCCGGCGGGGGAGTGGGGACACCAGGCGGCTGGCCGGGGCCCAGGCCTTTCTGAAGGTGCGTGGGCACAGAGACGGGCGTGCACTGAGAGACACAGGCAGTGGACACCCAGAGCACAGAACACCTCAACTAGGGTCCTCTGCTGACCCCGCCCCCATCAGCCCGAGGCACCAGAAGCCCCGCCCCCAATCCCTACCCACCCCCACCCCGGCCACTCCACTCCGGCCCCCGCTTCTGGCTCCACCATTGTATCTCCCTGCAGAACACCTGAGCCAGCTGTCTGCTGCCCAGGCCCCTGCAGTGGGATGGGTAAGTCCACGTGTGTCCCGGGGCCAGAAGCCACGCAGAGCCCGGGAGGCACACAGGCCCCTGCCCCGCACAGGGCTGCAGAGGGGAAGCTCTAGGGGCTGCCACTGTGGCGGAGCAGGCGAAGTGCCCGTCTGTGCCGCCAGCGGCCCTTGTGGCCAGTTCAAGTCCCGGCTGCTCCACTTCTGATCCAGCTCCCTGCCCTGGCCTGGGAAGGCAGCGGACGATGGCCCAAGTGCTGGGCCCTGCACCGTGTGGGAGACCTGGAGGGAGCTCCTGGCTCCTGGCTCCAGCCTGGCCCAGCCCCGGCCATTGCAGCCATTTGAGGAGTGAACCAGAAGATCACTCTGTCTCCCTCTCTTGTAAATCTCTCACATAAATAAATTTTAATTAAAAAAGGAAGCCCCGGAGACCTCAACTCTCCCAGAAGCAGGAGTCCTGGCCAGAGGCAGAGCCACCCACGCCCAGGTTTCAGAATAAGTGGCTGAGTGAGTGACCAGCACTCCGCTCCTGTGGACAGGGGAGTCCATGATGCAATACCGGGCAATGCCCTCTAGGGGGCGTCACGCCCTGTTCCTCTTCTCCCCAGCTCCTAGCCTTCCAGCACCAACAAATAATCGTGGAAGGAACGGTGTCCCAGGCCTCAGTGGGCCAAGTCCCAGCTCCATCAACCCAGCCAGAGTGAAGCTGTGTCCTGGTGTCCTGGTCGCCCAGCCAGGCCCCGGGTCAGGCTGTCCTGCAGGGTCAGCGGGGCAGTGCCCTGGAAATGCACCTGGCAACCACGTCAGCTGGGCCCAGGGCTGCGCGTCTGAGTGCCCATAAGGGCACAGGTGAAGCCTTAACCCCACGGGGCGCTGCGTGGAGGCCGGGGTCAGAGAGCCGCCCTCCTCCTGGCCGGTCAGAGCCAGAGAGGCCGCGCCAGGCTCCGCCTGCCTGCACCGTGGTCTCGGCCGGCGGATCCTTCAGCCACCCAGCCCGTGGTGCCTGTCACAGTGGCCTGCGGACGAGCCGGCTCCCCCAACACAGTCGCAGGTGGGAAGATGTTGCCGTTTCTGGCTTGCTCTGGGCTCACGGCTGGGGGAGCCCCAGGGTCAGGGACGGTCCCTGCCAGCCGCAGGGCCCAGGGCTGCAGCGGTGCCCTGCAGGGAGTGATTCTGGGTCCCAGGAGAACACGGGGTTGGGGGTATCCAGGCCGGGCGGCCTGAGAAGAGGCTGCATCTGCCCCGGGCGAGGACCCCGCATTGAGCTCCTTCCAAGAAGGCGAAGCCAGGAGCCCCAGAATGGGGTGGGGGGGGGCATGGAGCAAGGAGGAAGAGCTGCAGGGCGGGAGACCCTGGGGGCTGGGGGAAGTGGCGTCTGCACTGTGCTGTCCTGTGGTCACAGGGAAGCAGAGCTGCCCCCACGCAGAGTGAAGCCGGCAGGGGTGCAGGAGACCTTGGGGTGGGAGTCTGGACCGGGAGCAGCACTAGCCCCAGACAGGAGCAGGGGGAGACCCCAGACCCCCATGTACAAAAGACAGGGGCTCAGGTCCAAGGACTGGCTGGGTCGCCAACGGAAAGAAAACAGAAAGCTGCAGACACGGGTCCGGGGCACCGCGCTTTGCCGAACCAGCTCGGCGGTGAGCAGAACCTACCCCAGGGGTCAGGCCCAGCTCAGCCTGGGCCTGCCTGCTGCACCCAGCCGGCTTCCCCCCCAGGGGCGTGGCCCTGAGCACCAGGGAGCTCAGGACAGGTGCAGGAGCTGAAGACAGAAGAATCGGCCCTGGCCCTGCTGGGTCCCCCCCCCGCAACCGGCTGCAGATTACCGTGGAGACAAACGTGGGAGAGGTGTGGTGCCGTGCTCCGGTTTGGTAACACCCTGGCTGGGACCTGCCACCCCCTTGCAGCCGCTCCAAAGGACAGTTCTTAACCTTGTGCGGGGCGCTGGGGAAGTGCGGGCTGAGGGTGCTTCCCAGGAGTGGCAGGCTCAGTGTGCGGCGACTGGGCCACGGAGCTGCGGTGACGCCACAGGTACTGCAAGCTGGCCGTGACCCTCGCCGTCCCAGTGTCCCCCGTGGACAGTCAAGCCGGGGGATTCCAGCCTTGGAAGCCGACATCCGGAGGTGGCCATGGCTTGGGTCACTCGGCCCAGACCACAATCGGGCAGTGTTCTCGGGGCCTGGAAACAAGGGCGCCTTGTTCCTTGTTTGCCTGGGAGGTCAAAGTCCACCAGTGGGTTTTCCCTCCCCGACAACTTGGCCGCGAAGGTTTGTTCAGCGCGCGCCCCTGCGCGGCCTCTCTGTGGGCAGCGGGCCTGCGTCCCGGAGTGGGTGCGCGGCCGTGAGGAGACCCCGGCCCCCAGTCCTGGCTCCAGGTCCCTGAAGACAACTTTCTGAGCCAAACCTGTCTGCCAGCCGAGCTAAGGGGCTGAGAGCGGCCAGGGCACCCCACGGGGACCCCACTCGTGCCCATCATGGAAGAGACGAGAGCAACAGGCTCTGTTCCCCGTCCTCCTCCGAGCGTCTTCGCCCTTGCCTGCCCACTGGACTTGACGTGGAGACGCCCCAGCCTCGTGGGTGGATTCGCCCAGCCTCGTGCCCGGAGACGCCCCCAGCCTCCTGAGTGGATTCGCCCCCAGCCTCGTGCACGCTGTGGGGACAGTGCTGATGTGTGTTCCCGCGCACCTGACTCCCATGTGCCAGGATCAGGACCCGAGGCCGGGGTCTGCCTGGTTTCTCCCCAGCCTCGGGCCCCCAGCGGGCACCTTCCTCTCTGACCACAGCTCAGCACCAGGTGCTGAATGGGACCCTGGCTGTCCTCGGGCGGGACAAGGCCGCGCAGGACTGGCGCCTGCCCCCGGCACGTAAAGGTGCAGCCAGGCCGGCGCAGCCCTCCCCTGGGCCAGCAGAGGCACCTGACACGGCGCAACGCCCCAATCCCACAGGGGCTGCGGCCAGCGTGGGCTTCCTTCCGGGCCAGTGCAGTGGACGTGCAGAGCGGGGGGCCGCGCACCTCGGGAAGCAGAGCCCGCGGGACTGCTCTGGTCTCCCGCTCGCTCCCCGGGCTCCGGCACCGCACAGTCGCCGACGCTGGGAGGACGGGCGGCTGAGCTCCGAGAGGGCTCCTGGGCTGGCCCTGCGCCCACGCGGGGCCACCGCCCTTCCTCCCCTCTGGTGCTGTGTCTGGCTGGGCTGCACTTGGCTCTCCTGTGGAGAAGCCCCCCTTACACACACACACACACACACACACACACAGCGGGCTCGGCCGTGTCGCCGGGCGGTCACAGGGCCTGCGACTTGCTCCTGAGGGCTGGCTCCTCCGCGCTCTCAGGGGCAGGAGGCCCTCTGACCACCCCGCTCCCCCGCCTTCCCCTGCAGGGCGTGCACAGGATGTGCACGTGTGTGAGCTTTGGTTCACGTGTGAGTGTTGGTTCATGTGAGTGTGCGCTCCAGTATCGTGTGCACGGGAGGGTTAGGGAGCCCCCTCTGTCCTTTGCTCTCCAGAACGGGGCAGAGTGGCAGCCGACCTCCTGCCTGGAGGCAGCACCCTGCTCCAGGTTGCCGGGCTTTCGTGGTGAGATCCAGGGTCCGGGGCTGCATGCCGGCGAGTGGCAGAAATGCCAGCATGCCAGAGCCAGCCAGGACCCCAGGCTCCGTGGGGGTCACAGGGCCCCTGCTTGCGGGCCCCAGGAGAGCTCGGCTGTGTCTCAGGGCCAGCGTGGCAGCACGCGAGGCTGCCTGGCAGATGCTTGGGGGCCGTGGCCAGGCCCCTGCACCTGCGCTGGTGGGAAGGGGATACAGCCATGACAGCCAGGGTGGTGTGGAGAGAAAGGACCTGGGTCAGCCCACAGGTGGGGCCGGGGCGGTCCCCCTGCAGCCTGGGAGAAGCCACTGTGTCGGTACGCCAGGAGCTACCACGGGCAGCGCCTCTCTTCACCCAGCCCTCGGTGCCCCGGAAGCA
The DNA here is from genome assembly GCF_051225735.1 of Oryctolagus cuniculus. Classification (NCBI taxonomy): domain Eukaryota; kingdom Metazoa; phylum Chordata; class Mammalia; order Lagomorpha; family Leporidae; genus Oryctolagus; species Oryctolagus cuniculus. The sequence goes on along the minus strand of NC_142871.1, from coordinate 1,815,954 downwards.
CCCACTCCGGCAGGAGCCCCATTGCCTTCCCGGGCCTGGTGTCTCCTGCAGGAGTCTGCTAGGGGGCAGGAGGTCCCCAGAGAGAGGTGGAGCCAGTTCTGGAAGCACCGCCCCCCAGCGCAACCTCTCCATCTCCACCCGACCGGGAAGTCAGCCACCACTCTGCCCTCCTCCCTGCACCCCCGCCCCTTCCAGGGAGGCAGGCGCCCCGCCCTCGGCAGCAGCACCTGAGCTGTTAGACCTGAGCCCGTGCGGTGTCTCGTGGCTTAACAGTGTCAGCCGCCAGACCTGTGCTGGGGTTGTCAGGTGAGGCACCAGCTACAGTGCGACGCTCGCCCCTCCTCCAGAGAGGGCAGGGGGGTCTTGGCTCCCCTGCTGCCCTCCAGCGCCTGGTGCAAGGTGAGTTCCCCCATGAGAGGCATAGCTCAGAGCGGCACTCAGCTCACCCGTGAGGTGAGGACACTCAGCACAACCCAGGAGAGCCCTGACACACCTGCTGG